>NC_090447.1:652963996-653266682 GCF_031143425.1 Pleurodeles waltl
ACACCTGAATATTGAGCTCCCTTTTACTGTTGGACAAGGGACAATTCCCCCCCTCCTTCGCGAGATATGTGGATAAGTCAGTAATACAATATTATAACATACTTACATAGAATGTCCAGGGTATGGGTTCAGCACATAAACGACATAGGATATTAGCACACCTGCACCAACACCGAGCACAGGTTGTTTGTCTCCAGGAAAAAACGTAACCACACATGAGGCCCTCAAACTGTGTAAAAAAAGCAAGGACAGCTATTCCATACCACATATTCAGCCTTTGCACGAGGAGTCGTAGTATGGATATGCTCTGGGGTCCCCTTTTTGGTTCAAGGTGCTAAAATTGATACAAATTGCAGATATGTACTGCTCCATTGTACTCTTGATGGAATGACCGTGGTATTGGGAAGCATATATGCCCCGAATACAGAGCAGGACATATTCCTAACCCAGCTATCCACAGTATTTCCAGAGGGGACACCTAGCCCCTTGCTCTTGGTTTGGACTTCAATGTAGTCCTGGACACAGATCTTGATCACTCTCATCCCCCACTCCCTGGAAATGTCTTGCTTAAACAGGCCAAGACCTTACAGCGCTGGGTACAGAGATGGACACTGGACTGACCCTACCTCAAGTACAGGCTATTGACCGAGCAGCCTTGATGCCCCAATATCAGCGAGTGGGATCCGGGAAGGCATAAAAGGCTTGGTATGCAATAAGGCTCAGGGGACTGACAGCCTCCCAGTCGAATTTTATACTACATATATTACTAAATTGGTCCTACAGTTGGAGACACTGTATATGTCTTCCTTAGAGGAGGGCATGCTGCCCCCTACAACTAGACAATTATTGGTAACCTCTATACTAAAACCTGGTAAGACCCCGACAGATATGGTCTCTTATAGGCCGCTGGCGATATGGGACACGGAATATACATTTTGAGTAAGGTGCTGGCGCACCGGCTTCTGCCATTGCTGAACAAACTCATCCATATAGACCACCGCCACACTTCCCTTAACATTCGTCGGCTATACCACATAATGGATTCAGCTTGTGACCATTAGGCCTGGGCAGTAGGCATCTTGTTAGACCTTTGCCAGGCTTTTGACACATTAGGGTGGGATTACATGCTCACAGTCCTGTGTAGATTTGGGATTCCTGCTACATACATATGATGAATTCTGCTTTTACACACCTCTCCCACTGCAAGGGTGCAGACTGGAGTGCAGGTCTTTGTTAGCTACTCTATAGCTCAGGGTATGAGACAGGGCTGCCCCCTCTCTGCATTACTGTTAGGGTTAGTTTTAGAACCATTGGCACAGCACATTAGACATGAGGGCAAGGAGCTAGGGGACACCGAATGGGGAAGTGACCCAGGCCATTTCACTATAGGCAGATGACATTATACTGTATACAATGGATTTTTGCCTGGATTTTATTAGAGTGGCTCAGATATTCTCTGATTTTGTGTCCCTACCAGGACTCTGTGTAAATGTTAATAAATCATACACCTTTTCATTAGGAGGAATATACACAAGCACGACCCTGCTCTTTGGGGAAGCCACAATACCAGTAGCACATGATATGCTCCACTATATAGGAATACAGATCTATAAAGCCGCACTGGATTTTATAGAGGGAAATTTACAGAAAGCAATTGTATCCCTTAAATCACAAATCCAGTTTTGGATCACACTCCCTCAGTCGGTGGCAGGTCGTCTGGCGTTTGCTAAGATGGTGATGTTGCCATGCCGCCTTTATTACTTTGTGAACCTACCAGTAGTAATCCCATCTCAAATTTTTCAATCCTTAAACATAATCCTGACAAACCTGGTGTGGGGTACAGGCAGAGTGCGAGTTAGTCTCACCAAACTGCAAATGTCCTCTGATAAGGGAGGGATGGGGGCCCCAGATTTCCATGCCTATTGCCTTGCAGGCCAACTGCAGTGGGTATCCTACCGGTTGGCAGGGTGTAATCTTTAAGAAATAGGCTACAATGGGAAGATGCTAGAGCAGGGGAAGCTGCACAGCATGATATGCCCTGGCTCCCCTGCTCCTGTGACAGCCGTACTACTGTTGCGAATCTCCCTAACCTACTGGAAGTTAGCTATGAGATATTCTGCGTCAACAACACTGTATTCCCCGAACACTCCCCTATTAGGAATTCCCACGAATACTGGAGTATTCACATGAACCAGGTTGTGACCTTGGGTCCCGGAGAGAGTCACAACAGTGGAAGCCTTATTCAGAGATTACATTCTTATGAGCGTTGACGACTTTGTCAATGTTCAGAATCTCCCAGAGGTCTTGTTTATGACACACACCAGGATTGTATGATATAATAAATATACTGGGCCCCCTGGGTTCAGAACCCCCTACCCATGAATTTATACAAGAAGTGCACACTATGGGCCTCATTATGACCCTGGCGGTAGAGAACCGCCAGGGCCAACGGGGGCGGGAGCACCGCCGACAGGCCGGCGGTGCTCCCTTGGGCATTCTGACCGCGGCGCTTTGGCCGCGGTCAGAAAGGGAAAACCGGCGGTCTCCCGCCGGTTTTCCACTGCCCCTAAGAATCCTCCAAGGCGGCGCAGCTCGCTGCGCCGCCGGGGGGATTCTGACAATCCTTACCGCCATCCTGTTCCTGGCGGCTCGCCCGGCAGGAACAGGATGGCGGTAAGGATTGTCGTGGGGCCCCTGGGGGCCCCTGCAGTGCCCATGCCAATGGCATGGGCACTGCAGGGGCCCCCGTAAGAGGGCCCCGCTAGTATTTCACTGTCTGCATAGCAGACAGTGAAATACGCGACGGGTGCAGTAGCACCCGTCGCACCTTCCCACACCGCCGGCTCGATTACGAGCCGGCTTCATGGTGGGAAGGTCGTTTTCCCCTGGGCTGGCGGGCGGCCTTTTGGCGGCCGCCCGCCAGTCCAGGGGAAAACTAGGAATACCCTCCGCGGTCTCTGGACCGCGGAGCGGTACTTTGGAGGGGGGAAGTCTGGCGGGCGGCCTCCGCCGCCCGCCAGACTCAGAATGAGGGCCTATGGGTCATGGGAGACATTTGATCCAATGACTGTAAAAGGGACTAAGAGCACACCTGATGGTTTCCTTAGCACCTCTGTGCATTAAATGAGAAACCGATCTGGGCTCCAGGACAAGGAATGGCCTTTTATGCTTCAATACCATAAGAAACTGTCCCACAACTCATGATTCAAATTTATTTAGTATTCAATACTGCAAAGAGCTTTTCTTACACCACACATACTACATGCAATGTTCCCAAAGGTATCTTCGGCCTGCCCCTGCTGCCAGTCTGACAAAGCGACTCTTGCACATATGTTGTGGTCTTGCCCGTCTCTGTCTCCATATTGGGCACAGATCTGACTGACACTGACAGATGTCACTAGGAAGGATCTATGGCACACTTTTGACACTTGCATCTGTGGGTTACTGCCCCAATCACGAGGAGCTAATGTGATGGCACAATTCACTGATTTGGCATTGCTGGTAGACAAACACTTCTTAACTAAACAATGAAAATCTGTAGTGCCCCCCACTGTAGAGCATTGGAGGGAGGTGGTGGTGAGGTGGGGATAGGTGGAAAGCACAGTTCTACGCAGGGAAGAATATAGGGGACAATGGAAAAAGCCCATAGCATTGAAGTGGGATGTCTTCCTAGAATCCTTTAAGGCACATGACGAGGACGGTGACTAATAATGGCTAGGACGAGGCATGCAACACCTTACCGCCGTCACATCACTAAATGCACTATGACACATAGTATACTTAGGGGAAATCTCCTTGACATGCACAAGCCTGTGAGTAAAATGAAATCATCACACTACATATGTAGTACTGCAAAACACTGTAGGATCTGCAAACACATGGCCTTAGGAGTCACGGCCATGGGACACACCGATGGGAAGAAAAGACGAGTGATGTCTGATTTAGGATAGGGTGTGGGGAGTTAAAATCATTGGATAAATATATTGTTTCCACTGTTCTTCCACACATATGTCCCTTTGACTGAATCACATTGTTTGAAATTGATCAGTTCAAGGGGCTAACAAATTACATGTGGTTGTGAGGGTCCAAATTATGTTTCTATCGCTCTACAAGTGTGAAATGTCTATATTATGGCTGTATGATATGATGGAAAACCAATGACGTTTGGTTTTTAAAAACAAATGTTAGTTGTAGAGTATTACGCATCAGAGACTGAGAGAACTAACTTAACATCTACACCTATGATACACGCACACAATATTGATGAGGAGCAATGGAAGGCTTTGTTTATAGATTACAAGAAAGAAGATTACACAACAGATGTTTACTCTAGATGAGTGCAAGAATGCACACAAGGTTTAGATGCAAAAGACTGTTACATGTGTGCTAATTTACCTTTGCTGCAGAGGAGGTGACATTCCACGCAGTAAAAATCAAGGAGAAGACATTTTTGAAAAATGTTTGGAAAAAATAGGAACTTGAATTCAGAAAGAAAATGGTTTATCCAAAATTGAAATTAGACAGGAGACAAAAAGGAAAAAAGTGTGTTTGCAAAAAAAGAAACCAACACAGACAAAGACATATAGGGATTAAAAGTTGTGAGCATAAATTTGAATTAATGGGAAGGAAATGGCAATGTTTACAAGGAGAAGGAATAGTCATTCCTGGAGTTTATTTAATTTGCAGAAAGGATGCTTATATTCAGCTGCCAACTGAATGGGAAAGTATATGCTACCTAATGGATCCTAAAATGTATAATGTGACTAGTATAGATGCTTTGACAATGACACCTTCACAAAGACACCCATGTAGTGTAAAGGAGGGAACACAATTAGTTGGAGACATATTTGGAGCAATTATTTCACTAGTAGGAATTGCTTTAAATGATAAGAAAATCAGAAAGCTTTCAACAGTAGTAGGCAAATTGGCAACCAGTACTTCCGGAGTGTTATTAGTTGTAAACACTGAATTAGTTGCAGTTAGATCCATAGTTTTGCAAAACCGATTAGTATTAGATATCTTACTCACACAATATGAGCCAGGCACTGTGTGGCCTGACCCACTCTGTGAAGTTCTAGCAGACTCTGCCACTTTCAGTAATGAAACAGATGGCCCTGAGCAAAATGGTACTGCTCCCACGATGCCCATATTATGCAGAACTCCTTTTCCATGCTGCCAATGCGCCTGTTTCAACAACTTAATAGTGTATTAGTGTCATTGATCTAGGCTGATAAACACAACCTGGTAAAACTAGACACCGTGAAATTGGACCAAGAGGAGGGAGGTTTAGGACTACCTGACCAATGTACAGATTTCAGAACTTTTACATGAGATTTCTCTAAAATAATTCTCCCAGAAGTCTCCTAAGCCCAAAGTGCGGAACCAATTGGATACATGCTTTACTCAAGGGATAGAGGCCGAGTTAAGCCTCCCTAGCAACTCAAGAAGTGAGGTCTTAAAAATATCCAGTTTAGGAACAATCCAAAGCTTTACCCAGTATAATAAGGGTCTTAGGGCAATTATATTGGCTATTCGGTTTAAACCCAGATCTAAAAATATTGGGATCAGTGGAGTACTGCGGGGGCACGCAACCAAAGCCCTCGCAAAATTATTCTCACCCACAGTTAGTCTGTTACTTTTGGTGGGTCCCCATACCTCCACACCATAGACAGCAGCACCCTGTGTCTTAGCCACATAAATCTTAATCGCTGGGGAAACGGATTTTGAGGTCGTGCTTATAAAAAAGTGCAAAATAGAGGCCGCGCTATGTTGTAGAAGTCCCACACTTTTATTAATCTGATCCTTCCAACACAATTTGCTGGATAACCTCACACCCAGATAATCAAATGTGCTTACCTTATTCAAAGGGACTCCATCCAATTTGATAGTACATTTCTTACGTGGTCAAGGATAGAATACCATCAATTTGATTTTATTAAAATTCAACTCCAGACCATAATTCTGACAAAATAGATTAAATCTATCGACAAGGGTTTGAAGCCCCATAGGGGTCTTTGAGATAAGGAGTGAATTGTCAGCAAATAGAAGAATGGAGATTTTCTGGGCATTTAGGGTGGGGTCATCATTCAGGCAGGAAAGCATATCCTGTACCACCTCATTGATAAAAAGAGAAAACAAGAATGGGGCTAGAACACAACTCTGGCGAACTCCCCTATGAATAGGGATTTTCCCAGTCAGCTCACCTTGGTTGCCCCATCTCACTTGCGCGTATGTGTCTTCGTGCAACCGTTTTAACATTTGAATTATACTAACAGGGGCCCCTATTTTATACAACACTTCCCATAGTTTATCCCTAGGGACCAAATCAAAAGCAGATCTCAAATCAACGAAGACAACATACAAGGGTTGCTTGGCGAGGATTACATATTTCCATTTTAAAATGGCCAGCCTAAATACCTGATCCACCTTACTAATCTTGGGTCGAAACCCTGCCTGGAGGGGTGAAAGGATCTGATGATCAGTGGCCCAACTGGTTAGTTTTCCCAGAAGCTGTTTTGCAAAAAATGTTTGTATAGTATCAATTATACTAATCGGTCTATAATTAATTGGAAGGTTTGCATTGCCCTTTTTATAAATAGGATCTGTTGCTGCCCCCTTCCACGTGGTCGGGATTGGGCCCCCTTTTGCTATTTGGTTCAACAATAAATGTATGTACCAGGCCCAAATAACAGGTTCAGATCTATAAAGATCACCTGGGATCTTATCCGGTCCTGGATCTTTACCTGGCTTAAGGGAATTGATTGCATCAAGGGTTTCCTCCAATAAAAAGTGGATATAGTCCTCATGATCATGGAAACCCTCGCCTGAGGAATCAGAGGCAAGGTTCACATCCAATGTAGGCAAAGGGCCCTGTTTTGCATCATTAGTATTAGTTGCCAGCAGAGTGCCAGCCTCTTCATAAAGACGGGAAAAGTGGTCCACCCAGCTTTCCTGTTGGATATGGTTCTTAATTGTATTCCTGACCCCTCTTTGGCGTCGGGACAACAGTTCCCAAAATAATGTGTTATTGTTTGAATTTGAGGCATCCACTGTATCCTTCCAAATAGAATCTTCCCAGGTTTTTTTCGCTCCTTGGGTAGTTTCCTTATAAACACGTCTAGCCTGTTGTACCTCCCCCAGAGACCCAGACAAGATAGCTTTTTTTAACCCAAACTTTGCCCTTGAACAAGCTTCATCAAACCATCCATTGCTTACCAGGTCAGCACCAACCTATTTTTTCAATAACACAAGCTTTATTCGGTCATAAACCATCAAAGAAAAAAAACATTGTTCATATAATTACATATACAATCAAATTCAGTGAAGAAGAAATAAATAACAGACAATAAAAACATCATTCATTGTTAACAATAAGACCAATAAAATCTCTCAATGCATATCCCAGAGCATGCCTAATTATAAACTACAACAATTTTAAAAAATGAGTCTGTATATACCATGCATCCACAAGGAACTTGCTAACTGCATGGATCAAAATAACAGAGGTATCGCTCTTTAAAATCCTAAGGGCTGTAGCAAATTGCCTAAAGCCCAGCATCTGACAGACTGGACGAATCCACTTAGACAGGGAAAGGCATACGCTGTTCAGAAGAACATAAAATGTTCAAATGATTCAAAAGCAGAATTACAGCATGGACATAATCTAATTATCGGCGATGGCCTCCGACTGTTAAGAAAGGACAATAGCAGTAAACACCTATAACAAGAGCGAACATACAAACTCTTCCCCAAGGTATTAGGGATGAGATCTAAAAAAGGCTGAAACTCAGGATACCATTTAAAACCAAGGAAAGCATTTGTCAATCGTCCATGTGATGAGCCAAGGAGATAATTGTTCCTAACATAGGACCAATATACTTTTTTCAAAGACAATTTATGGGCCTTCTCTAAGTCATGTGGGTTCTCCCAATAATTCCCGAGCCGCAGGATATGGAACCAATTAAAGACATGCCTAAACCATAGAATTGATATTACATTGGATCTTTTTAAAAGGTCAAGAATAGAATCTCTGTAAACGACAAGCTGAGGAGTCGTCCAAATTCTTAGCCAGAATAGTAATGGTTTTAGGGCTATCATATCAGAGATACAATTAAAACCAAGATCTAAAAAAAATAGGGATCAGGGGGGTGCTACCTGGGCATGCAAGTAATGCTCTAGCAAAATTATTCTCACCCACCGCTAATATAAAAGTCTTACAAAAGCCCCACACTTCAGCACCATAAATAGCGGCATTTTGTGCTTTAGCTAAATAAATCTTTATAGCCGGAGAAACGGCTTTTGTGCTATACTCTTATAAAAGTACAGAATAGCCCCAGCTCTGTGTTGGAAAAGGGACACACTCTTGTTAATCTGTTCTTCCCAGAGCACTTTATTAGAGATCCTCACACCCAGGTAAATTATTGAATTTACTTTTCCCAGAGGAGCCCCAGCTAAAGTAATAGTACATCTCCTGGCTCATCGAGGGCTAAGTACCATTAATTTGGTTTTACTAGCATTTAGTTGAGACCATGGTCAGTACAGAAGGTTGTAAACTTATCCACAAGGATCTGGAGACCCATTGGGGTGTTGGAAATAAGGAGAGAATCATCTGCAAAAAGCAGTATAGGGATCTTTTACTCATTCAAGGAAAGGGCATTGTTTTGGCAAAGAGACACAGCTTTTACCACCTCATTTATGTCTAAAGTAAATAAGGTTGGTGCCAAAACACAACCTTGACGAACCCCCCGTTGAATAGCAATATGATCTGTCAAATCACCCTGATTGCCCCACCTCACCTGAGCGTATGTGCCCTCATGTAACTGTTGTAGGAGGTAAATTATGTTTGTTGGAGTACCTATTTTATATAGAACATCCCATAATTTCCCTCTAGGGACCATATCAAACACAGACCGAAGGTCCGCGAAGGCAACATACAATTTTTGTTTAGTAAGCATTACACATTTTCAATGTAGAAGTGCCAACCTAAAAACCTGATCCATGGTGCTAATTTTGTGGCAAAAGCCTGCCTGAAGTGGAGACATCTCGTAATGGGTATCAACCCAGTCTAAAAGCATTCCCAAAGGTTGTTTGGCAAAAACATTTTGAAGAATATCAATAAGGCTAATAGGTCTATAATTACCAGGAGAACTCACAACTCCCTTTTTATAAATAGGAACTATTTCAACCCCTTTCCACGTACTGGGTATTACCCCTGCTGCTATTGCATTACATATCATATTTATATAACTAGACCAAATCACTGGCTCAGAATTATAGTTCCCCCGGTATCTTGTCTGGACCTGGGTCTTTGAAGGGTTTCAAGGAATTAATTGTGGCTAGTGTTTCTCCCAAGGTGAAAACAATGTAATCATCCTGTTTACACATATCCATTCCCAGGTCACCAAGCGGTGGTCTCACTGCAGCTAACTGTTGGGAGTAGAGGTTAACAAAGGAAGAATTACAAGGCATAGCATAAAGATTAGAAAAATTATCAACCCAACTCTTGAGTTGAATATGAGTTCAAGTTATATTCTTGCCCTCTCTCTGTCTGTCAGACAATACTTTCCAGAAAGACATATTATTGTTAAGTTTGGCAGCATTCAACAGGTTCTGCCAAGTTAAATCGTCCCGACGTTTCTTTGCCTGTGCTATAACTTTATAATAGGCTAGTCTGACTGTTCTAATCGCCCCTGAGAGTCTTCGCTAGGCGTCCTGACACGAAGACGCCGGTATTCGGAATACGGATGTGATAATCGTGAATATCGGGTAGATCGGAACTTCCATTTGGATAATTTATACGTTGGAGCACATTTGTCTCGGATTAACTGGCATTACAGTTTGTTGCTTAAGTGTTGGTGGACAAATAAGCCCTGAAGAAGTCGTAAGGGATGTAAACAATTCCTAAGATGAAACACGTGTTGGCTGGAAGGCTGGAAGTACAAATCTCTTTGGATTTCAGACTGTCTAATGTGAAATCACATTCTGAATAAACTTTGGACTTATCGATTGACTTTACTGGTTGACTCCAGGACCTGTTTGGTGCAATATGGACTGATATATGTAACTATTTTCAATGTGAATTGTATATTTAAATTCTCTTTGTTTACTTTAGGGGTCCCTCATTGTGCATTTTCTTAGTTTTGAGGTTGTTTTATCTCTAAGGGTAGGGTGTTTCCCTTGTAAGGCTCCCCGGTATATACATAGGTTGGATTGGCATCCTGAGCGCCACATCTCCTCAAATTACACCCCGTTCTATTATTCCTTTGATGGATTGGGCTGCGGTTGTTTTTTCTTAAATATGTCTGGTATTTTTGTAACGGGGGGACCCTGTTGTAAAGGCAATGAGTTCAAATTGTCTCCTAGAATAGCCTCCACTTCTTCTATTAGAATATCAATGTCTTCCAAAGAGTGGCTTCCTTGGTTAGGTATAAGACTTGTTTCATTTTTGAGCCGTTTCCTAGATTTTTTGGGCCACTAGCATGAGTGAGAATATCCACAGTCTTTCGTTTCCCCATCTCAGGACGGCACGATAGTAAACAACAAGAGTGTGTAACCAAATTAAATCAAACCTAAAAGTTTGAAACTTACTTATTAGATGATAATTACGCCCAGCCCAGCCCCTATAAGGCAATGACGGGCTTTGCCCGGGCGCACGTCTGAGCATGTCCTGCGCACATCCCGCGCTGTGGGAGTGAAAGGGTGCTTAAAAGCTAAGATTTACTCGCAAGGGGGCCTGGGGAACGTAGTCTCACCCCACGTCAAAGTTCAGGGCCCCCAAGAGATGTCTTCACCAGTGCGTCCCGTGCTGCGGGAGTGAAAGGGCTCTTATAAGTGCAGATTTACTCACAAGGGTGCCTGGGAGACGAAGTCCCACCCTAGGTCAAAGTTCAGGGCCCACAAGAGATTTCTTCACCAGCTTGTCCCCAACACCTTTTTTTCATTCCCTTTTGACCAGCCTCATTCTTAGAACATGAATTATTTCCTTTATGGAACATGCTTTCTGAATTACTTACAAAATATTGATTATATGCTCTGCTTATTGAACACTTGATGAACTACTGATGAAATTAATACTGTCTTAAATAAAGATGAGCATAGGAAGAGATTCATTAACAAAGCTTTTGACCTCTCCCCTAATTCTTATTATTGACTAAGAGAATTGAATTGTGATGATTAATTTCCTTGTATACAGCTCCTGGTTACTTTCATCTAATGTCAAAGATCAATGAGGCCTAGAGGCTGGGATGTCACCTGGTTGAGTTGATAAGACTTTTGTCGTAAACTAGTGGTTGTTAACCGGGTGATCCAGTGCTCCAGCATGTGTTACCCATAGGTCTCAGACACTTGAACGTCATCTTGGAATTAAAAGCAACTTTGATTCTTTTATCAGTGGTGTTGTGACAGACTGACTGAGGTCCCACAGGCGCAGACTTCACTTAGTGGGAAAGTTGGTAGTCCATTTAGCATTATGGAGCAGTAATTCTGTTTCGAACCCATTTACGTTTAAGACATTACTAGCTGTCAATAATATGATGGCAGACAGAAAAGCTTCTAGAACTTTGGAACTCTTTTGTTTAGTGGGGGTACATGGGTAATGTTGTGTAGTGGCAATACAGGAGTGTTAGAGGAGGGTGTGATTAATTAAGTGGTACAGATAGATGCCAGAAGGACCTTTCCTACCCGTCATACCATTCAACATACCCTTCAATATATACCTTAGTGGAAATCGGACAGAAGTGCACTAGCTTGAGGCGCTAAGATCAGATGGATAGAAATCAGCCACATCAGTAGCAAAATAAATCAGTGAAACGTAAGAAAGTTTGTGATGAAAGACCTTGTGGTTTAATGTTAAACATGCCAAATATGACCCCTGTATCTTACAGTACTAGAAGGCATTTATAACCATAATCATCTGCTTTAAGGACATAGGGGGTCATTTTGACCTCAGCCGTGTGGAAGACCGCCATTGGTGGTGGTTTGCCGCTCGGCCTATTATAACCGTTGGCAGCTCTCCGTTCTTTTACAGATGGAGAGCCGCCAACAGCCATAATGAACACCGCCACGCCAACAGAACACCGCCCAGCGAATCACATCCTGTGATTCGCCATGGTGGTGTTCTGTTGGCGGTGTGGTGTCGGCGGAGCTGCCCCATGGCTCCCGTCCCCTCCCGGAGGATCGTCGGACCAGGTAAGTCGATCTACGTGAGGGGAGTGGGGTTGGGGGTGTTGGGTGTTGTGTGGGTGCATGGGGGTGTGCGTGTGTGTATGTGGAGGGGGTGTGTGATTGCGTGTATGCCTGCGGGGGTGTTGTGGGTATGGGAATGAGTGCGTGTATGTCTGTGGGTATGTCTGTATGGATGTATGCGTGCATGTTTGAATGTGGGTGTGCGTGTCTGACTGTGTGTGTGGATGTAGGCATGTATGTCGGCGTGTGTGCGTGTAAGTGTGTAGGTGGTGCCTGCGTGCGTGTCGTGTGGGTATGGGTAATGTGATGTTGGGGGTCGGGGTGAGGAGGGGGGCCCTGCCACCTTTGGGGGCTGGCAGGGCTGGTGGGGGGGTAGGGGAGGGAGTCAGGTGGGGGGTGGGGGAGACCCCTATCAGTGCCAGGAAAGGCTTTTGTGGCTGAGTAGGACATTTAATGGTATGTATCTCAGTGACCTGAACTGTTTCTTCCACGCCTTGTTTGCAGTTTCTGTCTGGGTATGATATCATTTAATGAGGAGCAGAGCAATCATCTGTGCTTTTGGACTTACTTGGTGTTATGCTATTAATTGTGTTTGACCAATGACTTTGTGTTTCACTACTGCGCATATTAGTTGCTCAATGTTCACCAGTAGCACATTACATGTTGTATTCAGTTTAGCTGCCTATTGGCTTTAACATGGCATTAGACATTACATTTGGTATTTAGGTTAGCTGCCTATTGGCTTTAACATGGCTGTTAGAAATGTGGTTTTTGGTTGGCAGTCAGGTTACCCTCTGTGCAAGCAAGAACCCTCACTCTAGTCAGGGTAAGTCACACACAATCCAAAATTAGCCTGTGCCATCCTCTGGTAGCTTGGCACAAGCAGTCAGGCTTAACTTAGAAGGTAATGTGTAAAGCATTTGTGCAATAAATCATACAAAATCATAATATAGCACCACAACAATACACCACACAGTGTTTAGAAAAATATATAATATTTATCTGGGTATTAGCAGGTCAAAACGATCAAAGATGCAATATGAAGTTGTAAAGATATCACTAAAAAGTGATATAAAGTGTCTTAAGTCTTTAAAAAGCAAACAAAGTCTCTTTCAAGCACAAAGTACCTGGTTTGGAGTGGAAAATCTCCGCAAAGGGCCGCAGATGAAGAGATACGTGGAAAAATGGTGTGTGCGTCGATTTCTCCCCTGCACACACGGACTTGCGTTGTTATTTTTCACGCAGGGAAGTCGTGCGTCGTTTTACGGCACGCGGACAGTCTCTTTCTGTGGGTCGTGGGATTACCAGATGTCCCGGGGTCTGTGCGTGGATTCTTCTGCTTGTTTTCCGGCTGCGGTCGTTCCGCGAGGCTGTGCGTCAAAGTTTCGGTCTCACGGCAGGCGTCGCGTCGATTTCCCCTCTGGAAGTCAGGCGGCGTTGTCCTTGCGAGGCCGTGCGTCGAAGTTCCGGTTGCCCCGAAGGCGTTGCGTCGATCAGCGTCAGTGTGCAGCGATTTTCTCGCCGCAGAGCAAGCTGTGCGTCTAAAT
The DNA here is from genome assembly GCF_031143425.1 of Pleurodeles waltl. Lineage (NCBI taxonomy): Eukaryota > Metazoa > Chordata > Amphibia > Caudata > Salamandridae > Pleurodeles > Pleurodeles waltl. The sequence continues at coordinate 652,977,727 of NC_090447.1, forward strand.
GTTCGGCGCACGAAGAGTCCAAATGAAAAAGAGAAGTCTTTTTGGTCCTGAGACTTCAGGGAACAGGAGGCAAGCTCTATCCAAGCCCTTGGAGAGCACTTTTACAGCCAGACAAGAGTTCAGCAAGGCAGCAGGCCAACAGCAAGGCAGCAGTCCTTTGTAGAAAGTAGACAGGTGAGTCCTTTAGGCAGCCAGGCAGTTCTTCTTGGCAGGATGCAGGTTCTGGTTCAGGTTTCTTCTCCAGCAAGTGTCTGATGAGGTAGGGCAGAGGCCCTGTTTTATACTTAATTGTGCCTTTGAAGTGGGGGTGACTTCAAAGAGTGTCTAAGAAATGCACCAGGTCCCCTTTCAGTTCAATCCTGTCTGCCAGGGTCCCAGTAGGGGGTGTGGCAGTCCTTTGTGTAAGGGCAGGCCCTCCACCCTCCCAGCCCAGGAAGACACATTCAAATGCAGATGTATGTAAGTGAGGTTGAGTACCCTGTGTTTGGGGTGTGTCTGAGTGACTGCACAAGGAGCTGTCAACTAAACCTAGCCAGACGTGGATTGTAAGGCACAGAAAGATGTAAGTTTCTAAAAGTGGCATTTCTAGAATAGTAATATTAAATCCGACTTCACCAGTTAGCAGGATTTTGTATTACCATTCTGGCCATAATAAATATGACCTTCCTGCTCCTTTCAGATCAGCACCTGTCAGTTCAACAATGTATGAGGGCAGCCCCAATGTTAGCCCATGAAGGGAGCAGGCCTCACAGTAGTGCAAAAATGAATTCATGAGTTTTACACTACCAGGACATATAAACTAACAGGTACATGTCCTGCCTTTTACCCACACAGCACCCTGCTCTAGGGGTTACCTAGTGCACACATTACAGGTGACTTATATGTAGAAAAAGGGGAGTTTTAGGCTTGGCAAGTACTTTTAAATGCCAAGTCGAAGTGGCAGTGAAACTGCACACACAGGCCTTGCAATGGCGTGCCTGAGACAAGGTTAAGGGGCTACTGAAGTGGGTGGCACAACCAGTGCTGCAGGCCCACTAGTAGCATTTAATCTACAGGCCCTAGGCACATATAGTGCATTCTACTAGGGTCTTACAAGTAAATCAAATAGCAAATCATGGATAAACCAATCAATAGTACAACACAGAAAGCATATGCACTTTAGCACTGGTTAGCAGTGGTAAAGTGCCCAGAGGTCAAAAGCCAACTACAACAGGTCAGAAAAAATAGGAGGAAGGAGGCAAAAAGTTTGGGGATGACCCTGTCAAAAAGCCAGGTCCAACAATGGCATTAGACATTACATTTGGTATTTAGGTTAGCTGCCTATTGGCTTTAACGTGGAGTTAGACATTGCAGTTGAGACATTGCAGATGAGCTGTGTTTTTCCAAGCTGTCTTTTTCCACATGATAGACCAAGCTGTGTTTTTCACACCAAACCCTAGCTGATAAGAGAGCGTAGATTTTGTGTTTACCTCTCAATCCAGTCTGGGAACGAGTGAAGTTTAGAGAACTGGCCACTCTCCAAGTTTATTCGGTTCCCACACTGAGCTTGAACGATGGCCCTGGGCAACAGCGAGGGGAGTGGATCTTGAATTCAGACAGGAACGGACGTCAGTTGCCTGTCTCCCGTTTGGGTGGAAAATCTCTTTCTCGCAGTTGAACCAGAGTCATCAACTTGCAGCCCTTAGAAAGATGAAGCGGAGTGATAGGCCATATGGTGATGCAATTTTGACTTTTATGCTTTGCTTTGAAGTTATGCTATAATATAATCACATGTATTTGCTGTGTACATTGCAACTGAGAAGTACTTTGATATATTTTGCTTTCATTACTGCGACTACTTTTAAACGTGTGCTTCCATCCTACTAATCTCGTCTTTCAGGAACCTCGTGGTGAAGTAATAATAATAATAAATGTCTTCTTTAAATTAAGAAGTGCATTCCAGAGAAGTTTGGTAAGCTCGGTCATAAGATAAGAGAAGGAAAGCAGAACATTTGGTGGTGGTCTGGGGGACTATTAAGAGTGACAACACTGGGATACCTTCTCTGCCCAATTGTTAAAGTAACACAAAGGTGGTACAGTAAAAAAAATATGGTAATGAACTTCAGTGTAAAATTGATGTGTTTTCAGCTAAAAGGCAAAACAAGACTATTGTCATTTCACTCACTTTTAGTAAGGCAAAGAGGAACTATTTTAGGCATACATGGGCATGGTGCTTATTTCTGGTGCACCTATGCTGTGTTCACCCGAACCTAATGAAAATGAAGGTGAGCAGCTGCCAGACCAAACACGAACTCGAGCAGATAAAAAAGTGACGGATGTAATGCTTGAAATAATCTCAGCCACTGCTAATTACTAAGGCTGCATCCAAGGCCATCGTTATTCTGCACACCATGCCTCTTCGGTTTGGACCCAGGCATTTGTAAATCAGACTTGACCCTGCTCCCATAGTGCACTGCATCTGCTGTGCAGCATGGCTAATAGTAAAAAGAAATTATATGACGCAGTTGGGGTCAATGTTGGCCGCATCATAGGGTTTTTCTTTTTTTTAATTTTTTTAACCACAGTGCACAGCAGACACGCTGCTGTACAACACAGCTTGGAAAAACATTGACAAAGCCAAATAACAGAGATATTTGGCTTTGTCATTTTTTGTCATGTTGCCCAGACGTGTAGCTGCTGTGCATCAGAAATGAGATGCATTAAAGAGGATGTGTATAATGTAGGTCTTAGTGGTGAAATAGCAGAGAATGTAGAACACAGGAAATTAAGTGCACTGGATGAGCTCTCTGTGTATTTAGTGCTGGATTAGAACAACATGCTGCACATCAGAAATGAAGTGTAATGAAAGAGCTGTGCATGTGACTTTTTGTTCCCAATGCACATTTTTCCGATGTGCACCACTTTTCTCTTTCAATAGTGCACGTTGGAATGAGGTAAATTGGAAGAGCTGTTTAGGGGTCTTGTTGGTCAAATAGCAGAAAGTACTACACCTTAGAAATTAGGTGAATCAGAACAGCTCTATGCAGGACATTGCTTCAACAGCAGTGATGCATATCAGAAATGATGTGCATAGGCAGACCTGTGCATGAGCCTCAATGCCAGAATAGTAGCAGTTAAGGCACATCAAGATTGAGGTGCAGTGGTAAAGCCTTTTGTGGGCTTCAGTGCTAGAATGCCAGTGGCTGCTGTACTTTACAGATGAGGTTCATCATGGGAGCTGCGGTGGGTCTCAGTATTGGAACAGCAAGGGCATTGCTCATAAGAAATGTGGTGCATAAGCAGAGCTGTGTGAGAATCTCAGTGCTGGAACAGATATGCTGCTCAACACACGTGGTGCATTAGCAGAGCCCTGTGAGAGTCTCAACCCTTGAACAGAGGATGTGCAGCATATCCCAAATGAGGTGTATCGGCAGAGAGGTGTGAGATACTCAGAGCTAGACAGTAGATGAGCAGCACCTCACACATGTGGTGCATTAGAGGAGCTAAGTGAGAGTCTCCGTGCTGGAACATAAGATGAGTGGAACATCACACGTGATGTGCATCGGCGGAGCTGTGTGACAGTCTCAGAGCTGGGACAGAAGATGAGCAACACATCACACATGAAGTGGATTGGCAGAGCTGTATGAGGTTGTCAGTGCTGGAACAGAGAATAATCGGCACATCACAAATGAGGTGCTTCAACAGAGCTGTGTGAGCGTCTAAGCAATGGAACATAAGATGAGCAGCACATCAGCACAGCTGTGTAATAGTCTCAACGCTGGAACAGAAGATGTGCTGCACAGCACAAATGAGGTGCATCAACAGAGCTATGTGAGAGTCTAAGCACTGGAACAGAAAATCCGCTGCACATCACACATAAGGTGCATTCATAGATCTTTGTGAACAAGGTGAATCAGAAGAGCTCTCTGCAAGTCTTTATGTTTGAATAGCAGAGTGTTGTGCATTTCAGAAGTGATGTGCATAGGCAGAGCTGTGGATGAGCCTCAATGCCAGAATAGCAGCATGTAAAACAGATTAGGATTGAGGAGCAGTGGTAGAGCTTTTTGTGGGTTTTAGTGCTAGCATGCTGGTGGATGCTGAAATTCAAAGATGGGGTGCATCAAGAGAGCTGCAGTGGTACGCAGTGACCAAACAGTATGGACACTGCACTTAAGGAATGCAGTGCATAAGCAGAGCAGTGTGAGAGTCTCATTGCTGGGACAGAAGATCAGCAATACATCACTGTCGGACCTGGCTTTTTGACAGGGTCATCCCCAAACTTTTTGCCTTCCTCCTTTTCTTTTTCTGACCTCAGTTTTGTTGGTTTTTAGACTCTGCGCACTTTACCACTGCTAACCAGTGCTAAAGTACATATGCTCTCTCCCTTAAAACATGGTAACCTTGAATCATACCTGATTGGACTATTAATTTACTTATAAGTCCCTAGTAAGGTGCACCCTGTGTGCATAGGGCTGGTAGATTAAATGCTACTAGTGGACCTGCAGCACTGGTTGTGCCACCCACTTAAGTAGCCCCCTTAACCTTGTCTCAGGCTTGCCATTGCAAGGCCTGTGTGTGCAGTTTCACCGCCACCTCGACTTGGCATTTAAAAGTACTTGCCAAGCCTAGAACTCCCCTTTTTCTACATATAAGTCACCCTTAATGTGTGCCCTAGGTAACCCCTAGAGTAGGGTGCTGTGTAGGTAAAAGGCAGGACATGTACCTGTGTAATTATATGTCCTGGTAATGTAAAACTCCTAAATTCGTTTTTACACTACTGTGAGGCCTGCTCCCTTCATAGGCTAACATTGGGGCTGCCCTCATACATTGTTGAAGTGGCAGCTGCTGATCTGAAAGGAGCAGGAAAGTCATATTTAGTATGGCCAGAATGGTAATACAAAATCCTGCTGACTGGTGAAGTCGGATTTAATATTACTATTCTAGAAATGCCACTTTTAGAAAGTGAGCATTTCTTTGCACTTAAATCTTTCTGTGCCTTACAATCCACGTCCGGCTGGGCTTGGTTGACAGCTCCTTGTGCATTCACTCAGACACACCCCAAACACAGGGTACTCAGCCTCACTTGCATACATCCGCATTTTGAATGGGTCTTCCTGGGCTGGGAGGGTGGAGGGCCTGCTCTCACACAAAGGACTGCCACACCCCTTACTGGGACCCTGGCAGACAGGATTGAACTGAAAGGGGACCTGGTGCACTTCTTAGCCACTCTTTGAAGTCTCCCCCACTTCAAAGGCACATTTGGGTATAAAACATGGCCTCTGCCCTACCTCATCAGACACTTGCTGGAGAAGAAACCTGAACCAGAAACTACATCCTGCCAAGAAGAACTGCCTGGCTGCTCAAAGGACTCACCTGTCTGCTTTCTACAAAGGACTGCTGCCTTGCTGTTGGCCTGCTGCCTTGCTGAACTCTTGTCTGGCTGTGAAAGTGCTCTCCAAGGGCTTGGATAGAGCTTGCCTCCTGTTCCCTGAAGTCTCAGGACCAAAAAGACTTCCCTCTTTCACTTGGATGCTCCGTGCGCCGAAAATTTCAACGCACAGCTTGTTCCGCGGTGAGAAAAACGCCGCACACCGACGCTGATCGACGCGACGCTCTTGGGACGACTGAAAATCCGATGCACGGCTTCGCAAGGACAACGCCGCACGACCTCTAGAGGAGAAATCGACGCGACGCCTGCCGTGAGATCGTAATTTCGACGCGCAGCCCCGCAGAACGACGCGCAGCCGGAAAACAAGCAGGAAAATCCACGCACAGACCCGGGACATCTGGTAATCCCCGCGATCCACGAAAAGAGACTGTCCGCGCGCCGGAAAACAACGCACGACTTCCCCGCGTGGAAAATAACGACGCAAGTCCGTGTGTGCTGGGGAGAAATCGACGCACACACCCTTTTTCCACGCACCTCTTCTTTTGTGGCCCTCTGAGGAGATTTTTCCACTCTAAACCAGGTACTTGTGCTTGAAAGAGACTTTGTTTATATTCTAAAGACTTAAGACACTTTATATCCCTTTTCAGTGATATCTCTACAATTTCCCATTGCAAACTTTATTCTTTTTGACCTACAATTATCCTGATAAATATTATATATTTTTCTAAACACTGTGTGGTGTATTTTTGTGGTGCTATATGGTGGTATTGTATGATTTATTGCACAAATACTTTACATATTGCCTTCTAAGTTAAGCCTGACTGCTCGTGCCAGAGGGTGGGCACAGGATAATCTTGGATTGTGTGTGACTTACCCTGACTAGAGTGAGGGCTTTTGCTTGGACAGGGGGTAACCTGACTGCCAACCAAAAACCCAATTTCTAACAATCACAAATGAGATGCATCAGCAGCGTTGTGTGAGAGTCTCAGCACTGGAACAGAAGAGGAGTGGCACATCACACAAGAGGTGCATCAGCAGAGCTGTGAGAAAGTCTCAGTGCTGTGGCAAGGTGTGCCTTATTTTAAGAACTGAATTATTGAATTATGGCTTGGTGCTGACTAAAGGTTGAAATTCCCATCTGCAATTAGTAGATGAATGAAAGATTGCTTGACCACTAGTAAACTAGTATGGTGTTAGACTGCCTTCTGCGCTGCACTGCTAAGGTTAGGCGGATAACCCTGTTCCTCTTCCTCTGCAGAGGATGATTGGCAAAAAAAGAAAAAAAACATTGACAAAGACTATAGATCTTGCATAGGTGAGACCTACGAGCTTTGCCAATGATTTATTTTGGTGTGTGTAAAATTTAAAGTAGGTAAACCCCAAATCCTCCCAAAGCCATCAGTAGCCTGTGAGTAAAAAAAAATGAAACCAGCTGATGCTGACCAACCTACTTTAGATTTGACACACACCAAGACCAAGCAGTGTGTGAGCTGCTGATGACCAATGAAAACAAAGGAAATGAGAGTCACATGAAAGTCTATCAATGATAAGAGATGAGTTGGGCTTTAAGCCCCTTTTGGATTATAGACAACAGAATCGCATGCGACAGAGCATGCACTGTCTCAGGCGACACCTAAAAAGCACATAAAGAAGTAGGGATGTTAAACTTCCTCAAGAGCTACCTCTATTTCTATGAAAGCATTTACCAAGCAGAATTTTGTATTCAAATCTACAAATCCCCCATTAGGAAAACGAGGTAGACTTAAAACCATTCAATCTGTGCGTATCAATTAATTTCTATGCACAGCATAGTTTATATTTAAGGATGCATCATTTCATGGTTAAAGGTTAAATCACCTTCAACATGAAAAATAGAGAACATGAGACGATCCTAAATTTGCATTGTGCAAAATATGTTTTTGAATACATCTCATATTTGTCTTAGATGCCCTCTGACATGAGGTTATGCTATAGGCATGCACATGCAAATAACACATTCTGCTTCAGCATTGACTTTTCCCCTCCTTCCTTGAATGAACAAAATCCAGTTTGGTACTTTCAAAATAACAATACTATGATTCAAGAAGATCATATTTGCATACTATTAATATTCTTAGTTGCTTGTGCCAAAAAAGAGCATATTCTATTGGTAAAGTCTATGTCCAAACCGTTTCTACAACGGGAAATAAAGGCCGCTTCCTCAAGGCAATTGGAGTGTATTATTTAGTAACAACGTGTATAATGTAGCATCTTTTTCTTTTGGTGGTGTTATGGACTTTCTTTTAAGCTGTGAATTGTGTTGTCTGTTGTGTGCAGTCCGTTCAGTCCGACATAGAGTGTGCGCGTTTGCAACATTTCAACAAGTAATTCATAGGAATGAGCAAGAGAATCACATGCAGAAGTAGCAAAAATACACCATGACACGAAGCCACGAATTCCTAAAAGCGCTTACCATTGGCATTTACTTCAATTGTGAACGCGACTGAGCAAGTGAGTTTTGATGTCAATGGTACGTGAGCAGGAGAAGGCGCTAGCTGTTACTATGACAAATTAAACAATGCTGCTTAGTGCGCAAGCCTTCATAGACCTTTTGTAATAGTAAAAAATACTTACATGAAAATATTAGTATCTTGTTTTGCATGAGCGCGTGACTACCAAAAAGACAAAGGCTGAGCTAAATAGTAACAGTTAGAGAATGCAATCACAGCACAATACAGAAAATGGCATGCCAGCAATAGAATTTGTGAACAAAATAGAATATAATTAGGCATCAAAATACTCTCACTTGCTCTCCTAAACCGACATGGATTGATGTAAATTAGGTTTATTTGTATGTTGTGTGGTGGCGTGAATACTAATTTAAACAAATAAAAAGAAAGCCTCTTAGCACTTTCAAAGACTCAAGTAAAGTTGTTTAAAAAAACGGAAACAAGCAAACAATAAGTCTCGCCTTTTGGCTGCCTCTGGCCTTGCCAATGCTGAAGATGGTCAGCATACTTTCTGCCCATGCCTTGAAGTATTGCCAGAAAGAAAAGAAAAAAGAAAAAACGCATGACGATGTTACAAACGCATGGCTCTCACGCATGCCTGTGTACATATCAAGACACTACGGTTGCCCAGCATGATGACGTGTGCATACATATGTGACCATGAATGTGTGCACATGCGGCATGATCCAGCCACCATTTTTTATTTTTTTATTTTACTGTTCCAAAATGAAGGACGCCAAGTTTTGAATGTCAGATTAAAATACATAATTTAAAAATGTGCAAAAGCACATTTTGTAAAAGATTTGCGCCTGCTCGGCCCTCAAATAACCTGAACTCGGATCCTCTTATATTAAAAAAAAATCGCAAATTGAGAGGTGGGTGGTGAGTAATGGAGGCGAGGCTAGGGAGAAGTCAATGTTTTCGTAGCAGTTGTGCTGGGAGTGCCAGGGAGCAATGGAGTTTAGACAGTTTAGAGACCAGCATTGGGAAAGCCAATTGGCTTTGACAATATGTTTTAGCCATGTTGTACACCAGTGTTGTTTCTGTTGAGCATGGCCAAAAGATAGTGGCATGGGGTGGGGTAGGGTAGAATGGAGGCAGCGTGGGGTAGATTGGAGTGGAGTCGATTGGGATAGAGCTCAGTAGACTGGGTAGATGGTACTGGAGTACAGTGGGGTGGGTTGGAGAGGGGTAGATTGGAGTGGAGTAGAGTGGGTTAGGTTGGTGTTGATTGTGGTAGACTGGAGTGGAGATGAGTGGGGTAGATTGGAGTGGTGTAGACTGGATCGGGGTAGTTTGGGGTGGAGTGGGGTAGATTGGAGTGGAGTGGTATACACTGGGGTGGACTGGAGTAGATTTGAGTGGAGTGGGGTAGATTGGAGTGGAGTGGGATTGACAGGGGTAGATCCAGTGGAGTGAGGTAGATTGTAGTGGCGTGTGGTAGATTGGAGTGGGGTAGACTGGAGTGGGGCAGTTTGGGTTAGATTGGGATAGAGTGGGGTACTTTGGAGTGGGGTAGCTTGGAGTGTAGTGGGGTGGAGTGGAGTGGGGTAAAGTGGGGTAGAGTGGAGTGGAGTATATTGGAGGGGAGTAGGGTAAATTGGGGTAGAGTGAAGTAGAGTGGGGTAGAGTAAAGTGGAGTGTGAGTAAAGTGGAGTGAGGTAGATTGAGGTGGGGTGGATTGGGATACACTGGAGTAGATTGGGTTAGACTGGAGTGGGGTGGAGTAGATTTTCGTGCAGTGGCTTAGACTGGGGTAGTATGGAATGGATCAGATTGATGTAGAGCGGAGTAAAGTAGATTGTGGTAGAACTGAGTGGCATAAAGTAGATTATGGCGATAGGAGTGGGGTAGATTAGAGTGGAGTGGGGTAGACTGTGGTGGGGGTAAACTGTCATAGATAAGAGTGGGTTATATTGTAGTAGATTGGAGTGAGGTAGATTGGACTGGAGAGTGGAGTGGGGTAAATTGGAGTGGAGTGGGGTAGCTTGTGGAAAACTGACATAGTGTAGATTGTGGTAGACTGGAGTGGAGTAGCTTGGGGACGATTGGTGTAGCGTGGAGAGGGGTTGGCTGGGTTGGAGTGGGGTAGGATTGGAGTCGAGAGGGGTAGCTTGGAGTGTAGTGGGATAGATTGGAGTGGGGTAGGGTGGGTTGGAGTTGGGTAGACTGGGGTGGAGTGTGGTAGAATGGAGTGGAGTGGGGTAGATTGGGATGGAATGGGGTAGACCTGAGTGGAGGAGATTGGATTGGAGTCAGGTGGACTGGGGTAGACTGGAGTGGAGTGTGGTACACTGGAGTTGTGTGGGGAATATTGCGGTGGGGTGGATTGAGGTTGATTGGAGTGGGGTGGATTGGTGTATATTGGAGTGGAGTTGGGTAGAATGGGGTACTTTGGAGAAGATTGCAGTAGGTTGGAGTAGACTGGAGCTGAGTAGGGTAGATTGGAGTGGGGTGGATGAGGGGTAGAGTGGAATAGTGTAGATTGGAATGGAGTGGGTACAGTGGGTTAGATTGAGTGGAGTGGGGTAGACTGTAGCAGAGTGGGGTATATATGAATAGAGTGGAGTGGGGTAGATTGGAGTGGAGTTGGGTAGATTGGAGTACAATGGGGTTGATTTGAGTGGAGTTGAGTGGTGTAGATTGGAGTGGGTAATGTAGATTGGGATAGACTGAAGTGGAGTGGGGTAGACTGGATAAGAGTGCAGTTTATTGAGGTAGACTGGAGTGAAGTGGGGTAGGCTGGGGTAAAATGGAGAGGGGTGAGGTAGATTGGAGTGGGTAGGGTCAGGTAGCCTGGAGTGGATAGAGTGGGTGGATTGGCATGGACTGGGGTAGATTGGTTTAGGTGGATTGGCGTGGACTGGGGCCGATTGGTGTAGATTGCTGTAGACTGGGGTGGAGTGCAGTAGAGTGGGATGGAATCAGGTAGACTGAAGTGGAGAGGGGTAGTAAATGTAAATGTAAAAATCTGAAGTGGGGTACAGTGGATTGGGTTATATTGGAGTACAGTGGAGGGGATACAGTGGAGTGGGGAGATTGGGGTAAAGTGGAGAGGAGTGTGGTAGATTGAAGTGGGGTAGCTTGAGTGGGGTGGGGTAGATTAGGCTGGGGTGGAGTGTGGTGTGGTTTACTGGAGTGGAGTATGGCGACTGAGTGGAGTGATATAGATTGGAGTGGGGTAGGTTGGTGTGGAGTGGGGTAGATTGGGGAAGATTGGAGTTGGGTTGAGTAGATTGGAGTGGAGTGTGGTAGACTTGAGTGGCGAGGGATAGATTAGGGTAGACTGTAGTGGTGTGCAGTGCGCTGGATTGGGGTACATTGGGGTGACTGAAGTGAAATGGGCTAGGCTGACGTTGAGTGGGGTGGGATACATGGTGTCAGTTGGAGGGGCATAGAGGAGAGTGGTATGGCAGAAGCTGGTGTGGAGAGGAGTGGTGTGGGGTGTCACAAAGTATCTTAGAGTGGAGGGGAGTAGAGTGGGGTGGTATGTCGCAGAGTAGAGCAGCTTGTTGAGGAGTGGAGTGTCCCAGAATGGAGTGACATGGTGTAGAGAGAAGGGGCATAGGAGCATTTTAGAGTTGAGTGGCATAGTGCGAAGTATGCATTGGGTAATAGCACACTGCACTGCAGACGACACGTTTTCATTTGAAGTGATCACTACATTTGCACAGAGATACAGTTTCACTGTACACAAATGATAATGTGATGAAATGTCATCACCTAGTGTACTAATGTGTTCTGAACGTATTCAAATATTTGTTTCCATCACACTTCAGAATTAGAAGCAGTAAACTTAATTTGTACTTTCCTAGTTCTGATATATTCAGAAATGTCAGCATAGTTCATATTTCTTGTTTGCTAGTAAAAAGCATTTCATTTCACAGGAAGATTGTCACATACATTCCCTCACTTTGAAGTCAGAGAAAGAAAAGTAAGCATTAACCTCCCTCAGAAGATAGAGCCTCACATTTGACCTCTGTCATTGAATGCACAGCAAATGTGACAAGATAACAGCATGATTTAAAGGCCTGTTTACAAAAAATGAGGACTAGGAAGGATACAGCAAACAGGTGTTGCTCCACCAACGGACAAAGTCAAGCTCGACATCCTAAAACAAATAAAGCCTGCAAATAGAAAGCTAGCAAATGTGAGTTACAAACTAAAAAGCCAATGGTCAGCAATGGGCGGCCTAGGGAAGCTTCCAGAATGGTCCTAAGAATTTGTTAGCAAACCAGACAGCTGTGCTGTCTCATGGGCTTTGACCTAATAAAAAGCAAAAAAAAGCTAGGAAAGGCCAAGCCAGAGGTGGAGGAAGGAGCGTCACAATTGCTGGGGCAGGTATTTGAGGGGGGAAGCAGCAAACTTAGGAGAGTGCAAGAAAACACATGTACTCACAAGGTGTGCTGAAAGAAAAAGAAAAAAATAGTTCTCAGAATGTGAGCAGTGGAAGGATACAAGTCATCCAATTAAAAATATGGTAAAGAAGCTATACTTCAGGGGAGGGACAAACACAAAAAGAGGAAGGAACGCCAGTAAGTAAGACACAAGCAAAAGAGACAAGAAAGCCAACCAATGTTAAGCAGTGGGCGGGCCCACAGTCCATCGTAAGTATTGGTATTGTCCAACAGAGGCTTTCAACAAAAGACAGCTAAATGCTGTTGGTAAAAGATCTAAAAAGACCAACCATACGGTGCATTTTGTGCCATGATGCAATGTACTGCAAAAGTCTCTTGATTTGGGCAATATTTTTCAATCTCATTTCTCTTATGTTTTCCACATGACTTTAATAAAAGACATAAAATGGTCTATGCACAGGACACAATTTAGGCTCAGAAACTTAGAGTTTTAGGTTTCTCTCTATTTGTAGTACATGAAGAAAAAGAACCCAAATATCTACGGATGTTAAACTTTCTAAAGAACACCTATCCTATAGTTTTATGAAAGCACTTACCCAGTAAAGTTTCATATTTAAATGTACACACCCCTTTAGGAAAACGAGGTGGAATCAAAACTATTAATTTACTATGCACAGCACAGTTAATATTTATACATTAAATATCCATGGTAATATTGACTGTAGTAATGTTTTTGTATACTGCGGTTTTGTTTCACGTTAATGGACTAAATCGCCTGCCAACATGTAAAGTACAGAACATGAGATGATGATCCCATATTTGCATTATGCAAAATGTTTTAAAATATTTTCTAATGTGTATCTCAACTGCCCTCAGACGTGTCATCATCCTTTAGGCATACGTATGCAAATAACAATATTGTACTTCAGCTGTCGCATTTCACCTTCTTCGTTATGCTGAACAAAATCCTGTTTTGTGCTTGTAAAATAACAGTACCATGGTTGAAGTAATTCATTTTTGCACAACATTAACATCCTTAGTTACTTATGCCTCGAAGCCACGTGCCCTATAAATATATGAATGTGTTCAAAATGTCTCTACACAGGAAAGAAAGCAACTGTTTTATCAAGGCCATGGCTTTCTATTTTTTGTACCAACATTTATAATGAAGCATCTTTTTTCCTGTGGTGGCTAGTGTGAACTTCTAGTGATTTCTTTGAATTCCAGAAGCCAGTAGTAGATAAATATGTTGCCTAATTTTATTCTGATTCATGAAAAGTGAGCACATGTGTAGAAGAATGCTTAAGATGAGTTATTGCTCTTTACTAATGTCATAAAGTAATTTGTGATATAAAGAAGTATACTAATGGTTCTAGAAACTGAAGTTGAAGGGACATGATGACTACTATATAAAACCTAATAAGCATTGGCAAGTTCTATTGGCTTTGCCAATGTGTTTTAGCCATGCTGATCACCAGCGTGGCTGCTGTTCAGCATGGCTAAAAGTTAGTGGCATAGAGGAGAGAGGCGTGGAGTGTTGTGGAGTTGAATGGCGAAGAGTTGAGAAGAGTGTTGTAGAGTGTAGTGGCAGAGAGTGTTGTGTATTGGAATGGCATATCGTGGAGTCATGTAGAGTGGCATAGAGCAGAATGGATTGGTGTAGAGTGCACTGGCATAGAGTGTTGTAGAGTATAGTGGCACAGAGTGCAGTGGCATTGAATTCACTGGCGTACAATGCAGCATTGTAGAAAGTAGTGGTGTAGATTAGAGTGTTACATAATAGAGTAGAGTGGTGCAGAGTAGAGTAGAGAGGCATAGAGTGCAGTGGCATAGAGAAGAGTGACGTACAGTGGTGCAGAATAGAGTGGCGTACAGTTGAGTGATGCAGATGGAAGAGGTGCAGAGTAGAGTTGAGGCATAGAGTGCAGAGTACAGTTGAGTGCCAGAGAGTGCAATGGCATTGTTGAGTGGTGCAGAATAGAGTAGCATAAACAGGTGCAGATTAGAGAAGTGTGGCATAGAGTGCAGTGGCATAAAGTGGAGTAATGCAGAATAGAGTTACGTTGAGTTCAGTGGCAGAGAGTGCAGTGTTGCAGAGTAGAGTTTCAGAGTGCAGCCGTGTAGAGTGATGTAGAGTAGAGTATGGTAGAGAGCAGTGGCATAGAGTACAGTGATGCAGATTAGAGTGCATTGATGAAGAGTGTATTGGTTAAGAGTAGAGTGGCGTAGAGTGCAGTGGCATCGAGTGGAGTGGTGCAGTGGAGTAGAGTGGTGTAAGAGTGCAGTGGTGTAGAGCAGATTGTTTCAGAGTAGAGTGAAGTGGCGTAGAGTGGAGTGGTGCAGGGTAGACTGCAGTTGCATGGAGTGGCATAGAGTGTAATGGTGTAAAGAGGTGTAGATTGCAGTGACAGAGTGCAGAGGTGTGGAGTAGTTTAGAGTGGCATACAGTGGGTTGGGGTAGAGTGCTTGAGTATAGAGTTGAGAGGTACAGAGTAAAGTGCATTGGTGTAGAGTGTTTTGGCTTAGAGTGCAGTGGCATAGAGTGCAGTGTTGCAGAGTTGAGTGGAGTACAGAGGCGTAGAGTGGAGTTGTGCATAGTAAACTGGAGTGGTGTAGAGTGCAGTGGTGAAGAGTGCAATGTTATAGAGTAGAGTGGCGAACAGTGCATTGGCATATAGTAGAGTGATACAGGGTAGAGCAGAGAGGCATAGCGTAAAGTGGCGTAGAGTGCAGTAGCATAGAGTGGAGTGGTGCAGAGTGCAATGGCGTGGAGTGGAGTGGTGCAGTATAGAGTGGAGTGGCGTAGAGTGGAGTATTCATGGTGGGGTAACACACTGCTATTTCAGACAACACAATTTCAATTGAGCCCTCCATTACATTTGCACAGACATACAGTTGTACTAATAAAACTATACAGTGTACAAACAAAAATGTGTGGAAACTGCATCACGTAGTTTAATGATTTGTTTTGATCATATTAAAGTATTTGTTTCCAACACACTTCAGAAATAACAAAAAATGTGCTTCATTTGAGGGTTCATACTTCTGATATATTCTGAAATACTTACATTTCATTTAAATGTGGTTGTTTATTGGGAAAAAAACTCTTTCCTACCGCCAGTATCCAACAAAATTGTCACATAAATCCTCTCACTTTGAAGTCAGAGAAATAAAAGTAAACAAATGCCCTTGGAAGACTGCACCTGACATTTGACCTTGGTCTTTGAATGCACAACAAATGTGACAAGATGAGAACAAGATTTAAAGGCCTGTTAACAGAAAGCATGTTCATGGTGAATACAGAAAATACAGTTTAGGCAATGGGAGGGACAAACTGAACATGGAGAGCCTAAAGTTAAATAAAGCAAGCCAATGGAAAGCCAGAAATTGTGACTTACAAACCACAAAGCCAATGGTAATCAACGGCAGAATGCATTCCTAGGCTAACTTTCTTAAAGTCCCCAAGATGTCTTTAGCAAGTAGGCTGCAGTTGCAGTTATGGTGGGCTACACAATCATTATGCCTTGCTAAGCACTGCTTGTTACCTCACACACAACTACAGAGGTGATGTTATGCTAGTCTGTATTTGTATAGCAGCATTTGCTTATTACTTGGCCACATGGTGCTTTTTGCAGATTTCAATCTGTGATGTTTTTTCCCTGCTGACTTCTCCATAGAGGGATCATTCCCAAGCATGTTTGCAGGGGGTGAGTGGCTTTGAGGGTGTGATTTATTCATATGGCGGTATCATGTAGAGTGGGTAGTCCAAGCTTCCAACCTAAAATGTGTTTATACAAAGTGTGTAGGGGGTTGAGTCTGTGTGGTTGTTTGCAATGGGGTTAAGTCCATGTCACCTATTGTATGCTTGATGCTAGGTTGGTCCTGATGGATCTCTTGCAAGTGGCACAGGTATTGTTCTTCTCTAATGACTATGTGCTGAGAGGCCTTGCTAGAGAGGTTTGGTGCAGTGTTCTAGCCTGGGATGATGAGTTCCTGATGTTCATAATATTGTCTATGAGAGTCAAATGTTGTTCTGAGGTCCAAAATGTCAGCAAGAAGAACATTATGTCCACTTTCGGGAAATCAACAAACATGTAATTCTCCAGTATCGTCTGTGAGGTCATATGGTCAGGACTAGTCCTGTAGGGAGGCTTTATGGCTGTGCAGTATACCATGTCTGAGGAGTTTCTGTTGTTTTTTGGATTTGCGTTATAACCATAATGTACTTTAACTGTCGTTTTTTCAATAAAAATACGAATGTAGTCGTAATCCTGCAATATCAAATACTGAAGGACATAACAGCAAGCCAGACCCTAATAAACAAGTGAAAACGTTCACATACCTGCCAGAACCAGCTTCCTTGAAGAATACAGAGACTTGACCGGAAGAGCTCAAGAACTATATTACCACGGAAAAATACTTCAAGGGATAGGCAAAGCGCTCCACCAAACACGGCTACTAGTAGCAGAATATGTACATGAACATCCAGCATTGCTCTTCCATGGACATGGTAATAAAAGAGGAAACCTAGTAGAAAAAGCGTTGATCAGTTTCTGAAAATCTTAAAACAGTCCAATTTCTCATTTTTACAGATGGCCACTATGGCCTCAGTTACGATTTGCCTGGAGTGGTAACCCTACGAGGATACTGGTCTGGCCAGTTCCAAATGTCCTGAAGTTACCAGATCCTACATTTGTACAGCTGGAAACAACATACCCAGTTGTATCACAAGAGGCACACCCCAGCACTGCCCACACCCTGCAGCACTATGAGAAGCAAGTAACGCTCCCTCAAAAGAGGCCACAGCATCTCCACCCCAAGATACTGTACCTTACCTCCTTGCAACACCATGTGACCCACACAAGTCCCCACACATATTTACCACCCGCACAAAGTAGGTGGTAAATATTAGCATTAAAATCCACAAATCAGGGAAAACCTGCACAACAGTACTCAATAAATCAAGGTCTGACAGGTTATTCCCCATTTTGGGAAGTTCAAGTTGCAATCCCATTAACAGACGCCGGACGGATTCATAAATTCCAGCCCTAGTATTTCCCTATGGAGTTATACTATATATGCATATTAGGGCCTGCACCATTCCACAGATTCTTTATTGTGTTAATATCCCAGATGAAATGTGGGACAAGGAAACTTGCAAAGCACTACCTCTCCAGCATCACCAGATGAGACCAGATGGGACCACATTCTACGGGCATAATTGTCCATTTTCTATTACGGTGACACACTATTTTAATGGAGGATCCCGGCGTCTTTGCACACTTAGTACGCCACCGCGTTTGCTGTTACTGCCGGGTAAGCTTGGTTTTCATTTACATTTAAAACAATGTGGAAAAGGGTTATGTTTCTTTTAGTTTTCTAATACAGTACACAGACACATATTGGACTGAGAATCCCGGCGTCTTTCAGACTCAGGACGCCAGTTGTGTTCCTTGGTACTGCCGGTTAAGCTTGGTTTTCACCTATATTTGTACTTTTGTTTTCAGACATGCAGCATTTGTTTCACCTAAGATAGGCTTACGTTATCTTCATCAACCAATTATTTATGAGATAACTAATAATTGGCAGGATTTCCCTCCGTCAGGGGAATGCAAGATGAAGCTTCATTTGTTGGTGGGGCCACCTTTTTGACACTTCCCTTTGTTCTGGTGCCTAAATAGGTATTTTATTTATTTAATATGTTGACTCCTAGAATTTACTGGATGCATAACTAAATAAGTCAACTCACCTTTTTTCTTTGGGAGCTTTGTCACTTTAACTTTGACTCCAGGTTTCCTGATGGGACTCTGGGTGTCATGTTCCCCTGTTTTGAACTTATGTCGTTTCTTGCCTTTTACTTACCTGACTTGTGCAGTTACCTCCATTATTGGTTATATTTCTACTTTGCTTACACAGGGTTTATGTTGGTTTCTTCTACTTTGACGTGGCCTTTTCCCTTTTCTTCTTTTTTGGGAATTGGCTTATCATGGTCTTTTGACTTCTACAGATTACATTTGATACTAATATATGGGCATCGACTGGTTTCCCACAATTGGAAAGTATTACTTATTATTACTAAGGTGGGTACCTTGGTGCACATACTCTCTGATTTGGGCCCTTTTTTACGCTTATGACATCATAATGCCCAGAGTTGTTTCATTTATCCTGTTTAGATACTTGGCTACTATTACCTCAGGCATGATGATGCTCACATAACATCAGCATTTCTTGCCGTAACAAGATACCGGAACATTGAGCACATCAATTTGTATATGCACTATTTGGGCTTTAAGGCTGATGTGGTTTATAATTTTACCGCTACCATCCTTTTCTGTTTTCTGGTTATTGCATCCATCTAATCTAGTGCTTAATAGATGTACATTCATGTTGATTCACCACCTTTTGTTTAACATGTTGCATTCACATAGGGTGGCATGGGTGATGCTATTTTGATGTGGCTTAGACTTGGTTTTCCTTTTCTCTTTCTAATTGCATTTTATGCTGGTCTTGTCTTTTTCTAGCACATCTAGTTTCATGGGTGGGCTATATTTTTGCCTTTTTTCCATCTGTCGTTGACTAACCATCAGCCCGAATACTTTAAGAAAATGTTTAACACTTTGTATATACTTCTAGACCTTTGCTATCATCCTCTGTATTGTGTGTATAATGTTTTGCTACGTCCACATTTGTACATTTTTAAAGCCTTGAGAAAGTCATGATTGTGACAAAACACTTGTTGGCTGTGGAACTATATTTATCATTCATCTTGTCAAATTGATGTCTCTATTACCTATAAAAGGATCTTACTCCAACTGGACTTATCTGGATTACTACATGAATATGGACTGTTTAGAAATGCTGTGGTATCTCTAGGATCATATTCATGGTGTCACCTCTGTGGGGCACTAGTATATGCTTTTGGGTAGTAAAACATAATATTACTGTCCAGGACTATGCAACCGTACTATTTGATTGATTCTGACATTTGTGACAGTTTACACTATTGGAGACCTTCAAGGAGGTGCACCCAATGATACACCTACTACCCATTGTTTGTATGTTTATTGTTTGTGGTGAAGTGCACTCTTTCTCCTTTACACTGTGGGACAACAAATTTAATAAACCTTGTGCTAACAATTTGTAACATGGCGCTTTTTGAGGACGACAGAGTCAAACTGGCAGCTGAACTTTTTTCTATGAAAACAATGGTCTCTCAGGACAGAAACCCTGCACAAGAAGGGCTTAAACAGAAATGTATTTGACTACATTTATTGGACTTGAACAACTTAAGAAACAAGAACTTTTCAAGTGGTGGGATGCCACCACGCCTAAAAGGTACTTGGAACTTAACCAGATTCTCCATGGACTCTGGGTTATTATATTTTCATCATTTGATGACCTTGATGCTGACCTTTTAGGGGAATTGGAAGATCTGATCCTTCCATCTTCTTTTTGAATAATAAATATTCTTATCAAACAAGCTGAGAGAAAAGGAGCAACACTATTACAAGAGATTTCAAAATTAGAAAACTAATCATTAGTCTTAACTTACTAGAGGCTACGGAGGAAAAACTACGAGAATTTGAAAGAAATTCTTGGTGCAAATTAGATATACATAAAAGAAATTCAAGAAACTTAGAAGAGATGATAATGATTACTGTAACAGTAGGGAGTTCACATTTGCTCGCAAATACGATGACATTAATTTATTAGGACAATTCCACAGAGGCCAAAAAGGTGGGATTATGACTCCCGCCTCGTCCAGTGCAACAGATGTCTCCAGCATCTTTAGTGTAGGAAGTGAAGTACTGGACAGAGCTCCAGGGACTTATGATATGACAACTTGGGGAACATCTTCCTCTTTTTTAGAGGAATTGGAAAGATTCAGATGGGGACAAAGACTGAGTTACAACAAACCAAATGCAAATATCAAAAGAAAAGGAGAGGTAGGATGGGAAAGCATAACAAACACAGGAGAAAGGGTGGTTACCAGATCCGTGTCCTGCAGTCAAAGAAACTGAGGACAGCCTCCAACACCCTTCATAATGTATCAGATACTGTTATTGATGATGTGCAAATCATTAATCTTTCAATCATGCAACTTACAGATGAACAAATAAAGGTGCTTCACATGGGGTTAGGCTTCTGTCCTACTTCATCTCCAGAGTCAGCCCTGCTACATGTTGGCTTATATACATTTGTGAGATGTTTGAAGCTCACAAAACACTCTGAAAAACAACCTATGCATACCACTCTACCTACACCTTCTGAGACTGCTTGCACTAAAACTATCAGGGACATCCAGGACATTACGTTCTTGATGTCCCTAGAACATGCAGATTTACCACCATTATCTATAGAGGATGTACTAATTCATCTGAACATTACTCCTAATTTATGATTGATAAGTAGCCTCAGACGAAAATCTGTTTTTATCCCTCCATTACCAGTTGACAATCACATTGATGTATTTTACAAGGCCGTCACCCATGACTTCTCTAACTTAGAGGACAAACAGATTCCCAGAATCAACAAAATGAAAACAAATTTTAGGATTAGGGAGTTTAAAGCCCTGAAAGATCTTAGTAATAGCACTGATATAGTCATCCAGGAGGCTGATAAGGGAGGTAATGTGGTGGTTATGAACCGCTCAGACTATATCACTAAGGTAAACAGACAATTAGCTGATAGTCAGGCTTATGTTAGACTTCCCACCAATCCTCTTAGTTCTATCAATAGTATTATCAACGAGAAATTGACGCATTGGAGGGATTTATACATAATTTCAGATTTAGAATATAGGTACATGTTAAATACAACACCACGTGCACCATGCATTTACATCTGACCTAAAATACACAAACCAGGCCAATTTCCACCAGGGAGGCCTATCATTTCAAGTATAGGTTCACCAACGGAACATATTTTAGAATTAATTCACATACATTACAGCCCTTAGTATGGAATTTGCCTCCTGACATCCGTGACACTAAAGACTTATTGTGCCAGCTGGAGGTCGTTGAATGGACAACTGACTGCAGTTTTGTTACACTTGATGTCAATTCTCTGTATACTTGCATTCCATTCCAGATGGGTATGTCTGTTCTGGCTTCCACTCTTTCTTTCAGAGACGCTATGGGCCATATTTATACTCCGTTTGCGCCGAAATTGCGTCGTTTTTTTTGACGCAATTTCGACGCAAAACTAACGCCAACTAACGCCATATTTATACTATGGCGTTAGAGGCGAATAGCGCCAAAGTTCCCGGAATGTGCGTCATTTTTTAGCGTGAACCCCTTCCTTGCGTTAATGATATGCAAGGGAGGCGTTCCCGTCTAAAAAATGACTCCCAGGCCTTTACGTGGTATTTATACTCCCGGGCAAAAGAGACGCCCGGGAGTTGGCGTGGCAAAAAACGGCGCATTTGCGCCACTTTTTAACGCCTGCTCAGGGCAGGCGTTAAGGGGCCTGTGGGCTCAAAATGAGCCCACAGGTGCCCTCCCATGCCCCCAGGGACCCCCCCTGCCACCCTTGCCCACCCCAGGAGGACCCCCAAGGATGGAGGGACCCACCCCAGGGACATTCAGGTAAGTTCAGGTAAGTTTTATTTTTTATTTTTTATATTTTATTTTTGTGGCATAGGGGGGCCTGATTTGTGCCCCCCTACATGCCACTATGCCCAATGACCATGCCCAGGGGACAGAAGTCCCCTGGGCATGGCCATTGGGCAAGGGGGCATGACTCCTATCTTTACAATGATAGGAGTCATGTTGATGGGGGATGGGCGTCGTTAAAAAATGGCGCAAGTCGGGTTAAGACGATTTTTTCGACGTAACCTGACTTGCCCCATTTTAAGACGCCCATGCGCCATCTTCCCCCTACGCCGGCGCTGTCTGGTCTACGTGGTTTCTTCCCACGCAAACCAGGCAGCGCCGGTCTGATTGCGCCGTCTAACGCCATTCCATAAATACGGCGCCCGCATGGCGCTTCAGAATGGCGTTAGACGGCGCAAAACTTTTTGACGCTAAACTGCGTTAGCGCAGTTTAGCGTCAAAAAGTATAAATATGGGCCTATATTCTTTGAACGTATGGAGATTCTCATTGACCTTACTAGGTTGGTCTTAGAGAATAATATACTTTTACATAATGGAAAATGGTATAAACAGATACAGGGTGTAGCCATGGGAGCCACATTTTCACCTTCATATGCAAATCTATACCTGGGTCATTTTGAAAAACACCATTTGTGTTCATCCTGCCCCCATGAATTAGCAGATACATTGACATCTCCATCATCTAGACAGGGGGCTTAATGAAATTTGAGCGTCTGTTTAATCATCTTAATGATAACGAATACAATATACATTTTACCCAACATGTAAATTCGAAACAAATTGAGTTTCTTTATCTTGTCCTGTATAATGAGGGTTCCAAAATCATGTCCAGACTCTATAGGAAGTCTACAGCGTGCAATTCTGTTTTGCATGCTCACTGTGCACATCCTACTACTCAGATCAATGCTATCCCATTACGGGAAATGACTAGAATATGTTGCAACTGCACTGACGACCTAATTTTTGCTCAGGAGTTGGCTGTATTGGAACGTTTCCATCATAGGGGATATACTAACCTCATTCTAGCCAAAGCCAGAAACAGGATCATTAATACCTCATGGGAATCTTTGCTGACCCACAACACTGGTAGACAGTACAAAGATAGGTGTATGACAGTAATTACGAGATTCAAATGCACAGAGTTCTGCTATATATTGTATTCTTAAACGTCACTGGCACTTCCTCTTACTAGTCAAAATCTAGCATAAATTTGTTAATGATAAACCCCAAATCACTTACAGCCATGAGATGACTCTAAGAAACAGGCTTGATCCCAGTTATATTGGTTCCACTGCACGTGATCAGACCACCAATTGTGTATCCCCCCAACCTGAAGGGTTTTACAAATGCACATGTTGTAATGTTTGTTAATTTGCTATGTATAAGACAATTGAGTTTTCATACAATTCTGAAAATTGTGTTTCGTATACAACCGTTCATTAATTGTAACAGCAAATTTACAGTATACTGTATTGTATGTAAGTGTGGCTTGATCTATGTGGGGAGAACTATCCATCCTTTGAAAGAACGCATTCAGGAACATGTCAGCCCTATAAAAAATTATTATTATAACTACCGCTTGGCAACCCATTACAGCTCTGAGCATGTGAGGTCAGAAGTGATCGGTATTGGGTTCCACGGGCTCACACGCGTTACTAATAATGTGAGAGGAGGAGACATAATTACAAAACTTAGGAAATAGGAGGCTAAATGGATTGTTAAACAGAGTGCGGTGGACAAAGGTCTTAGCACTGACAGGGAGTTACATGTTTTTCTGTGACTTTATTATATACGCTTTGTCTAATATATCTATGAAAAGAAAGCTGATCCAAAATCATTTCTGCTATTATTGACTGTACGTCTACTTTGATATGTTAGGAATTGCCTGCCTATGAGCCAGAATATTAACCATTACAACAAACAGATTTTAAAATGCCCCTTCTTATCTTACTTGACTCAGTGTTATATGTTGGTCTTATTCTTTAATTTGGTGGTGGTTCTTGTTCCTTTAATTTCTCTTTACACACTTATTATATTTGTAATCGAATGTTTCCTCGAGTTTTGTATGACGTTTGACTTTTCACACCATCTTGTGTAAAGGTGACTGCTTATGACATTGGACACATCCACAACTAATCACTCACAGATAGCTTACTGTGCACTATTCTACTACAAACATGGCTGCCATTCAGACTGTAGTTTCTGTTTTATTTCGTGAACCATTCAAGAGGTCAAATCATAACTGATTTCTCCTGGCTGATTTTAATCTCAGGTCACATTTCCTGAAATCCTATTGTCGGATCTTATATACAATTTGATATTTTCAGTTCTTTGAAATAATATTCACTTATTTCAATTCCCGACATATGTTAAGATGGCCGCTACAGTTATGGAATACTTTTGTCTTAATTATAATTGGTTTGTTTCAATTATAGTGTTTCTTAGACTTATCTGACGGATGATCTTGGCATTTTTATTATATCTTAGGGCATCAGATGGAAATGGTTTTGGAAAATTTAGGACAGGTTTCTGTTTGGAACACCGCTGAGTCTCTATAGGTGAAAATGGCCACCACATTTACATGGGACCACATTCTACAGGCATAATTGTCAATTTTCTATTATGGTGACAATTACACTATTTGAACAGAGAATTCCGCCGTCTTTGCACACTTAGGGCACCACTGTGTTTGCTCTTACTTCTGGGTAAGCTTGGTTTTCATTTACATTTAAAACACTGGGGACGAGGCATGCTTCTTTTAATTTTCTATTATGGTACACAGACATATATTGGACTGAGGAGCCTGGCGTCTTTCAGACTCAGGACGCCACTTGTGTCCCTTGGAACTGCCGGTTAAGCTTGGTTTTCATCTATATTTGTACTTTTGTGTCCAGACGTGCAGCATTTGTTTCGGCTAAGCTAGGCTTACGGTATCTTCATGAACCAATTATTTCTGAGATAACCTAATAATCGTCTGGTTTTCCCTCCGTCACGCAAAGCAAGATGAAGCTTCATTTGTTGGTGGGGCCACCATTTCTCCACCTCTCTTTATTCGGGTGCCTAAATAGATATTTTAATTATTTAATACGTTGACTTTGAACATTTCCTAGAATGTATTGGATACACAGCTAAATAAGTCACCTCACCTTTTTTCTTGGGTAGGTTTGTTACTTTAACTTTGACTCCAGATTTCCTGATGGGACTCCGGGTGTCATTTTCCCCTTTTTTGAACTTATGTCATTTCTTGACTTGTGCAGTTACCGCCATTTTTAAAAAAAAAATTTTTAGTCCTCATATGTAACCAAAGACAGACAAGAGAAGCCACATCACATCCTGGCCTTGGTCATCACCCTGTCGGTCCACCAAAGCTCAGGGAGTGAGCGGCCCTCCCATCAGCCTTGGGGTAGGGCAGAACCAGTCCACCCCATCCCCCTAGCTGTTAGCTCTTAAAACGTAATCATTGGACTCTTACCGAAACCAAGACTCAAGTGTTAGATCGAGTTGTGTCTAATTAATTCACACTGGCCTGATGCCTGAAAGAGATGGTTCTATAAAAAACAAGAAAGGGTTCCCACATTCTAAGCCACTCATCCGAGCCATTACTAGAATCTAAATCAGAGATTCTCTTAACTGACAGCAGCCAATCCCTGTGAGTGGGGGGAGACTAGAGATCCACTTAATACATATTTCCCACCGGGCTATCAGAACAAAATAAAAAAAGAGATGCATGAGGGATCTCTCCAATCTATCATGCAAACTCCTCTCGGCGGTCTCATATAGCCCAAATACAACCATTGGAAGAGTTATCTCACTACGCCTGCTTATAATGGACAAGATCGACTTACCCACTTGTTCCCAAAAGATATGGATCCCCGGGCACTGCCTCCCCCTCTAGATCACACTTCGGGCAATTACTTTTTCTTTGAAAACCTATTCTACCAAGCCTTTTGGGGGTCTAGTAAGCCCAATATATAGTGAACAAGTGGGTCTGCCGCGGAGGGGCAGATTTAACCACAGACCAAAGAATCTTCATAGAGGTCCGCCAGAAATAAGGAGGATCTAGTGCAGGAAAAACCAGATCCCATCCCTCTGTAGAGGGTGGACAAGATGCATTTTCAGCTTGTATAAGTGCCCACTACCACTTTGAAACCTCTTTTTTTTAACCTCTGTGGACTGGTAATTTCCCTCTCCCAACCCGTAGAACACCCGGCCTCAGGTTCTCCTTGCAGCCAACCTTTAATTTGCATGTATTTGAACCTAGACAATTTAGCAATTTTGCTTCGAATAGGGATTCCCAAGAACTAACAGAGCCCCCACTGACTAGCTGTCCCCACTGAACACTTCCTCCCTCTATCAATGGCTTAGCTAGTACATCCTGGAGACATATCAGGGTACCGGGAGAATTCCAGATTGGGGCCAGTTTACTGTAATATGGGATGCCCAGTCTCCTTCTTACTGCATATCAGATGCTACAGGCATTATAGA
Source organism: Pleurodeles waltl (assembly GCF_031143425.1). NCBI lineage: Eukaryota > Metazoa > Chordata > Amphibia > Caudata > Salamandridae > Pleurodeles > Pleurodeles waltl. The sequence goes on from NC_090447.1 coordinate 653,004,041, forward strand.
GAATTTTTTATCTAACTTTTTTGTAATTACTGGGGTGGCCAAATTTATAAAGAAACCTTGTACCCTGGCCCCAGAAGCACCTTGTCAGAGCCTGAAGTTGAGAGGATAGATGATCCTTGGAGTGAAGTGATCTAACATTTTTCAGCTGGAATGCCTAGTAGTAAAGCTGAAAATCTGGAAGTGCAATACCCCCATCCAGCTTTTTCTTTCTCAATTTTTTCCATGCTATTCTGGGGTTTTTATAGGACCAGATAAAGCTGACTAATACCCCATGCAGTGCCTTAGCCATACAGTTTTAAAAGATAAGGGGATAGCATTAAAAATAAATGTTAATTTTTTGCAGTACCACCATCTTTATTAGATTTTTTCTACCTAAAATAGAGAGACGTAAGTGTGACCATTGGAGGAATAACTTCTTTGTTTCCCTAAAATGATGCACGAAGTTCACTTGGGCCATCTCTGCCAGGTTCTTGACCACTTTATCCCCTAAATATTGAATTTCATCTTTCTCTAATGGGTTATCCTGAGGGCCATTCAAGGTCATTGCTTCCGAATTTATCTGTATTGATTAAATAACCTGAGATTTCTCCAAAGCTAGCAATAATTTTCAAAAGTGCTGGAAGAGCACATTGGGCGTTCTACGTGTATATCAAAAGATCATCTGCATATAAGGCTTCCTTCAGGACCCACTTGTGGTGCTGAAAAGGTATAATTCTCTGATCTGCCCTGATTCTCCTAGCCAGAGGTTCAATATAAAGGTTAAAGAGAAGAGGGAGAGAGGGCAGCCCTGTCGTGTCCCCGTTCAATCTTAAAATGTGAGGATAAGATGCCGTTAACCAGAACCCGAGCTGAAGGAGCCTTGTAAATAGCTTTAATTGCGTTAAGAAAGTTATCACCCAAGTTGTTGCGGTCCATTACTGCCTGCAGGAAGAGCCAGGTCACTCTATCAAAAGCCTTAGTAGCGTCAATTGTTGATATGGTTAGAGGCATGTTAAAAGTAGTTGCAATGTTGATTGCGGCAACTAGATAGCGGGTCAGGTCCCCTAGTTGTTCTCATGAAGCCTTTCTGATTGATGTGCAATAAATCACTTATCACATAATCCAACCTCCTGGCAAGTATTTGTGAGAAGATTTTATAATCATTATTAAGCAGTGAGATAGGTCTGTAGGACTCACATCTTCTAGCATCATTCCGGGGCCTTAGTATTAAGGTTATAATAGCTTCATTCCAGGAGGATGGGACCAGAGAGGAATCTATAAGATTCAAATTCATTAACTGGGTCAGAAGTGGTGCGAGCTCATCTCTCAGGAGTTTATATACTTCGGCAGGTATTCCATCTGGACCAAGAGCCTTCCCATTTTTCAAGCCGGTGATAACACTGTCTACCTCACTAGAGAGAAAGCATTGATTGAGGCTCAAATTCTTAACTGGTTCTAACCTGGGGAGTGTGTCCCCTTCAACCATTCTTCAGTCGCCTCTGCTGAGATCTCCGAGTCGTCTCTGTATAGTTCAGAGAAAAACTTAACAAATTCTCCTACGATGTCTTGATCTTCTGAGGAGGTTCTGCCAATTTCACCTAGTATTAGTCCTTTAATCCTATTCCTAACATTATCAGACCTAGTCTTCCATCCTAATAATTTGCCAAAGCCTTCACCATACTCAAAATGCGCCAGTTTACTAGCTTCCCATTTGCTCTTCTCAATTGACTCTAAAAAGACCTTGAGTGAATTTTGAGCTTCCTGGATTTGATACTGTAGGTCTGTGTGCGTTGTTGCGTCCTGGTGTTGTAGTTTAGCAGCGATTAGATTAAGCATTAGCAGAAGACATATTGTATTTAGTAACTATTGTGAACATTTTGCGGAATCCATTTTGTATTCATGGCAGCCATTTTCTCTGCTACCTGCTGCCATGTGCTCACCATGTGCTCTGTCCTACCTTTCTGTTAACTACTCTTGAAAATCTGCCTACTGACAAGTTATATTTAGCATCTCCCACTTTCGCACATGCTCAGTAAGGTCTGCAGCTGTTAGTCCTTGAAAACTGTCAGCCCCTCCTACCTGTCGACTGTGCATTTCCACATGACCTTACATGTATGCAAGTCTTGCTTCTATAATTGTACCACCTCCTTTTAGCCCCTGCGTGGGTATAAAAGGACCATGCTCTCTCAGTTCAGTGTGCTACTTCAAACATTACCGAAGGGTGCTGTTTGAACTGTGGTACCACCTCATGAGGTTTAATAAACTTTGTCTTTTATTTCAGTTTCTGTGCCAACTTCTTCCTACATGGTCTGAGGACTTTGTGCAGAGAAAGGTGAACCCCTTGCACTAGTAGGCCTTGCTGAGGCTTACTTCAACACTGGGAGGATAGTCTTTGGGCTTGCAGAGTACGAAGTTTACCCTCAAGAGTCTCTATTGTGGTTTTGGTTCTCTTGGCTCTAAAAGCAGCATAGCAAATCAGTTTTCCACAGATAAAAGCCTTATATGCTTCCTAGACTGATGCGGAACCTACATTTATCTAAAAAAAATCCTTTGAGTCCCATTTCAACTTTAGGACGATCTCTTCTTCCCCCAGGCGAGAACGATCCAGTGTCCATCTAGTGCATGCACGAGAGTCAGAAAGGCTTATGATCAGCTGAACGGCTGAGTGGTCCGAGAAATGGCTTGGATGGTGGGAGATTCCCATTAAGTTGTTTCGGAGTTTTAGTTTCTTGTTCCAGAAAGTAAACTCCCTGTTCAGTCCTATTCTGTTTCGCCAAGGATCAATCAAGCTAAAATGTTCCATTATGTTATGCCAACAGATTCTCATATCAGGTGTACTGAAAGCCGATCTGGGGGTAGACCTATCTAGAGGAGGATTAAGCACAACATTAAAATCTCCGCCAGCTATTATCAAATTCTCAGCTCTTCCGATCAGTTGCTCGTAGAGATCCCTAAGTGGGCCCGGGTCGTCCACGTTAGGACCATAATAGGAGTGTGTTGGAGCCCTTCTAACCTAATATTTGCCAGGACCCATCTCCCCCTAGGATCAGCACTGACGTCTGACAGTTGACTTCAAAGTTTATTCTTTACAATAATCGCAATCCCTTTCACATTGCGAGATTGATTAGTACAAGCAAAGTGGGAAATCCACTTTTGTGACTTAGAATACTCATCCACTCCTCATATCTTAGATGGGTCGCTTGCAGATAGTCTTAGGAACTCAAGAATTCTCCTTCTTCTGCTGCTCACTCTAAGGCCATGTACATTCCAGGTCAAAAGTTTAAGTTTAGAAGTATTGCCGGATCGCATCATTGTGTCCTTATCCAAATAAGAGACTCTTGTCTGACCCCAACAGTTATACAATCATGCAAGGACTCCATTTTTTCAGTTTTCCCCATCTGCTCCCCACCCATTTGTGACCTTAATCGGATTGTTAAGAAGCATGTCACACTACCCTTCCCCAAACCCTCCCTGGGGAACCCCCTTGAAACCATGTTGGGTGGCTCATACTACACTTAGGCCCCAGCTCTCTGCAACCCACTAGCTCTCCCCTTTTATCTGATCAATCAAAACCTTAGCTTCTTGGGGATCACGAAAATTATACATTTTATTTTTCCACATTACCTTCAGAATGGCAGGGAACGTCAATTGTAGAGTGGCACTCAAAGACTTAAACTCCTGCAAAGCCTTCCCCAGCTCCCCGTGTCGATCTAGCGCTGCCCTAGACATATCAGATCTTATTAGGAACGACCAACCCTCATGCCGGAAACCCTGGACTTTGAGAGCTTCTGCAAGAAACAGTTCCTTTACTTGATATTAGGCAAAATTAGCCAGCACCTTTATAGGTTTCTCCTTATTAGGACTTCTCTTGAAAGGGTCCCGGTGGACTCTTTGAATTTCTGAGGCCAGATGAAGGGAGGTCACCGTCGGGATATGGTCTTTGATCAAGGATATTATAAAGTCTTTAATATTGTCCCCTTCCACACCTTCTGGAATATCCAAAAATCTGAGATTATTCCACCTACAGTGATTATCCAAGGATTCCAGTTTCTCTCTCAAGTCCTTCTCACTTCGTTTCAGTGTTTGAACCTCATGAGTAATGAGCTCCTCTTCTGCCTTTTGTGCACCTATAGAATATTCCATAGTCCCTAGTCTCTCCGTAAGATTAGTGATTTTCGCATCTAGACCATCACAAAGCCCCTGGATTTTAGCTCGGTTAGATTCAGAAACGGCAAATTTGTCTCCCATCTCATGCAATAATGATTGGAGGAGGAAATCCATATGGGCTCTATCAGACTCTGCCTCGTGCGGAAGCACAGAAGCCCCCCGAGCTGTATCCTGTTCTACCTCCTGCATAGCTGGGCTGTGTGATGAAACCAGCGGGGAGGGTGGAGCTCCTGCCATATTAGACATATTCACAGCCTTATTTACCGGGGAAGTGGGTACAGTTTGTGGAGCACTGGACTGGTCTAATACTTTAAAAAAAGACCTAAGGGAGGGGGTAACTTTGAGTCACCCAGTAGTAAAGCTTGCAGTAATTTTAGCCGGTAGAGCTTGAGAGTTTGAAAGAGAAACCCCTCTCTCACTTTGTGAATGTGGGGGCAAAAAAAGTATAGGGGCATTACCTTTTGCTCCACGCTTGCTTCTTACCCCAGCACCCGGAGGAGGCAGTGCTAATGAAGTTGGCAAAGGAACTGGAGAGTCCAACCCTGCCTTTGAGGAAGACAGCTTCTGCCCTCATAGCCGCGTTCTGGCCCCCGGCCCAGATGGGCGCCTGGTGGTCATGCAGGAGGGCCGGTAGAGAGGGGCCTGAGGTGTAAAATGTTGTTGCCAGACGTTCTTGTCGGAATCACCAGCACATAGGAGCTCCGAGGCCAGCTCACCTCGTAGATCCTGATGCAGGCAGGGCAGAGCCAGGGACAAGCCTGTGCTGACTCCTCCTCTGCTACCCTGAAAGTGCAGCCTGGCCCCTGCCCCTCTGTGTCAGTGAAGCGACCAGGCAGCTTGAATCCATCGTGGGGGAAGCGGTGGACTCGTCCGCTCGAAGGGGACCCCAAAACATAGAGGGACGTATTTATACTTTTTGGCGCACAACTGCGCCAACGCAGTTGTGCGTCAAAAAATTTAACGCCGGCTAACGCCATTCCAAAGCGCCATGCGGGCGCCTTATTTATGGAATGACGTTAGCCGGCGGAGCTGCCTGGTGTGCGTCAAAAAAAATGACTTACACCAAGCAGCGCCGGCATAGGGGAAAATGGAGCTTGGGCGCCAAAAAATGGGGCAAGTCAGGCTGAGGCAAAATTTTCGCCTCAACCCGATTTGCGCCATTATTTTTGACTCCCAACCCCCATTGAAATTACTCCTGTCTTAGCAAAGACAGGAGTCATGCCCCCTTGCCCAATGGCCATGCCCAGGGGATTTATGTCCCCTGGGCATGGTCATTGGGCATAGTGGCATGTAGGGGGGCACAAATCAGGCCCCCCATGCCACAAAAAAAATAAAAAATACTTACCTGAACTTACCTTAAGTTCCCTGGGATGGGTCCCTCCATCCTTGGGTGTCCTCCTGGGGTGGGCAAGGGTGGCAGGGGGTGTCCCTGGGGGCATGGGAGGGCACCTCTGGGCTCCTTCCGAGCCCACAGGTCCCTTAACGCCTGCCCTGACCAGGCGTTAAAAAATGACGCTAAAACGGCTGGATGTCATTTTTTTTGACCCGCCCACTCCCGGGCGTCATTTTTGCCCGGGAGTGTAAATACGGCGCACATGCCTCGGAGTCATTTTTTAGACGGGAACGCCTACCTTGCATATCATTAACGCAAGGTAGGTGTCCACGCTAAAAAATGACGCAAACTCCAAGATCTTTGGCGCTAGACGGGTCTAACGCCAAAGTATAAATATGGAGTTAGTTTTGCGGCGGAATTGCGTAAAAAAAAACGACGCAATTCCGGTGCAAACAGAGTATAAATATGCCCCAGAGAGCCCATCCGCTGTTGACACCAGGTAAGTAAAAAAAGGAAAAAAAAAGCGGACCGAGACTCCTCCCTGTAGTGGGAGAGCCGGATGTGAATGGGTCCGAGGGCGGAGGCCGCGGTCTGCGCGTCTAGCAGACCGTCATGTTCCCCGCTGTTACCTCCATTGTTGGTTAGATTTCTACTTCACTTACACAGGGTTTATGTTGGTTTCTTATACTTTGGTGTGGCCTTTTCCCTTTTCTTCTTTTTTGAGGAATTGACTTATCATGGTCTTTTGATTTCTATGGATTACATTTGAAAGTAACATATGGGTATCGACCGGTTTCCTACAATTGAAAAGCATTACTTAATATTACCATGGTGGGTACCTTGGTGCTTAAATGCACATGCTCTCTGATTTGGGCACTTTTTGATGCTTATGACATCATAATGCCCAGAGTTGTTTCATTTATCCCATTTAGATACTTGGCTACTATAACCTCAGGCATGATAATGGTCACACAACATCAGCGTTTCTTGCCGTAATAAGGTACTGGAACATTGAACACCTCTATTTGTATATGCTCTATTTGGGCTTTAAGGCTGATGTGGTTTATAATTTTACAGCTAGCATTGTTTTCTGTTTATATGGTTAGTGCATCCATCTAATCTGGTAGTTAATTGTTGTACTTTCATGTTGACTCACCACCTTTTGTTTAACATATTGCATTCACATGGTGTGGCATGGGTGATGCTATTTTGATGTGGCTTAGGCTTGTTTTTTCTTTTGTCTTTTTACTTGCACGTTGTGCTGGTCTTGTCTTTTTCTAGCGCATCAAGTTTCATGCATGGGCTATATTTTTGCTTCTTTGCCATCTGGAGGTGACTAGCCATCAGCCCTGAATACTTTAAGAAAATGGTTTAACACTGTGTATATACTCGTAGACCTTTGTTATCGTACTCTGTATTGTGTCTATGATTTTTCGCTATGTGTACATTTGTATATTTTTACAGTCTTGAAAAAGTCAAGATTGTGATGAAACACGTGTTGTCTGTGGCTGTGGAACTATATCCATCATTCATCTTGTCAAATTGATGTCTCTATTACCAATAAAAGGATCTTACTCCAACTGGACTAATCTGGATTACTACATAAATATGGACTGTTTAGGAGTGCTGCGGTATCTCTAGGATCATGTTTGAAAGTGTGCTCTTGTATGTCATCAGCTGACTTTGAGGAAACAGTGCTGGAGTTTTACAAGCACTGGGCACTAGGGAAATGCACTGTTGGCTCCTGGAACAGTTCCGGAAGCATGACTGTTTCCTGCAGGAAGGAGAAGACACTTCTATCTTGTGGTGCTTCTTATGCTTCCTTGGGAAGATATCTGGAGGGAGGGAGTGAATAACAGGGGTGCACCACCGGGCCTTGGCTCCTAACAACATTGCCTCACTCTTTTTATTAGCTTTGGTGCATGAAGGAGCACATAAAACCCCCTCCAGCCCTGGGTAGTAATCGAATCAAAATCACTGCATTCAGATGTTGTGCAGGTCCAACAACACCATATCCTTGCAGCAACTCGAATAGTGATTCAAGTAGTACTCCTTAGGAGGCAACATTTAATGTAGGTACACCAAAACTGGCAAAATACCAATGCGGGGTCTTGATTCATATTACGAGGCAATAAAAGAAAGAAGTGATGCTATTGCACAAAGTTATACCTTGTATAGGACCATGACATCTTGTCTAGAGGTTAACAGAGCCCAAGAGTTTTGTATAGCCACAGCCTGGGCCTCAGATCACACTCAGTAGGAGCTGGGGAGCTAATGCTTTGCAAGTTCCTGGATGCAGTTTGGCACCTGGGGTATTTGCAATGTGAGGAATCTCTGGAAAAAAGAATCCATCAGAAACATTGTTTCTAAAATGAGACATAATGCATTGTAATATACGTTTATGTAGGTTCCATGCTCTACCCAGCCTGTGCATCTGAGGACAAATTGATTATTTTTCTATGTCTTCGTTTTTGGGAACTGGCAGGCCACTGGATTGAATGTGTTGCGCTGTGCGTGTGCCCATTCTGGTTCAGCATTCTACTTCACTGCATGGCATATAATTGCTATCTTCAATAGCACAGTGTCATCTTTTGTACATGGACATGCCCCGACTCCTGCATAACCAGCAACAATTTTCAATATGTGAGCCTGTTTGTGTCAGGGAGTGTGCCTGAAGAAACTACAGGACTGACAGCTGATCAGAAATATTAAAACGGATTAAGGAAATCCCAAATCCCCTACCAGTCTCCTTTACATCTGCAGCCTCCAGATCAACCTTTGGAGTTTTATGGGAGGGGCAAAGCCTGCTAAATGAGGGCGTCAAGATAAACTTGCCTGTTGTCAGAAACCCTGCTTTGCTCTGCTGATTTAATGGAACGTTTGAAAAACCCAAAGATCTGTAACTTGCAAATATTTGTAATACTCTTTTTCACTTTTTTCAACAGTGACATTTATACGATTGCAAGGTACCTATTTAAAATATAGTGTGGGATTAGAATCAGGGAAATCATGAATTGTGCAGTAAAGGTATTTTGATTCACAATTCTTGTAAAGTATATTAACAATACATTATTATTTAATAGCACACATTTTCAAAATGAAAATACTCAATCAGTTGGGTCCAATTTCAATTTTTTTATTTTAAGCTATTCTTTGGTTTTGTCTCTTTAGTTTTACATTTTGAACAAGCATAATTCTCACTTCTGCCTTTGCCTTTGAGTGTAAAATGTACTAGCTATTGTGAAGAAATGTATGACTCTACAGAGGAAAACATGGAGTCAAGGAACGTCCACCCTAAATTAATACTTCTGAGTTTCATTTTACACATCCTTGTTTAGTTTATGTATTTATAAGCTGTAGCATGTGAACTGTGTACGTGAATATTTTTGAATATGTTATAGATAACTTTGGGGACACCTTGAAGATGTTGCCAAGTTCTCAACTACAATTTTATTTTTACACGGTACCGGAACATACGGGAAACAGACACAATAGAAGTGTGAGACAAGAGTATTATAAGATGCTGTGAGGGGTTCAGAATCAGGGGCGGATGGTGTTCAAGGGCTAAGGGGCTACGCCCCTAGCCTTTTCTGGCCTCTGTAGTGAAGCATATATTTAATTACATGATGAAAGTAAAACATTTTCTGCACAACATTTTCCGAGTGAAAGTTGTGCACTTTGAAAAGCCCCACTGCGCCTGCGGCAGTATGTGGCTGAAAGCTGCACAGTAGGGCTGACAGGGCTTGCCCACGCAAAGCCCTTACGTTTTCTCAGAACGCAGTGACGTCCCTGGCTTATCTCCTCTTCCACCAGAAGCCCTGATAGTAAACAGCCTTGAGTGTTTTTTGTTCAGCCCGGGTTTCTGAAAACTTCATGTCACTCCGATATTATTCTCCACCCTTTCCTATTTACTCAAATGGTGGGGTGTGATCAGAAGGGTCTACATACCATAGGTCACATTTTATTAAAAGAATGTGGCATTGCAAAGAAAATCCCCTTGTCCTGCTTTACAAGCAGTCTGTGGCAGAGAAATGGAATAAATACAATAAATAACTCCATCCAGAGCTCTCTGGGAGACAGGAGTGTGACCTGAAGACCTCAAGTCATAAATATGCCAAAGACAACCCTGCACACAAGTAAGTTGGAGCTCTATCTTTTTTACAGACAATAAGAAAAAAATCTGTTCTCTCAGATCTCCTCTCCTTTCACTGCCTCTGTAGGTGGTTTCGTCTCTCAAAGGCAGTAATGGTTCCAGTAATTTATCATGGCTAGTTATTGTTTTATTTCTTCTGCAGACTAATGGCGTGATATGTCATATTAAACATGTAATCTGCAGCTCAAATAAACGTGTACCTTTTATCACTGAAACTGCTGGATACTGGATGGGTGAGACAATGTGTATTTGTTTAAATGTGTTTGCAGGGCTTCACAGAGTGGCTGAGAAAATGTGGGTGTCTGTGTATAAGAGTTGTGTGAATGGCAGTGGATGACAGTGTGGATGAGTAAATGGGTAGGTGACCAAAGGCAGTGGGTGAGTAGGTGAATGGAAATACGTGGGTAGTGAGGCTCTCTCACAAGGTGCAATTCCGTCTTGTATTTGTGCCCCACCACTGCTTTCAGTCACCAGCCACCACTGTTCAGAATATCGCAAAGAAAGAGAAAACGAAATTACAAATTGTCTTGGAACCTCAATTGCCTTAGTTAGCCACTGTTTCCAAGGGTCAAACTTCCAATAGCGTCGTATTAACACACTTTCAAATTACTGCAGCCCATAAGTACTGCATCTGAATGTACAAGTGCAGTATTACAACATCCAAACTCTCACTGCTCTTGTAATGAGGCTAATCTGTTGCACTGCAAGCTCATGGGCAAAACGTTGTGTCACTTTGATTAGGCAGATCAATGTATATAGTCTGAAACTACTGTCTAAATTTCGTATTAGGAAATATCTATAATCATTTACTAGAAGTCAGGGGTATATTTATTACTTAAATCCTCATAATGAGTTTGGGTACTTCACACAGAGCAATACCTCTTGCTGAAATGCCACAACTCATACACGTCTGTCTACGGCCCAGAATTATCAGGTCTCCAAACTCCAGAACAGACAATTTTGGGACCAGAGACAATGGACCGGGCCATGTTTCTGGGTGGGCAGGGCCCACGGGCACCAGTGCAGCACTGCCAAAGCCCGACCCTTCAGAAGCATGAAGGAGTAGACAGTAGATTGCCCACCCCACAGACACAATCCTCCCCACCCTTCCATGGCCCTCCTGCTAGCATCTCTTACCTGCTTATATCGGGAATAGACAGTATTTTTGCCAGAATCAGGAAAAAATGCCTGGTAAAGCACCAAGATGTCTGTACCCACACAGTTATCCCCCTTTCTGAGGGGGAAAAAACCTTGTTAGCGTGGGACTTTTATACATGGATATTAGCCAAAATCATGCATTCTGCCCGCACCCCACCTCCTCCCCTTCCCTCCCCTCCCCAATCCCTGAAATAAATTCCAATGAACTTGTAAAAAGGGCCTTACATGATAGGAATCTAGCCGGTCCTTAATTACCATTGAGCAAAACACTCTATAACATCAAAGATGAGATATCTGCAAAATACTAATAAAACTGCACCTTCAATAAAGACGGCAATCGAAAGCATCATCTTATCAAATGCTACTGGAACAGCATTAGTTGTATGGACCACAATATCAACCAATCCAGACAGACCATAGAAAAGATACATTGTAGTGTGCTGCCAGTTCATGAGATGGTCCCACTGATGTTCTTCATGATTATATAACTTGAGGTGGGGTCCATCGGGGACAAATTGCTCTGCTAACATACCTGAAGAATAGAAATAAAAAGAGCTTTATGCTACAAAAAAGAAAAACAGGATAATGGTTTACAAATATCCTAACATTTTAAAACACAAGAGGCATCAGCTAGCATTTGTAGAATCTTGGTTTTGCAATATTGCCATATTTATCGCTTCTGAAATATCAAGAGTAGTATTTATTCAATACTAAGAAAAAGGGTACACTGTTCCAATGAAAAAAGAAAAAAGAAAGGGGACCTAATTCTACAGGAGCGAGAACCCTTATCCATCACACTGGATGACTGGCTTCATCAATCGGGGACGCTGTCAGGAGGGTAGGTTTACAGACCTACAGACGTGGCATAAATAATGTCAGTTCCAGTTCCTGACATGTGATTCCCTAGAGCTCTATCCTGAGACCGGGGATGGGCGACCTTTTTTGACATAACAAGTAGACTAAAGTAAGTGACTGTTTTTTGTTTTTTGAATCCCTCTCCCTATTAGGGTTTACACCAATTTATAGTTTGGAGAAGTTGTTTATTTTTCTTGGTCCTGATGAAGCGTCAATGGATCCAGCTGGACCACTAGACGCGAAACATGTAGACCTCATGACTAGAGGCACCATAATTGGTTTAGTCATCTCGTGTTTTTGTTGCGAGTATGTGAGCATTATTACTCACCCATTTCTTCCCATCTTGCTTTTAATCTTGGTCTCCATCTTATCAACACTGATTAAATTTATGACGAATACCTTTTGATGGATAACAAATTTTACTCTTTCTTTCTCTCCATTTTGCTCAGGTACTTGAACCTAGGTACCTTATCTATATGACATGATTCCATCCGCTACTTTCAGAGCAACACGGTTAAGAGACCCCCTCGGGGAGCCCGTTAGGCATTGCAGTACCGGCCTGACAAGGAGACTTCCCAATGATGAAGCCAGTCATCCAGTGTGATGCATGAGGGTTCTCGCTCCTGTAGAATTAGGTCCCCTTTCTTTTTTCTTTTTTCATTGGAACAGTGTACCCTTTTTCTTAGAATTAGCATTGGGAGATTGTTCACTGGACAATTAACCTCCCGGTCCCTCCTTTTTGTATTTCTGTATTTATTCAATAGCCTGATGCACAGGACAGCAGTGATAGAAGGCAAGGGATGCAGGCAGAAGTCAAAAGAAAAAGTGCTATGTAATCTGTGATTTCATGTGGTTTTGTCTTCTGATCTATAGGGGAACTGTTCATTTTTCCAACATTTGTCAAAAGTGCATTCAAACATGGGCTAGTTCGTCCAGGGCAGTGATGCCCTCTAAGGCTTTTTCCCTATTTTAAGGGTAGCAGGCTGATAATTTGAGACCACCTTCAAAAGGTTTTACTGTAAGCCATTCTTGGATTTTGTCTCTTTAGTAGTAGATTTTGAACAAGCATAATTCTTACTTCCGCATTTGCCTTTGAGTGTACAATTTACTAGCTATTGTGAAGGAATGTATAACTCTACTTAGGACAAAACGGAGTCAAGTGAATTAATACGTTTGAGTTTAATTTTCCCCGTCCTTGTTTATTTTAGGTATTTATAAGCTGTATCATGTGAATTGTGTACGTGGATATTCTTGAATATGTTATAGATAACTTTGGGAACACCTTGAAGATGGTGCCAAATTCTCTACTTACAATTTTATGTTTACATGGACATGCAGGAAACAGACATAACAGACATAATAGAAGTGTGAAGACAAGAGTATTATAAGATGATGTGTAGTGTGCAGAATATCACAAAGAAAGGGAATTCAGGGATAGTGCCAAAGGGTTTTCATGCACTTCATGGTGTGTTATTGGCAGTAAATATGACTTTTTAGTAGTTATTCTCCACTGCTTAATGGATGTTGTAGTTTGTTGTCTTGTTAAAGGCTGCTGCTGATTAGTAGTAAAGCAAGTAAAGCATAATCATTTCTCGCACAACCTTATTAGAATCGTAACTTCCCTTCCAAATGACTTGGACATTTTATGTTATTAACAAAATACAATCCTGTAATTAATCAATAATACACAAATTATAATATATGATGGTCTGTCATTAGAACATTGTGTAATCTACTTACGTTAAGTATTGTGTATGATGAATGTTTTGTTGGAAAGCAGGTTAAAATTACAAAGCCATTTAAGCAAACAAACATTATTTACATTAGTGAAAAGATTTATCGCTCTGTGGTATATATGTCGTAGTCTACCCTCCTGAATCCATTACACAATTTACATTACCAGTGTTTTGAATCGGAGCTTTGCTTACCAATAAGTGCAAATGCTGCTTTTGTTATCCCCTCTATAAGTTCCAGTCGCTGAAATCCTGACTTGGTTCCAAGGTAACAAGCTTTCTTCTTCTTTCGACAAATATATTTAAATGGGTATTTCACAGACCACCAAAGACCAAAAAGAAGGAAGAAACTTCCAGGAAGGGCATGGCCTTTGAAATTTGCCATGATAGATTACAAACGCCAACCTAAAAAATATAAACCATTGGATATTAAAGTTGGACAGAGATATTCATCTACATTTAATGCGAGTATCGCAGGAATTGCAAGCATAGCATAACATCTATGTGCTAGTCAGGCATCGAGAAAGCAGTATAATTTGTCTTAATATTACTATACATCCAGTTCATGTTTGTGCTCGTGTTTTCGTGGGCATAAAGGTTCAGAGGAATTAAGCTTAGTAAATGTCATTTATGAAAATTAAAATATTGCTTTAATCTCTTCACGTTTGATGTGTGGGCCTAAACTCTAGACGTGAGATTTGAAGATACAGGGGTTGCTTGCCAACGGGGAAGAATATGGGGTTATCTCAAGTAAGTTTTTTGGTATTTTATCCCGACTCACCATCTTTTGTGACTAAAGTGTTTTCCTTGCCAATAACGATGTTTATTCCATTATAACACAAAACACTAACAAAATATAATGCAGGGAAATTCAGGTATTTTTTTGTGAAATTAGAAGTTGTTCAAGTGCAGATACTGGATTACTTGCCCTTCCATAAATACATATTTGCATGTGCCAGGTTCGTTGTCGACGTCTTTCAGATCTTCCCAATATCAGGAAAGAAAATCAATAAAAAAGACCTCGGATAGGTTATTTTACATTTTCAGTTATTAGTGCATACATTTACTGACCGTATTCATTTGTATTCTTGACAGAACCTTCCTCTAAAAATGTAAATTGTGTATCTAACCGACCGGGATTGCGTGTTTACATGCTACTTGCACATTTTTTCAAGGAGCTAATGGAACAAGAAACTACAAAGCACAGACTGAGCTAATTTAATCTGCAGAAAAAGCAAACAAACCAAACCAAATACTTCATATGCAGTGCACAGTGTTACGGTAATCTCCAGAACTGCTGCCAGGCGGACCAAAGCTGAAAAATTATATTTACTCATTAAAATGATCCCCTGTAGAGGCTGAAAAGATATGTGAGAAGACAGAGACCTGACACTGCAAGAAAGAACACAGACAAGGAAACATTCAGAATTCCATGTTACAAATACCCTTAGTCAAGTAACTCACATCTATTACTCAATCAATGACACAACTTGTTTGTATCACAAGCACGGCAGCATTATACATTAAAGATGTCTGAGGGGCATTGATGGATTTGTTGCTGGCATGCTTATGGCGAATAAGGGCTTGCAAGACCTGTAAATGCGAGTGACCATAACTCAATGCAGCTCCAACAATAATATTAGTGATGGACTTGGTAAATTAATGTTGTCGGAAACACTAGGCCCAATAAAGAAACTCAAAAAAAATGTTGAACTTCGATATTGTCTTGGATAGTCCCACCTTCCACTGATTTTGTATACATTGATGTGAGTGCAAGAAAACAGATAATTGAAACTGTCAGAACAGAGTGTGCGAAACCGCCATAGTATGTTGTACACAGACTGTTGTAAAAATAACAGAAATGCAGAAAAGACAAAATCATTGATTTTGCTCTATAGGGATCTATGTGAAACAGTGCAAGATTGTCCTGCCGAGCACATAACTAATATGGAAGAAAAAGTGTTTAGATACATTTGTCTTCCTTTTGAATATGTATATGATTGTGGTATTATTCACACAGCAATACAGATGCAAGAAGCTGCGCGCAAAACTGAGAATCAATGAGGAAGAAGGTGTAAAGAGACCTAAGAGTTAGGGAGGGCAGACTCGAAGACGGTTGCTTTGGGAGAATGCGGGAGAACCGACTTCTAACTGCAAAGCCTCTCGGAGGTATGCAGGTTTAATACATGGCTTGCATAATATAGTTCTTAGCATTATTATATAAATACTTTGAGTACTAACTGTATATAACAAATAACTAATCATTATAAACAGCCATTTCTGCGTGTGTCTACTACTTTCAGGGATACGTTTAAGGGTCTGTGCAACTACAAATAACTCCTGTACCTAAGAGTATCTCTGACAGGGTTCTGTGTCTCACAAAATTATAAATCTTGATGACCCCAACTAGTAAGGTCGAGCACGTAAGCACTTTGACCTGTTGTTTTAGTATTGTGTGCTTTTAACCACGCCATCACTTTCATTTGTTTGTGGGCTAGCCTTGCAAAAATCTCTTTAAGTCCCTGGTAAATGCTTTAGTTTATCCCACCTTGGGGGGTTTTCGTTACCACCCTGCAGACTCACCCTGTTACATGTACTACTGCATCACTGACGATATGTTTTACTTTGGGCAAACTACTTTTTTTTTATTTTGTGTCTCTGCTTCGCGCTCATGCTCTTGGAGGCCATGGCGCTTGGAAGTGTCCTACAGCGCTAACTCCATCAGCGCTACTGGAGCACTTTACATGAGTACCAGTTACTTTGTCTCTCCCGCTCCGTGGCGGCACGCCGCTCTGAACTTTCATAAAGCGCGAAGTTGTGTTTTGTTGTTGTCCTCTGGCGGATGCTTTTCTCATCTTATTTTGGGGATGATTTAGACTCCTGTGCATACAGAGCCTTCTCTGCAACAGCCCTCAAGAACAGAGGCAAGACAGCTCTTGTCACGCATTAATCACAACGTGGTGGAGGCGGTGAGCGGTGCTCGCCAGCACAGCGCCGCAGTCTATATGCGGCACACTTTATACACTTTCATCTTCTTTGACTGGCTCAGGGTTCCCCACTCCTGGTTCTGGTTTGGGATGAGAAGGCTTACTCAGTCGCTAGCCCCGTCATTAGGCTCTGTGCACAGAGGCTACGAGAATCTGGCAGTGGATGACACCCGCCGGAGCCCAGACATTAGGAGTGATTCAGATATACTAGGCCGGGAGTGCGAGGCTTCAGTCCAGAGCACCGAACGTGCCCGTGAGTATTCAGCAATCCTGAAGGGGCTGGTGCCTAATAAGTGCCAAAGGCAGGACTAGGTCATGGGGAGTGCCAAGATGAGTTGAGGCCTGCGGGTCAGAAAAATATTAAAGAAAATGGTAGGGTTGCTTCGCAAACTAAAAAAGGTATTTCAAAAGGGAGTTTAGATAATGAGATCGGTGGGGACAGCAAGACCCCTCTCCTGTAGGGTTTCAAAGAAATTGAGCCCATTTTTTCAGTTTCACACCATTGACAGTATTTTCACTGTAATAGTTATTTGTTTGGGAGTAGTGTGCTTCGCTAAGCCCCCTTTCTGCTTTGTGTTGGCGCAGGCAAGGTTTTATGCGACAGCAGTGTGATAGATGTGTATGCAGTATGTACTTGTAATGGCTCCCACCCCATAAATTACATCAGGCGATCCTGAAAAAAATGAACATTTTCTTGCGTGGAAATTCTTGTGCTTTGTTTCATTTGGTAACGTGTGTGTTTTTAGTTTATGATTTCAACGTACTAGTGTAAAAATAATACCTGTGTCAGACGGCTGACTGTAATGTTGCCAGTTAATTCATATTCGTTGGATTATTAGTGAGTTGTTTCACATGTTCTTCCTACCACCATCCCTGTGAATAACGGCTCGGCAATCACTACTTTGCTGGCACCTGGCCGGTAGATGCTGGTCACTTTCTAAGGGAAATCAATGTTTGTGGCTGATTTGTGCAGTAGTTTGCTATGTAGGTTTTCAGTTCTCAGACTATTGTTCCGTAACTGGACAGAAGAGTTGGTACTGTATAGAAAGCATCTTTTTAAATAGCGTTGCTCCCCATTTGGACTTTTTTCTTTTCTGCCAGTTTATTTGGTAGTTTTCTTTATCTACATCTGCTGTTAAACTCCCTTGTAAGCTGATTTTCTTATTTTTTTATGTGTTTAGGCAGCAGATGCTGTAAAACGTGCCATGACCACTGACTTCTGGGGGTGGTGGGGTAAGCACTGATAATTGGAAATGCCCTCATGGGGTCTAAGCCTGGATGGGGCTCCTCGGTAAATGTTTTCTTAAAAGTGAGGTCATGTGATAAACATGCTGTTTTTGTGTAACTGAGACACATGAAAAAAGGATTGAATTCAATTGCAGTTGGATAATGTGATGAACTGCTAAACTCTTGCATGGTCCCAAAAGCGAAGCTTATTGGCTATGCCAATGCTTGTTTTTATTGAAAGATACCTGCCTGATTTCCTTTTCTCGGGAGAGGTGGAGCAATAACCAAACATCTCCTCGAGGTTCTTTAAATCTATCCGGGTGTGTTCCACAGTTAGAGGGTTTAAGGTAATACAACTTAATCAATCACATAACCAGACTCAATCACACTAGTAGTATATCATGATCTATCAATAGATTGGACCCCTAATCTCTACTACACTTCATAACCAAAGGATCTTACTCCACCCACATCCAAAAACTATGCATAAACTATATCTGGTGCAGTGCTTTTAAAATTCAGAAGCAGATACTGTATGTCAGGTACTAGTCCCTCATTCTGTGACTAATCCTTGTTTTTTAGTGTGGCATCTCACAATATAATGCAATTGTTTTAACATTAAAATATACTATTACATGAGCAAGTGTGACCTCTTATGGATAAGAAAAGACTTAGGGTACTGTGCCTACTCATCCTACTACTTTACTACTTTACTTTACTACTACTTTACTACTACTACACTGCTACTACTACACACCTCAACATCTACTCGTACGATGTCCTGCATAGACTATATTTTCCT
Source organism: Pleurodeles waltl (assembly GCF_031143425.1). Lineage (NCBI taxonomy): Eukaryota > Metazoa > Chordata > Amphibia > Caudata > Salamandridae > Pleurodeles > Pleurodeles waltl. Next base: position 653,022,435 of record NC_090447.1, read on the forward strand.
CCAGGCTGCATAACTCCTCACCACAACGGGGGCCTCCATGCTCCCTTGAAGCATTTTGGATCCCTCCCTGCAGCTTATTCAACTCGGTTTGCCAGCTCTCCACATGTGCCCTAGGTGGCATCTCAATGCATGGTTTCTCACGGATGACCACTTGATCATACACTTAGCTAAAGAGCTGCAATGATACTTTGACACCAACAAAAGCACTGACAAAAGTGTCTGTACTCTGTTGGTGGTGGGCAAGCCAACAATCCTTAGGGTGGTGAGGAAATACCTAGGGGAAAAGGAAAGCGAGAGAGAGACTGTGAGATATAATTGAGATTGAGACCCGTCTTAACACTGAAACCACACTTGCGATTTACATGACAGAAGCACCAACTCGACAACTTGATTTAGACAGACTGGTGCTTCATCAGCTGGCATCCTGTGAGGCCTGTCAATGCTGGTGTGTGACTTCACAATGCGTATACGAACATGGTGAAAAAAGTAGTGTCCTCCTGTACTGATTAGCAACCACGCGCCTTGAGTCCCTTTTATTCCTGCTGTGCAAACCGGACTGGGTGCCCTGGCTACCTCAGCTGAGGTGTCGCAACTACCTTAGATACCTGTAATAAAGACCTGCATACCTCCAATCCAGACCCCAGGTGAAGCGCACTAAACAACTACTGGCAGATATACCACAACCCAACAAACATCTTTAGAAGAACCTCTCACAAATGAGGAAATTCAAACAGCCATCTGGGGCTTGAAGCCTAGGAAAACTCCGGGCCCAGATGGATTTCCTGTTGAATACTATTCTCATTTTTGTGACATCTTGTCCCCATACCGGCTCCAGGTCTACACTGAAGCAATACAGACGGGGTCCTTTGCTCGAGAGTTGGACCTGGCAACTATATTTGTTATCCCAAAACGGATCCACTGTCAGCGGGTTGTGGGATGTACTGTCCCATCTTCTTGATTAATACCAATGTTAAAATCTATGTCAAAGACCTTGCGACCAGGCTCTAAAAGGTAAACAGCTCCCTAGTCCACCCAGGCCAATGTGGCTTCATGTTGAATCATAGTACACAACACTGTATTTGACGCCTCCAAGTTGCCTTTGCTCATATGGATATACTCTCTATCGATGTAGCCCTCTTACTAGTTGATTTTGAAAAAAGCATTTGATAAAGTTGACTGGGACTATCTGAAGACGGTGCTTGATCCAATGGACTTGGTGCCCGCTTCCAGGCAACGGTCTCCCTTCTTTATTCCCACTCAACAGCTCAGATTATCCTCAATGGGTTGCTGTCAGAGACATTTTTGATTGAGCGAGCACCTGCCAGGGTTGCCACCGTCCCTCATCTTTTTTGCCCTCACCATTAAGCCTTTGACTTGGCTGATCAGATGTGATGCAGAAATGAGAGGTTGGAGGTAGAGGGAGTTCCCAAGCATTCAACTGCATTTTACGCTGACAGTGTTCTCCTGTACTTTGCTGGCCCCAGTACTTCTGGCCCATGAGCTCTCAAGCGTCTCTGCCTTTTTGAGGAGGCCTCTGGCCTTCGCCTAAATATGGAGAAATCCTTGCTTGTTCCATTACAGAGTTACAGTGCGTCAAGCACCTGGCAAGATGGTATCCTCATCTGCCATCTTAGTTTTAAATACCTCCAGATCCATATCGTACAATACCCGAACATTCCCAGGCACTTAATTTAATGCCCCTTGTAAAGCCCTACAGAAATAGCCTAATGCTGTAAAAAAAACCTTCCTCTCAATCTCCTGGGTAGGGTTCCCCTAATCAAGATGATGATACTACCCTGTTACTTATATACTCTGCAGAACTTTCCACTTCACATCCCTGGCACCTGGTTCTGCGATGTGGCCCAAGCCAAATGACAGTGCTTGGTCTATGACAGTAAAATTGCTGCAGTAGACATCTGCCTCAATTATTGGGCATCACATCTACTGATCATAAATGAATGGTTGATGAGTGGCTGGGTGATCCAGCGTATTGACTGGAACTTCACAGATTGGGTTTGGACAGGGTGATGCATTACCTTTACGGCTGACCAATCCCTCTCAAATTCCCAGCAATCACCAGGGTAATATTTCTGGTGTGAAGGAGGGCCATCTGCTTTATGGGTTGGGATGGACGCCTAACTGTCCAACCCCCCTTGGAGGGGTCACTGTGTGGAACATTTGCCACGCCTGTTGGGCTTATGTAAATGGGACCTGCTAGGGGTCATCACAATGGCACAGATCTAATATTTATTCATTTGCCAACCTTCAGACCCGATTTTCACTCTCACACACTCAATTTCACATATACCTCAAAATATGTCACACTCTTGGCTGCTACAGTACACGTGTTTAAAACCTCCCAGAATTTAACCCTCTCCAAGCAAAGCTTTTGAAGAGAAGAATGGGGCAGAGGTCCATTTCCCAACTATACTGTACTGTGGCAAACAATGCCACAGAGACACTGGAACAGCTTTGCAGTAATTGGGAGGAGTGGGTCGGGGAGATCGAGGAAGTCATATGGCAGGAAAAATGCATGGTGCTTCCTATCTCGGCCACCTATGCCAGACACAACTACATTATTTACCCCAGACATATATGACTACCCGGTGCATGTGCATGGTAGGTTTTCTCCTAGACCCCACTTGTACACGCTGCCACTCCCCCACAGCTGACTTCTTCAATATGGAGTGGCAGTGCCTGATAACCCAATATTGGTCCAGAATTGGTGACACCTTACTGCCATTCTAGATGTGCCAATCCAACCCATTCCTACGTGGCACTGCTGGGCGCGATGGAGGATCTTGGAGGCCTCCAGGGAGGTGGAGCCCTAGTGGTCTTTGCGACCCTGGTGCAAAAAGGGACACAGCACAGTCCTGGAAATACTTAACACTTGCCTCCGAGTTAAACATGACCACTTTTGTGGCAAACTACCAGAGGGTTAAACACAGCTTAATTTTGTGACTTTCTAAGGCTACCCTGACAAGGGTTATGCATATGGCTTGAGAAGGGCTCACTCCCTCATCGCCCAACGACCTAATTTCCCATATTGGTGCTCAGTGGTGGGATTTACTTCTGGCATCCAGTGATTTTGTCTAACACACAAATCCCATATAAATAATTTGGTACTAGATCTACCTCTTTTTACATTTTTCTTGATTGGCCTCTTTTGCTTTTTCCAAATTCACTTCTATTTCACCTGACTTTGTGCACCTAAGACTCTGTCTCATGCAAGCATGAAGTTTGAGCTGAACAACCTGGAGAGCCACACTTTGGCTTGTCTCAAGGAATTTTGCAGTGGGAGAGGGCTTCCAATAAGTAGGAGTTCCAAGAAGCAGAAGCTCTAGAAGGCCCTCAGGGGATAATAGGAGGCCTACCAATTACAGGCTCCAGCACAGGGGGAAGATTAGGAGGTGCACGTTAAGGAAGAGCAGGAGGAAGGTGCACCCGCAGGACTAAGGTTCCCTGCCAGATCCCGAGCCATCAGCAGCATCGTTTCATGCAGTGTGCCCCCGGAGTCGGTGGAGGATAGGAAGGCAGAGAGGGAGTTCAGGCTGCTGCTGGTCAACCTAAAAATGGAGGCAGAGGAAAGAAAGGCTGAGGCAGAGAGAGGCTTGGCAAAGGAGAAGGCTGAGGTAGAAAGAGCCCTCAGTACAGGATAAGCCACAAGCTGACAGGGTCCTGGAAGAAATGAAACTGGACCTTGAGGAGAAGATAATTATTCTTGCTCATGAAATGAGTAAACAAGAGCTTACTTCAATGTCAAGCAGGCCTCAAGGCCCAGCAGCAATGGTGGCAGTGATACCACAGTGCCAAATGGAGACAGGAGGGTCCACATTCCTAAGGACCTTCTGCTTAACTTTGTTGTGTGGGATGATATAAAGAAGTAGTTCCAGACCTATGAGGTTGCCCTAGTGATGTAAATGGTCCCTGAGGGGAATTGGGGGCCAGTCTCCGTAGGCACATTCCCAATAAAGGGAGGGATGCAACGTTAGCCTTAGGGAAAGGGTACAGGATGACGTATCCACTCATGAAGGAAACTCTTACCTGGAAATATGGCCTCACATCTGAGACTTACAGGCGGAAGCTAAGGGACAATCAGAAGTTGCCCTAACAGTCCTGGGTGGATTATGTGAATTACTTTGGCAATGTGTAGAGAAAGCCCTCACACATCCGTTCGGATGTAAAGCATCATCATCGGGCAAGCTTCTCGTCAGACCGGCGCTGCAATTTCTGACAGGCACCCCTTCAATAGAAGTTTCAGGAACACCTTGTCGGGACAGGTCCTCAGCTTACACTGAGAGCGCTACAATTTTGCGCTCTAGGTGGTAGACCCGTGTAACCCTAGGGCGTCATTATCTCTAATCGGGATGGGTGACATTTTTCTATAGACTGACCAGACGTGCAGTGGACAAGTACGTAAGTGACTGAATTCGTTTACTTACCTGTACCCTACAGGGGCTTATCATATATCTAGAGGAGGAGTTATATCTACACTTTGGTCCTGAAAAAGCGTCACTGGATCCTTTTGTGACCACCAAGACGCGAAACATGTTGACCTATGAGTAGAGGGGTCAGGACAGTGTTCCTTTTCCTCCCCCTAATCACATTTGAGTAGGAGTGCATAGGAACATCATTCCTTTAAACACTCCAGTGGATTTTAATCATAGCCTATACCTGTTTCAGACACATTAAATCATGATGGTTTGGGTTTAGAGCTATTTTTATCCTATATTTCTCTTTCTCTCCTCACTATTATCACTGGTTGCACTCACCTCCGGCATCATTTAACTTAAAGAACTCCGGTTAAGAGCCCCCCTTCTATTGAAGGGCTGCCCGTCAGACATTGCAGCACCGGTCTGACGAGGAGCTTGCCCGATGACTATGCTTTACTTCTGAACTGATGTGTGAGAGCTTTCTCTGCTCCCCTTTGTCTTTTATGTAGTCCTGTTTCTGTAGGAACAGTGTACTTCACAATTTATATAGGTTATGTTGGGAGACTGTACACTGGACCGATAACCTCCCTGTCCCCCCTTTTTTTAATTGAAAGAAATATTAACATCTGTGCCTAGCATAGAATCATCCTCTTCCAAGTCCTTCGAACACGGATCCAGATAAATCTTGTCTTGCTGAGCAGCAATCAGTATAACTCTGTTTTTATTCCACTACCCTTTACCTGAAAAGGGCTCTTACCTACTTTCATAACTGTGGTAGGCTTATGGAATTTCGATTCTCCTTTCAAGACTTTAGTGGGTTTTAAAAAAATGACCAAACCACCTTATTATAATTCAAATTCTTTCACATGTTTTGTCTTGTCGAAGTATTGTTTTTGTATCCATTGCTTTTCCTTAACCCTTGTTTTGATATTGTTCCTAGAGATAAACTCACATTCCTCCCCTTTACGCAACCAATTTGGAACAAACTTCACATTAGGTTTGCGACCTCTGAGTAATGAAAAAGGTGAAACATATGTAGTAGTGTGAGGTGTGGTATGATAAGCCCACAATTTGTTTTCAAATAACTCACAACTTCCATACCAGAAGATAGCGCAGTCTAGATTCCTTCCTTTAAAAAACGATTTGCCCTTTCAACAAGTCCGTTAGCAGCAGGACTATACAGAGCTACATGGAAATGTTTAACATCATGTAAAAACAAAAATTGTTGCAGATCCTTTGACATAAAATGTTAGCCGTTGTCCATGACCAGCTCTTTAGGCGCACCTTCTACTGAAAACACTTTTATAAGAAAGGTAATCACATTTCTAGTTTGAGTGGAATCAACAAACTCAAAATAAATCCATTTTGTAAAATAATCAATTAAAACCAACAAATTCTGATTTCCTTGAGGCAACAATTGAAAAGGCCTTGAGAAATACATTGCTACTTTGTGCCAAGGACTTTTTAGTAATGTAACAGGTGTCACTGATTTTTCTCTGGTCACCCAATGTTTATCAGACACTACATACTGAGGACAAATTTCAATAAAAGATCTTACTTCTGAATCCATTTTAGGCCACCAATAAAACTGTCTCAACCTCTTACAAGTGGCCAAAACCCCTAAATGACCTAAATGTGCAATTTCCACAATCTTGGGTCTAATATTTCTTGGAGGAACAAATAATCCACCCCTCATACAGATATTTCCTTTACAAGTTAGTTCAGACGACACCTGTTCAAAACCTTGCAACCCTCCTTCCACTCTCCTTGGCCACCCTTCTCTTATATATTTCAACACTTTTCCTAACATGACATCACTCTCCATGAATCTCTTTCAATCATTTTCAGAAAGCTGCCCATCCACACCTTGCAAAGCATCTCCCACCCCTACCACACATTCAGTATCCTCATCATCCGAGAAATGTTCCATATTAACAGGCAACCGCAACAAGCAATCCGCTCTAAAAATGTTCCCACCTTGGACGTATTTTACACGCACGTCATATTCTTGTTATTTGGCTAAAATACAAACCAAGTGAGCAGAGGCTTTGCCTAGACGATCCCCTGAAAGTAAAAATACTAATGGTTTATGATCAGTAAACAGATCAAATGGTTTGCCCCACACATATATTTTTGCACCGCCCAAACACAAGCCAAAGCCTCCCTTTCAATAGTGCTATGTTTTTTTTCTGCATTTGACAACGTCCTTGATGCAAAGGCTACAGTATTCTCAACTCCATCCACAAACTGTCCCAAAACCACTCCCAGTCCACCTAGACTAGCATTGATGTGGTAAGCTCTTGCGAACATTCGTCTAATGAAATCTGATGATATGCCGAATGTAAATCAATCAAGGAGAAGTATTTTGCCTCACTAATGTTCACTAACATGTCTTGAATGTACGGTAAGGGATGACAATCAACAACTAAATTCTTATTGGAAGACCTTAAATCATCACACAACCTCAAATTGCCTGATTTCTTTTTTGCAATGACAATGGGAGAAACCCACTCTGAAGCCCTAGCTGGTTGTATGACTCCTTCCTTAAACAAATTGTCCAATAACACTTTCAGATCAGAGAGAAGACTTAAAGGAATTGAACATACTTTGTACACAACTGGGCATACTTTAGACTTTAATTTGATATGATGTTCAAAATGTATTACATTCCCAATGTCTCTTTTAAATACTTCTGGAAACTTATTCATAATCTGTCCCAATACATCTTCATTATCCTCCATATAATTTACTGAAACTTCACCTAATGCAACTGGTTCATCATGACCTGGTCTCAAAACTAAACCAGGTTTAGCTAGATCCTTCCAACCCACAATGTCATGTCCCCTGACAGCAACGTAAATTTTAGTTGAAATCTTCCTACTTAAACACTCTACATTACCAACAAAGTAGCCCAGCATTTCAATATCAAACTCCCCAAAAGCTTTAGGGTTAATGTCCGTGCATTCTAACTTAAAGCCTTGTGGCCATAGTTTTAAAAACGTATGATCCGCCAAGATGGTAACTGGTGCACCAGAATCAGCCATGACTAGAATGTGCCTGTTATCTATGTTAGCTTGCACCAGAGGGCCTTTGATCTTTAACATATCTCTACCACTCTCCACTGTTAGTAATACATTTTCAAACTTCTGCAGAAAAACATCCCAATCAGTCATACCCCACTACTGCTTTTGGTTCTATTGTTAATTCCTTTACATGACTGATTTCCTGCTCTACACATTGCTTTAAAATGTCCCAACTTCCTGCAAACATTACACCTTTTACTAAGGACAAAAGGTTAAATTACTAAAATGTGTTTGAGACCCACAACAAAAACACACATTTTGTTTCCCTCCATTCCATTTAAATCTTGTATTCAAAGCACAGTTTCTATGTCTACCGTGGCAATTGAAGAATTGTTCTCACCACATGCCAAAGCTCTTGAGGAAAGTATTGAACGCTCAATGCTTTTAGCAACATCAACAACCTCAGACAGAATAGGATTTCTACAAGTCAACAATCTTTCCTGATCTTTTTTAGAAAAACAATTGAAGACAAACTGATCTCGGATATAAATGTCCACATTGAATTCTCATGTTGAAGCCAACACACGAAGATCAACAATATATTCCTCTACCGACTCGTCACTTCCCTGTTTCCTTCTAGCAAAATTGTGTCTCTCTAATAGTACACTGGTCTCTTCAGAACACTGCTTTCACATTCTCTCTTTGGCTCCTTCAGATATATCCCACCTAGCACCTTCTGCAGCAGGTGCAGGCACAACAGGTAAGATATCAAAGACCTTTTGGCCAGCCACACCCAAATGGTTAAACAGTAAAGCGGTTTTACGGTCTGATTCATATCTTGCTGCTCCAATAGCCACTAAATAGTTTTCAAAGACACGTAACCACTGCCTCCATTTTATTGTGGGTTTTCCAGAACATTGTAAAAATGGTTGTGGTTGAATAACATTATTGGCTTCCATAGTTAGATCAGAAAATCTTCTTTTTAATAGTTAAGTCAGAAAATTGCACCTAAACCTGAGTAAACACAGCAATTTCAGGCGTTAACTAATAACTGTATGTGTTACATTTCACAACCCTCAAGCGTGTGACTCCCTCGACGAGTTGAAACAATCTGGTTGCTCCTAGCAATAAAAACTGCACGCTTCATCGGGGATCAAAGAAATAAATCTGCCTCGTGTTAAATCGTTGCCCTTACCGACAAGCGTCCACACAATGTGGAGTGTCAAACCTCTCCGTGTTCATACAACCATGTGCCGTTAGCCTAGCAATGAGGGCTCTCGTTACGTAATGCGTCAAATCTTGACGCTCCACCGACGAGGAAAACTTCAGATACTCCATTCATGCAATATAACCATGAATTCCCAGTGGCATTCGAACACGGCCTGACCGTTGAAAGAGTATATTTTTAGACTCCAACGACGGCTGTAAGCTTCACTTTAATTCTTCCTGTTTCTCTGCTTGTAGTCGCAAAACACACCAATTGTTATTTTTACGAAGAACCCGACTTCAGTATCAGTGGGTTTGCTTTTCTTCCCTCCTCAAACGGTGCACCTGGAACAATGTCCCCACCTGGAACAATACCCCACTCCTGGTACCAATAATGTAGAGGGGTATATCCAGTCATCAAAGGAGACAAGGTGGAAGTTCAGCAATTAGGTTTATTGTATGAAATAAACCCATGACACGGAGCTGCACAGTAGGTGAGGCTTGTCAGGTGATCAGCTCTCAGGAATGACGTTCACCATCATGACAACCCCAACCTTCCAAAACACCACCATGTCATGGGAATAAATCAATGTTAAAGGAACTCTACCATAACATGCTAGAAATGTAATACAATACTACAGTGCCAAAGAAGAGAGTTGGGTTTAGCCCTTTTAAACTTCTCTTTGGGCACCCTGTTAGGGGACCTCTCAGCTTGTAGAAGAAGGTGTGGGAGCAAACTCCGAAGAAGTACCCCCGCAGTATGTAGTCAGCTACATGCTGACTCTCCCCGAAACCAGATGCAAAAATTCTTTAAGAAGGCTTCTGAGAACCTTGAGGCAAGCCAGGAAGACCAGAAGTCCACTCTGGTAGAGTTTCAACCTGGCCAGAAAGTGTGGGTGATGGAGCCAGTGGAGCCCAGGGCTATTCAAGACTATTTTCCAGGACCGTATGAGGTAAAGGAAGGAAGAGGAGTAGTCATCTACCTGGTTGACCTCAAGACCCCTAGGAACCCCTTGAGGGTACTCCATGTATACTGCCACAAACCAACCTCTGAAGCCCCTGGTGACAGATGCTTGGGTGGAAGAAGAGAGTGAATCTCTTCCCGACCTACTATCCTTAAAGGAGCAAGATGGGTCAGTGGAGGGTGTCAACCACTTACCCAGACCAGCACAGGGTCTGTAACCTGTTGCTACAGCAGTTTTCCTTTGTTCTCTCTCACCCCTAGGCTTACACATCTATATACCCATGACAAACATACTAAAGACAGTATGCCTATAAAGAACAACATTTACAGACTGTCATACAAATTGAAGGCTAGCATTAAGGCGGAGGTAGCCACTATGCTTGACTTGGAGTTGATTGAACACTCCAGTAGTCCCTGGTCCAGCCCAGTGGTGCTGGTACCCAATGTGTGCCCCACCAGGGGCCACCTCAGAACTAAGGTTTTGTGAGGATTATAGGGAGATCAATTTAGTTACCAAAACTAATTCTCACTCCATCCTCCAAGCTGATGAGCTCATCGCCAGGCGATGAGCTGCCAAGTTCATGAGTACCTTTGACTTGATATCAGGCTAACTAAGGTGTCTAAAGAGAGTTCTGCATATTCTACCCCAGAGGGCCACTTCCATTTCAGGGTGACGCCCTTTGGGTTGAAGAATGCCCCTCCCACCTTGAAGATGTTGGTATACAAGGTCCTAGATGGAATGGAGTCATTCTGTTTGGCCTACCTGGACAACATAGTTATCTTCAGCTCCAGCTAGCAGAAACACCTGGTTCAGCTCCAGAGAGTGCTTCAGGCCCTACAATAGGAAGGCATGACTAACAAGGCCAGCAAGTGCTAGATAGGGAAGGGAACAGTGGTGAATTTGGGCCACCTGGGGAGAGTGGCAAAGAACAGCCTCTCTACCCCAAGATAGTGACTAACCTGCCCCAGTGAACCCCTTCCTGGGTCTCACTAGTTACTATAGGAGTGTGTCTCCCTTGACTGAACTGAGTTCCAAGAAGCAGCGCAAGACGGTGATCTGGACAGAAGCCTGCCAGAAAGCCTTTGACACTTTCAAGGAAGCCATTTTAACAGCACCTGTGCTCGAAGCTTGACTTCTCCCAGGAATTCATAGTGCAGACAGATGCATCAAAGCATGGCATAGGGGCTGTCCTATCACATTTAAATAAGGAAGGCCTAGTCCAACCAGTAGCTTTTATTAGCACAAGGTTACCCCCCCCACAGTACAGAGGTGGAGTGCTATTGAGCAAGAATCATTTGCTGTGGTCCGGGCAATGAAGATGTTGAGACCATACCTGTTTGGCACTCACTTCTGGGTTGAGATAGACCACATGCCCCTCAGATGGCTCATGCAGATGAGGGGTAAGAATCCAAAGTGTTGAGTTGGTCAAACTCCCCAGAGGGAATGGACTCTAAGGTAGAACCTCCCCTGGGACTGACATCGCCGATGTTGATGGTCTTTACAGGTACGTCTGCCCTAGTGATGAGAAGGATGTCAGCTCTAACGTGTCTCCCCACTTTCAGCTGGGGGGACATGTCAGACCTGACATCCTTGGCATGGTTTTCCTCCAATCTTTTGCCTTCACTCCTCTTGTTTTGCTGAATTAGTTTTTGTTTGCATTAGGATTCTGTGCACTTTACCACCGCTAACTAGTGCTAAAGTGCTTTTACTTTCTTCTTTAAACATGGTAAAATTGGCTTACACCAAATTGACACATTTGATTTACTTATACACCGCTAGTAAAGAGGTATTACATGTACCCAGTGTCTGTAAATAAAATGCTATTAGTGGGTTCAGCACTTATTGTGCCACTCACTTAAGTACCCTTTTAAAACATGTCTCAGGCCTGCCATTACAGCCTGTGTGCAGTTTTCAACTGCATTTCAACCTGGCAAAATAAACCTTTTGCCATGCCGAAATCTTCCTTTTTAATACATATGTCACCTCTAGGGTATGCCCAAAAGAGCATTAGGACAGGGTGCATTATATTTAAACAGTTGGGCATGTACTTTTAAGTTTCACATGTCCTTTTAGTGAAAAACTCTCACATTCGTTTTTCACTACGGTAAGGCCTACCTCTCTCTTAGGATAACATTGGGTTACCTTATTACATTTAGTAAGTGATATATTTTGTTTGAGAAAAAATTTAAAAATATCATGTTTGGTGTCTAATACATTTTAATGTAAACCCTCTTTAATTGTAAAGTCATATTTTAAGTCACAATGCTGAAAAAGCCAACTTTAGTCATTTGGTGCATGCAGACTATACCCTGGGACACATGGCTAGGTGTAGTTGCCAGTTGGCCTTTGTGTATTCCTCCCAGATAGTATCACATAGGGGTGCAGGGCGTTGGCAGAATGGGACATCCTAACCTGAAGGGAGGAGCTGAGCTGTCACCTACAACACTTGCACTTCAAAGAAACTACCTGAGCACTCAGACAACAAACCTTACACTAGCCTTTTGTGACTCCAGAAATACAGGGACCAAGGCAGGGAGGAATTCCAGAACCAGGTGGTTGGGGGGAGTCTATGAGTTGCCCCCACTTTAAACTTGCCACCAGGCATAAATATTAAACCCTTAGACAAACTCTTCAGTACTCTCCTGGATCATTTAATACTACAGAGGAGGGACTGCCTGAGGCCGACCCTGCTGTCTAATAAGGAAGACTGGACCTCTCCCCTTCATCCCAGGCTAGCTGAAGTGACTCCAAGGATCAGCTGACTGACCCCCGGTTTAGAGCTACAGGTACATGGCAAGTTTCAAAGGCCTCCCTGCAACTGCTCAGCTGACCTGCTGTCCTGGACCCACCAGGACCTGCAACTGCACCTGCCTGAACCCGTCTTCCCTCTGCTAGAATGGGTTCCTGATCCCCAAGAGGTGCCTCCCAGATTCTGGATGACTGGTTTGGAATCAGTTGAGTTCTTCCTCGAAGAAAAGGAGAAATCCTGAAGTTTTAGGCTATAGGATGAATGGGCCTGTTTGCGCCAATATCTTGCCGCCCCAGCTGGCCATCAACATGATGCTTTGGTGAATCTGACTCTTTGCGCTACTATGACCATCAGGCAAGATCTGCACTTCATGTTACAGCATGGAAAGCCTATGGTGACTGCCACAGCAAACCTCCATGAATGACTGTCCGCAACGCTCAACAGGATCTTCGTGCAGCAGAAATAACCATCTGCAGTACTTGGCCTACTGTTCGTGCCGTAGTGCCAACAATCCTTAATGCTCAACCTGATCCTTGTGGCCTCCTCCACTGAAAAGATTCTCTTCCCAACTTAATGTTGAGAATGTATATTCTGTAGGACAGCCTGATCCCTGAAACCTGCCTGGCGCACTCAAGTGAAAATTCAACCTGTATCTTTGGGAAGCAGAAGAAGACCACAACCCACCAATTGGCAGCTTCAAGTCATTTACTCCCCATCTTTTGCACCAGGTGCTGCTGTTTTATATCACTGGCCTCAGCCGCACAATGGAAGAGTCGGTGTTTCAAACTTTTTCACTAATATTTTTTGCCTGGCTGGTTGCTTGGCCCCATTCCCATAATGTCTGGATGCTATTCTCTCCTGAACTGGTCACCTGCTCTTCTGTATCATTATACACCAGATTTTGTATATAGCAAGAAGTGGCAAAGCAAGCAACATAATTATACATTTTGTATGCTGGCAATCCTGAAAATTCATAGGTGTTTTTTTGTCCTTAACCTGTCTGCCTACGATACCTTTTAGATAATGGTACTCATACTTTTTTCCCGAACATTTTCCAATCTTTTTATGTTTAATTCTTGATCCGTCAGTGTGATCGTGTTGACACAAGTGGGCTTTTTGCCTGGGCCCTACACTAGACATTATTAGTCTTTCTTTAGTGTAGGATAATGAGTTACATGTCAGAGCACGGTTTTGTTGGTAGTAGCTCCCCTTGTTCTGCTGATTTCACAGCAGTGCCATCTATGAAGGACTGTGTGTACGAATTTGTATTGACTTACTTGGTTAGAAAGGCTTCATCCAAATTATCTTAATTTACCCTCGGCGACAGGGAGATGTGCCATTGACTTAATGGCCAACCCCAAGATGCCTTTTCAGATCAAAGAAGATGTGATCGTAGGGCAAGTCTGGGTATTGGAGAATGGGAATTCTGGGAGCTTTGTTGAAAACACTAGAGTGATTGGACAGCCAATAATGTCTGGTGTAGACATTCTGCTCAAACATTCCCAGTTCAAGAACAATCATTTCTTAATGGGTGGAATGTCAAAATGGCGTTATAGCTCTTCACCGTCGGCCATTAATGGCCCATCTCATGGGGTCGCGCAGGATTTCCTCGGCTGCCTGGTGCTTGTGGGCACGACTCTTTGAGCCCCTTTAATTTTGACATTGCGCGCCCACTTCGCGGGTCGCGCAGGATTTCCTCAGCTGCCTTTTGCTTGGGGGTGGGACTCTTCAAGCCACTTTAAATTTGATATTGCGCGCCCGCTTTGTGGGCCGCGTGCGGGCGGCACCCGGGCAAAGCCCGGGTCAAGGAGGGGCCCGTCTTCGACCGTCAGAGGCTGGGCTGGGCCACCCCCCTTTCATCTTGTCGTGAATGGTGAGTTTTGTGTTTTTTATTCTATTATAAGTGACTGGAGACCCTTTTGCCTTGAGAGACTGTGCTTAAATTGTGATTCCTGCTGCTCCGCTTACTGGGGTGCCACTGCTTGTTTAAATGGAGTGGAAAAAGGGCCAGCTACCTGGAGCTATGAATGGAGGTGGTTGCAGGCAGGGCACCGTAAGCACTACATTGGACTCCTTTCTCGCTAGAGCTGTTGGGGTTGTGACTAAGGAAATTGATCTGGTGGAGAGGAGGTTATCCATGGAGATGGTGGATTGGCATCATGTTTCAGTAGTTAGGGATCCCCCTGTGGGCTTGGAGGAGGAGGGGGTGGTGGCCCATCCTGGAGGAGAACTACGTGTTGTTCCAGAGTGTGACCTTGCTGAGAATTTAGGGGATTCTGGCGACCCAAGGCCTTCAAGAAGAAATAAAAGGCTCTTGCTGTCCTCTCCTGTGGCCTGCCCTATGGATAAGTGCAGTCCTCCGCCGAGGAAGAAAAAGTCACTGAAGAAAACAGTCCCTAAAACAAAAACATCTCTTGTGGTTAATTCCAAGGAGTTGTATGGCGGCCCTGTTTCTAGCGAGCAACTGGGCTGTGATGCAACCAATTTATTGTCATACTTCAAGGAGATGATTGAGGGTATGCTGGCTCCTGTGATGGCAAAACTATCGGAGATAGAAAAAGCAGTTTCTTGGCTATGTGAACTAAGAAGCCAAGGGAGCCATTCTAGGGGGGGACGTGAGGCCCTGTGCTGTCTGTCTCAACCAAGCGAGGAGGTGAACCTACAGGAGGAAGATGCTGGGTCCCTGGGGAATATGCCTCAGCTACTGGATAATCCGACTAATTCTGGGGGCCAAGGTGTCTGTGCTCAGTCTGTGTTGGTTTCAACTACCGCCCCACCAATGGGCAGGGGAGCCTTGAATGGTTCCAACCTCGACAGGCAACCTGGCTATGATTCTGTGGTGGCTGGGGGGGGGGGGGGGGTTGCCAACAGCCAGATGGGAAGTTTAACCAGAAACCGCTGAATAAAAAGTCTTCGTTGGCCCATTTGGATCTCCACCCAGCATGTGCCCCTTATGTGGTGGTTTTAACAAATGTCCCTGCTTTGGCCCCTGGGGTAATTGAATCTACGGTTCAATTAAAAAATAAAACTGGCTACTGGCTGAGCAAAAACTGCAATTTTTCATGTAAGGATCTTGTGGATGTTCTGTTTGTTAGAAGAATTGACTAGATTGGGCCTTGAAAAAAAGAGGGGAAAGAGGATTGTGTTATTATCAATGTTAGATACCCGGGCCTGGCTCAGCGGCTTCTCTCCTCATATAGTTCTGCTTCTTCAATGGGCAGAAACAATTGGTATGGCCCACCTGGGATATTTTTACAATCATATGCGACTGGATGCTGATCCCTCTCCTGATTTGGGCAGGATCCCCACCCAGGCCAGAATGCCCTGCGGCCAATTTGCAGGGGTACAGTAAATAATATTAACTCTGACTTGGCTGGGGTGGATTGAGAATGCACCAAGACTTTGACTGTGCTGGAGGGGGTGGGCTCGAAGTGTGATCTTATTTCCTGGAATATTGCGGGGTATGATGACTAGTTATCGGCTCAGGCTTGGGTGAGGTGTGTGGCGGATTATGATATTATTATGCTACAGGAAATCTGGTCTGATGGGGTGGCTGTGTGGGATGGGTTTGATAGATTTGCTATCCCAGCTGCTCAGTCCCTTGGAGGTCATTCTAAAGGGGGCTTGGTTACCTTAATCCCTTTCTCTAAGATAGTGGCAGCTTTTCAAATTAATTGTAACCACCAGGGTATATTGCCTGTATGGGTAATTTTCTCTAACAACTTCAATGTTCTGTTGGTTAATTTTTATAAATCTGTATGGGGTGAGGGGTGTCAAATTGGGATTCTCTTCTCCGTCCTTCAGGTGATGAAGTGTAGAATGGAGGAGTTGGGGCTGGAATTCTGTGCTATTGTGTCGGGACACTTTAATGCCAAGCTGGGTTGGCTTAGCACAGTGATAAATCCCTTTGAGTTTGACTGTGTGGACTACTCAGCGGATGATGTTCAGGATGCCAGAGGCAGGGTTCTGATTAAGGAGCTTAGGAAGTTGGGCCTTCTGAATTTCCGGGACACTGAAGTAGTAGATATTCAACAGCTCCCAACGTTTGTGGGTAGAGGGTCGGGTACCACAATTGACTACATTTTTTTGTCTCCACTATTGAAAGATCTGATAACTGGAGGAAAGTGCTTGGGGAATGTATAAGTGATCATAACCCCCTCACAGTGTGTTTTAAACTCCCAGTGGCTCCAAGTAAATCAGGACGGGGTGTGTAGGAAGTTGGCTCTATATGCACTATTTCAAAGTAAGGAATAGTATGCACAGAGTCCAAGGGTTCCCCTTAGAGGTAAGATAGTGGCAAAAAGACATAATACTAATGCTCTATTTTGTGGTAGTGTGGTCGAGCAGTAGGCTTATCAAAGGAGTAGTGTTAAGCATTTGTTGTACATACACACAGGCAATAAATGAGGAACACACACTCAGATACAATTCCAGGCCAATAGGATTTTGTATAGAAAAATATATTTTCTTAGTTTATTTTAAGAACCACAGGTTCAAATTCTACATGTAATACTTTGCATGAAAGGTATTGCAGGTAAGTACTTTAGGAACTTTGAATAATCACAATAGCATATATACTTTTCAAATAAAACACATATAGCTATTTTAAAACTAGACAGTGCAATTTTCACAGTTCCTAGGGGAGGTAAGTAATTGTTAGTTCTTGCAGGTAAGTAAACCACCTACGGGGTTCAAGTTTGGGTGCAAGGTAGCCCACCGTTGGGGGTTCAGAGCAACCCCAAAGTTACCACACCAGCAGCTCAGGGCCGGTCAGGTGCAGAGTTCAAAGTGGTGCCCAAAACACATAGGCTTCAATGGAGAAGGGGGTGCCCCGGTTCCAGTCTGCCAGCAGGTAAGTACCCGCGTCTTCGGAGGGCAGACCAGGGGGGTTTTGTAGGGCACCGGGGGGGACACAAGTTAGCACAGAAAGTACACCCTCAGCAGCACGGGGGCGGCCGGGTGCAGTGTGCAAACACACGTCGGGTTTTCAATTGGAATCAATGGGAGACCAAGGGGTCTCTTCAGCGATGCAGGCAGGCAAGGGGGGGGCTCCTCGGGGTAGCCACCACCTGGGCAAGGGAGAGGGCCTCCTGGGGGTCACTCCTGCACTGGAGTTCCGATCTTTCAGGTCCTGGGGGCTGCGGGTGCAGGGTCTTTTCCAGGCGTCGTGATCTGGGAGTCAGGCAGTCACGGTCAGGGGGAGCCTCGGGATTCCCTCTGCAGGCGTCGCTGTGGGGGCTCAGGAGGGACAACTTTGGTTACTCACAGTCTCAGAGTCACCGGGGAGTCCTCCCTGAAGTGTTGTTTCTACACAAGTCGAGCCGGGGGCGTCGGGTGCAGAGTTGCAAGTCTCACGCTTCTGGCGGGAAATGCAGTTGTCTTTAAGTTGCTTCTTTGGAAATAAAGTTGCAGTCTTGGGTGAACAGGGCCGCTGTTCTCTGAGTTTCTTGGTCCTTTTAGAGCAGGGCAGTCCTCTGAGGATTCAGAGGTCGCTGGTCCTGGGGAAAGCGTCGCTGGAGCAGTTTTCTTCCGAAGGGAGGAGACAGGCCGGTAGAGCTGGGGCCAAAGCAGTTGGTGTCTCCGTCTTCTCTGCAGGGTTTTTCAGCTCAGCAGTCCTCTTCTTCTTAGGTTGCAGGAATCTGAGTTCCTAGGTTCAGGGGAGCCCCTAAATACAGAATTTAGGGGTGTGTTTAGGTCAGGGAGGGCAGTAGCCAATGGCTACTAGCCCTGAGGGTGGCTACACCCTCTTTGTGCCTCCTCCCAAGGGGAGGGGGTCACATTCCTATCCCTAATGGGGGGATCCTCCATCTGCAAGATGGAGGATTCCTAAAAGTCAGAGTCACTTCAGCTCAGGTTGCCTTAGGGGCTGTCCTGACTGGTCAGTGACTCCTCCTTGTTTTTCTCATTATCTCCTCCGGCCTTGCCGCCAAAAGTGGGGCCGTGGCCGGAGGGGGCGGGCAACTCCACTAGCTGAATGCCCTGTGGTGCTGTAACAAAGGGGGTGAGCCTTTGAGGATCACCGCCAGGTGTTACAGCTCCTGCAAGGGGGAGGTGATAAGCATCTCCACCCAGTGCAGGCTTTGTTACTAGCCACAGAGTGACAAAGGCACTCTCCCCAGGTGGCCAGCAACCATTTTTTTTTTTTTTTTTTTACATGTCTCGAGTGTGACAGGCTGCTAAAACCAGTCAGCCTACACGGGTAGTTGGTTAAGGTTTCAGGGGGCACCTCTAAGGTGCCCTCTGGGGTGTATTTTACAATAAAATGTACACTGGCATCAGTGTGCATTTATTGTGCTGAGAAGTTTGATACCAAACTTCCCAGTTTTCAGTGTAGCCATTATGGTGCTGTGGAGTTCGTGTTTGACAGACTCCCAGATCATATACTCTTATGGCTACCCTGCACTTACAAAGTCTAAGGTTTTGCTTAGACACTGTAGGGGCACAGTGCTCATGCACTGGTGCCCTCACCTATGGTATAGTGCACCCTGCCTTAGGGCTGTAAGGCCTGCTAGAGGGGTGACTTACCTATACTGTACTGCATAGGCAGTGTGAGGTTGGCATGGCACCCTGAGGGGAGTGCCATGTCGACTTACTCGTTTTGTCCTCACCAGCACACACAAGCTGGCAAGCAGTGTGTCTGTGCTGAGTGAGGGGTCCCCAGGGTGGCATAAGATATGCTGCAGCCTTTAGAGACCTTCCCTGGCATCAGGGCCCTTGGTACCAGGGGTACCAGTTACAAGGGACTTACCTGGATGCCAGGGTGTGCCAATTGTGTAAACAAAAGTACAGGTTAGGGAAAGAACACTGGTGCTGGGGCCTGGTAAGCAGGCCTCAGCACACTTTCAATTCAAAACATAGAATCAGCAAAGACAAAAAGTCAGGGGGTAACCATGCCAAGGAGGCATTTCCTTACACAACCCCCCCCAAACGAAAGAGGATGAGACTAACCTTTCCCAAGAGAGTCTTCATTTTCTAAGTGGAAGAACCTGGAAAGGCCATCTGCATTGGCATGGGCAGTCCCAGGTCTGTGTTCCACTATAAAGTCCATTCCCTGTAGGGAGATGGACCACCTCAACAGTTTTGGATTTTCACCTTTCATTTGCATCAGCCATCTGAGAGGTCTGTGATCAGTTTGAACTACAAAGTGAGTACCAAAGAGGTATGGTCTCAGCTTCTTCAGGGACCAAACCACAGCAAAGGCCTCCCTCTCAATGGCACTCCAACGCTGCTCCCTGGGGAGTAACCTCCTGCTAATGAAAGCAACAGGCTGGTCAAGGCCATCATCATTTGTTTGGGACAAAACTGCCCCTATCCCATGTTCAGAGGCATCTGTCTGCACAATGAACTGCTTGGAGTAATCTGGAGCTTTTAGAACTGGTGCTGTGCACATTGCTTGTTTCAGGGTGTCAAAGGCCTGTTGGCATTCTACAGTCCAGTTTACCTTCTTGGGCATTTTCTTGGAGGTCAGTTCTGTGAGGGCTGTCACTATGGATCCATATCCCTTCACAAACCTCCTGTAATACCCAGTCAAGCCAAGGAATGCCCTGACTTAAATCTGGGTTTTTGGAGCTGCCCAGTCCAGAATAGCCTGGATCTTAGGCTGGAGTGGCTGAACTTGGCCTCCACCTACCAGGTGTCCCAAGTAAACCACAGTTCCCTGCCCTATCTGGCATTTGGATGCCTTGATAGAGAGGCCTGCTGATTGCAGAGCCTTCAAAACCTTCTTCAGGTGGACCAGGTGATCCTGCTAGCTGGAGCTAAAGACAGCAATATCATCAAGATAAGCTGCACTAAAGGACTCCAAACCAGCAAGGACTTGATTCACCAACCTTTGGAAGGTGGCAGGGGCATTCTTAAAACCAAAGGGCATAACAGTAAACTGATAATGCCCATCAGGTGTAGAGAATGCTGTCTTTTCTTTTGCTACAGGTGCCATTTTGATTTGCCAGTACCCTGCTGTTAAGTCAAAGGTACTTAAGAATTTGGCAGCACCTAATTTATCAATCAGTTCATCAGCCCTTGGAATGGGATGGGCATCTGTCTTGGTGACAGAATTAAGTCCTCTGTAGTCCACACAAAACCTCCTCTCTCTCTTTCCATCTTTGGTGTGAGGTTTGGGGACTAAGACCACTGGGCTAGCCCAGGGGCTGTCAGAGTGCTCAATTACTCCCAATTCCAGCATCTTGTGGACTTCCACCTTGATGCTTTCCTTAACTTGGTCAGACTGTCTGAATATTTTGTTTTTGACAGGCATGCTGTCTCCTGTGTCCACATCATGGGTACACAGGTGTGTCTGACCAGGGGTTAGGGAAAAGAGCTCAGCAAACTGTTGCAGGACCTTCCTACAATCAGATTGCTGTTGGCCAGGGAGGGTGTCTGAATAGATCACTCCATCTACTGAGCCATCTTTAGGGTTTGATGAGAGGAGATGAGGGAGAGGTTCACACTCAGCTTCCTGGTCCTCATCTGTTACCATCAACAGATTCACATCAGCCCTATCATGGAAGAGCTTTAGGCGGTTCACATGGATCACCCTCTTGGGGCTCCTGCTAGTGCCTAGGTCCACCAGGTAGGTGACCTGACTCTTCTTTTCTAGCACTGGGTAAGGGCCACTCCTTCTGTCCTGAAGTGCCCTGGGAGCCACAGGCTCCAGAACCCAGACTTTCTGCCCTGGTTGAAATTCAACCATTGCAGCCTTTTGGTCATACCAAAACTTCTGGAGCTGTTGGCTGGCATCAAGGTTTTTACTTGCCTTTTCCATGTACTCTGCCATTCTTGAACGTAGGCCAAGTACATAGTCCACTATGTCTTGTTTAGGCTCATGAAGAGGTCTCTCCCAGCCTTCTTTCACAAGAGCTAGTGGTCCCCTTACAGGATGGCCAAACAGAAGTTACAAGGGGGAGAATCCTACTCCCTTCTGAGGCACCTCTCTGTAAGCGAAAAGCAGACATGGCAAGAGGACATCCCATCCCCTTTTGAGCTTTTCTGGGAGCCCCATGATCATGCCCTTTAATGTCTTGTTGAATCTCTCAACAAGGCCATTAGTTTGTGGATGATAGGGTGTAGTGAATTTATAAGTCACCCCACACTCATTCCACATGTGTTTCAGATATGCTGACATGAAGTTGGTACCTCTGTCAGACACCACCTCCTTAGGGAAGCCCACTCTGGTAAAGATACCAATGAGGGCCTTGGCTACTGCAGGGGCAGTAGTCGACCTAAGGGGAATAGTTTCAGGGTATCTAGTAGCATGATCCACTACTACTAGTATGTACATGTTCCCTGAGGCTGTAGGAGGTTCAAGTGGACCCACTATGTCCACACCCACTCTTTCAAAGGGGACCCCCACCACTGGAAGTGGAATGAGGGGGGCCTTTGGATGTCCACCTGTCTTACCACTGGCTTGACAGGTGGTACAGGAGACACAAAACTCCTTGACTTTCTGGGACATGTTGGGCCAGTAGAAGTAGTTGACTAGTCTCTCCCACGTCTTGGTTTTTCCCAAATGTCCAGCAAGAGGAATATCATGGGCTAAGGTCAGAATGAACTCTCTGAACTCCTGAGGCACTACCACTCTCCTAGTGGCACCAGGTTTGGGATCTCTCGCCTCAGTGTACAGGAGCCCATCTTCCCAATAGACCCTATGTGTTCCAGTTTTCTTGCCATTGGACTCTTCAGCAGCTTGCTGCCTAAGGCCTTCAAGAGAGGGACAGGTTTCTTGCCCCTTACACAACTGCTCCCTTGAGGGTCCCCCTGGGCCTAAGAGCTCAAACTGATATGGTTCTAACTCCATAGGCTCAGTTCCCTCAGAGGGCAGAACTTCTTCCTGAGAAGAGAGGCTCTCTTTTTCTTGTTGTGTTGCAGCTGGTTTCCCAGTTGTCTTTCCTTTCCTCTTGGTAGGCTGGGCCCTTTTTCCAGACTCCAGCTCTACTTTTTCACCCTGAGCCTTGCACTGTGCCCTTGTCTTGACACACACCAGTTCAGGGATACCCAGCATGGCTGCATGGGTTTTCAGTTCTACCTCAGCCCATGCTGAGGACTCCAGGTCATTTCCAAGCAAGCAGTCTACTGGGATATTTGAGGAGACCACCACCTGTTTCAGGCCATTGACCCCTCCCCACTCTAAAGTTACCATAGCCATGGGATGTACTTTAGTTTGATTGTCAGCATTGGTGACTGGATAAGTTTGTCCAGCCAGGTATTGACCAGGGGAAACCATTTTCTCTGTCACCATAGTGACACTGGCACCTGTATCCCTCAGGCCTTCTACACTTGTCCCATTAATCAAGAGCTGCTGCCTGTATTTTTGCATATTAGGAGGCCGGGCAGCCAGTGTGGCTAAATCCACCCCACCCTCAGAGACTAATGTAGCTTCAGTGTGACACCTGATTTGCTCTGGGCACACTGTTGATCCCACTTGGAGACTAGGCATTCCAGTGTTAGCTGGAGTGGAGTTGGAAGTGGTACTTTTCTTGGGACAGGCCTTGTCTCCAGTTTGGTGTCCAGGCTGATTACAGCTACGACACCAGGCCTTTTTGGGATCAAAGTTTTTACCCTTGTACCCAAAATTGTTTTGTGAAGAGGCTCTGGGCCCACCCTCCTGTGCAGGTTTTTGGGGGCCTGTAGAAGACTCTTTACTATTTTTGTTTTTGGATGTCTCAACACCTTTCCCCTGGGGAGGCTTTGTGACCCCTTTCTTTTGGTCACCCCCTGTGGAAGTCTTGGTCACCCTAGTCTTGACCCAATGGTCCGCCTTCTTTCCCAATTCTTGGGGAGAAATTGGTCCTAGGTCTACTAGATGCTGATACAGTTTATCATTGAAACAATTACTTAACAGGTGTTTTTTCACAAATAAATTGTACAGCCCATCATAATCATTTACACCACTGCCTTGAATCCAACCATCCAGTGTTTTCACTGAGTAGTCCACAAAATCAACCCAGGTCTGGCTCGAGGATTTTTGAGCCCCCCTGAATCTAATTCTATACTCCTCAGTGGAGAATCCAAAGCCCTCAATCAGGGTTCCCTTCATGAGGTCATAAGATTCTGCATCTTTTCCAGAGAGTGTGAGGAGTCTATCCCTACACTTTCAGTGAACATTTCCCAAAGGAGAGCACCCCAGTGAGATCTGCTTACTTTTCTGGTTACACAAGCCCTCTCAAAAGCTGTGAACCATTTGGTGATGTCATCACCATCTTCATATTTAGTTACAATCCCTTTGAGGATTTTCAACATGTCAGGAGAATCTCTGACCCTATTTATGTTGCTGCTACCATTGATGGGACCTAGGCCCATCTCTTGTCTTTCCCTTTCTATGGCTAGGATCTGTCTTTCCAAAGCCAATCTTTTGGCCATCTGGCTAGCAGGAGGTCCTCTTCACTGAGGCTATCCTCAGTGATTTCAGAGGTGCTGGCCCCTCCTGTGAGGGAAGCAGCATCTCTGACTAGTATATTTGGAGACAGGGCTTGTGTGGCCCTGTTCTCCCTAAGTAGGACTGGAGGGGGGGAATTCTCCTCCAGTTCACTATCATCATCCTCTGGGTTGTCATCCTCAGAGGGGTTGGCTTTTTCAAACTCTGCCAAAAGCTCCTGGAGCTGTTGTTTGGAGGGTCTTGAGCCAATTGTGATTTTCTTTAGTTTGCAGAGTGACCTTAGCTCCCTCATCTTAAGATGGAGGTAAGGTGTGAGGTCGAGTTCCTCCACATTCATCTCTGCACTAGACATTATGGGGGTCATTCTGACCCCCGCCGGCGGCGGTAGCCGCCGGCCTGGCTGGGACCGCCAGAAGACCGTCCCGCGGTCAGAAGACCGCGGCGGTCATTCTGGGTTTCCCACTGGGCTGGCGGGCGACCGCCAAAAGACCGCCCGCCAGCCCAGTGGGAAACACCCTTCCACGAGGAAGCCGGCTCCGAATGGAGCCGGCGGAGTGGAGGATGTGCGACAGGTGCAGTGGCACCCGTCGCGAATTCCAGTGTCTGCAAAGCAGACAATGGAATTCAAAGTGGGGCCCTCTTACGGGGGCCCCTGCAGTGCCCATGCCATTGGCATGGGCACTGCAGGGGCCCCCAGGGGCCCCACGACACCCCTCACCGCCATCCTGTTCCTGGCGGTCGGAACCGCCAGGAACAGGATGGCGGTGAGGGGGTCGGAATCCCACATGGTGGCGCAGCAAGCTGCGCCGCCCTGGGGGATTCCCTGGGCAGCGGAAAACCGGCAGGAGACCACCGGTTTTCCTGGTCTGACCGCGGCCAAACCGCCACGGTCAGAATGCCCTGCGGGGCACCACCAGCCTGTTGGCGGTGCTCCCGCATCCCCGGCCCCGGCGGTCCTTGACCGCCGGGGTCGGAATGACCCCCTATGTTTCTAAAAGTTGGAATACTTTTTAAGAATCTAAAACTAGTTCTAGAATCTAATTCAAACTTTTACAAAACTTTTAACTCTAAAAGAAATGCTAACAGGGACTAACACAAGGCCCTAGCAGGACTTTTAAGAATTTAGAAAAATAGTTCAAATTGCAAACATCAATTTCTAATGTCAATTTTTGGAATTTGTCATGTGATCAGGTGTTGGCTGAGTAGTCCAGCAAATGCAAAGTCTTGTACCCCACCGCTGATCCACCAATGTAGGAAGTTGGCTCTGTATGCACTATTTCAAAGTAAGGAATAGTATGCACAGAGTCCAAGGGTTCCCCTTTGAGGTAAGATAGTGGCAAAAAGAGATAATACTAATGCTCTATTTTGTGGTAGTGTGGTCGAGCAGTAGGCTTATCAAAGGAGTAGTGTTAAGCATTTGTTGTACATACACACAGGCAATAAATGAGGAACACACACTCAGAGACAATTCCAGGCCAATAGGTTTTTGTATAGAAAAATATATTTTCTTCGTTTATTTTAAGAACCACAGGTTCAAATTCTACATGTAATACTTTGCATGAAAGGTATTGCAGGTAAGTACTTTAGGAACTTTGAATAATCACAATAGCATATATACTTTTCAAATAAAACACATATAGCTATTTTAAAACTAGACACACTGCAATTTTCACAGTTCCTAGGGGAGGTAAGTAATTGTTAGTTCTTGCAGGTAAGTAAACCACCTACGAGGTTCAAGTTTGGGTCCAATGTAGCCCACCGTTGGGGGTTCAGAGCAACCCCAAAGTTACCACACCAGCAGCTCAGGGCCGGTCAGGTTCAGAGTTCAAAGTGGTGCCCAAAACACATAGGCTTCAATGGAGAAGGGGGTGCCCCGGTTCCAGTCTGCCAGCAGGTAAGTACCCGCGTCTTCGGAGGGCAGACCAGGGGGGTTTTGTAGGGCACTGGGGGGGACACAAGTTAGCACAGAAAGTACACCCTCAGCAGCACGGGGCGGCCGGGTGCAGTGTGCAAACACACGTCGGGTTTTCAATTGGAATCAATGGGAGACCAAGGGGTCTCTTCAGCGATGCAGGCAGGCAAGGGGGGGGCTCCTCGGGGTAGCCACCACCTGGGCAAGGGAGAGGGCCTCCTGGGGGTCACTCCTGCACTGGAGTTCCGATCTTTCAGGTCCTGGGGGCTGCGGGTGCAGGGTCTTTTCCAGGTGTCGGGATCTGGGAGTCAGGCAGTCGCGGTAAGGGGGAGCCTCGGGATTCCATCTGCAGGCGTCGCTGTGGGGGCTCAGGGGGGACAACTTTGGTTACTCACAGTCTCGGAGTCGCCGGGGAGTCCTCCCTGAAGTGTTGTTTCTACACAAGTCGAGCCGGGGTCGTCGGGTGCAGAGTTGCAAGTCTCACGCTTCTGGCGGGAAATGCAGTTGTCTTTAAGTTGCTTCTTTGGAAACAAAGTTGCAGTCTTGGGTGAACAGGTCCGCTGTTCTCGGGAGTTTCTTGGTCCTTTTAGAGCAGGGCAGTCTTCTGAGGATTCAGAGGTCGCTGGTCCTGGGGAAAGCGTCGCTGGAGCAGTTTTCTTCCGAAGGGGGGAGACAGGCCGGTAGAGCTGGGGCCAAAGCAGTTGGTGTCTCCGTCTTCTCTGCAGGGTTTTTCAGCTCAGCAGTCCTCTTCTTCTTAGGTTGCAGGAATCTGAGTTCCTAGGTTCAGGGGAGCCCCTAAATACAGAATTTTAGGGGTGTGTTTAGGTCAGGGAGGGCAGTAGCCAATGGCTACTAGCCCTGAGGGTGGCTACACCCTCTTTGTGCCTCCTCCCAAGGGGAGGGGGTCACATTCCTATCCATATTGGGGGGATCCTCCATCTGCAAGATGGAGGATTCCTAAAAGTCAGAGTCACTTCAGCTCAGGTTGCCTTAGGGGCTGTCCTGACTGGTCAGTGACTCCTCCTTGTTTTTCTCATTATCTCCCCCGGCCTTGCCGCCAAAAGTGGGGCCGTGGCCGGAGGGGGCGGGCAAATCCACTAGCTGGAATGCCCTTTGGTGCTGTAACAAAGGGGGTTAGCCTTTGAGGCTCACCGCCAGGTGTTACAGCTCCTGCAAGGGGGAGGTGATAAGCATCTCCACCCAGTGCAGGATTTGTTACTAGCCACAGAGTGACAAAGGCACTCTCCCCATGTGGCCAGCAACATGTCTCGAGTGTGGCAGGCTGCTAAAACCAGTCAGCCTACACGGGTAGTTGGTTAAGGTTTCAGGGGGCACCTCTAAGGTGCCCTCTGGGGTGTATTTTACAATAAAATGTACACTGGCATCAGTGTGCATTTATTGTGCTGAGAAGTTTGATACCAAACTTCCCAGTTTTCAGTGTAGCCATTATGGTGCTGTGGAGTTCGTGTTTGACAGACTCCCAGACCATATACTCTTATGGCTACCCTGCACTTACAATGTCTAAAGTTTTGCTTAGACACTGTAGGGGCACAGTGCTCATGCACTGGTGCCCTCACCTATGGTATAGTGCACCCTGCCTTAGGGCTGTAAGGCCTGCTAGAGGGGTGACTTACCTATACTGCGTAGGCAGTGTGAGGTTGGCATGGCACCCTGAGGGGAGTGCCATGTCGACTTACTTGTTTTGTCCTCACCAGCACACACAAGCTGGCAAGCAGTGTGTCTATGCTGAGTGAGGGGTCCCCAGGGTGGCATAAGATATGCTGCAGCCCTTAGAGACCTTCCCTGGCATCAGGGCCCTTGGTACCAGGGGTACTAGTTACAAGGGACTTACCTGGATGCCAGGGTGTGCCAATTGTGTAAACAAAAGTACAGGTTAGGGAAAGAACACTGGTGCTGGGGCCTGGTTAGCAGGCCTCAGCACACTTTCAATTCAAAACATAGCATCAGCAAAGGCAAAAAGTCAGGGGATAACCATGCCAAGGAGGCATTTCCTTACAGGGTGGAGCAGCATCAGTGAAGATAAGAGACCAGGGTTGGCGTCTTGGTTGGAAACAGGTAGATGCCCAACGAGTTATAAAGAAAGTGGTGGGGGTAACCTACCCCTGTTTATGGATATACTTTTGAGAGAGACTCCGAGCCCCAAGGAAGTTATGGATGCAATAGCTGAAGTAAATATAGTAGTTAGAGACTGTTTATCTTCAATAGATAGTCGTCCCAACAAGCACAGAGGTGGGTGGTTTGATAAGGCCTGTTACGATGCTAGGGCAAATATGAAAATGGCCCCAGTGACAGGGCCGCGGTGAAAGTAGCAAGGATTAAGTATAAAAGGGCTTTGAGGGAGAGTAAGGAAAAATTTTAAGAAAAAGCCTGGGAAAAGTTGGAGTGTGCTACAGCCTTGAAGGATTCTGTTTTTTTCTGGAAGATGGTGAATAGAGGTTCTTTTGCAACAGAGACATCTGAGGGTCTGGGCTGTAATATTGCCCCGGAGGCCTGGGTAAATCATTTCTGTAGAATCTTTGAGGGAATCCCCCTAAGAAATAATTGGGATAAAGAGTGTGCTGTTGTTCCCAATCTAGCGATCAGATTTTCGCTTCAGTAAGTTATTGATGCACTCCAGGGTTGTGCTAATAATAAAGCCCCGGGCCCGGATTCCATCCCCATGGATTTGTACAAATCTTGTCCTCAGCTATGGGCAACTATTCTCTTAAATGTTCTTAATGGGGCAGTTACCGTGGGAATTCCTGCCTCTTGGAGAAGGGCTTGTATTATCCCAGTTTATAAAAAGGGGGATCGGAATGACCCTAAGTCTTATTGCCCCATTTCCTTACTTGACTCTTCTGTGAAGATTTTGGGATGGAGTATTTTAAGGCATATTGAGGCTTGGATGGCAGAAAAGGAAATTTTGAACCGGGACCAGTACGGGTTTAGGGATGGTCTAGGCACGCGTGAACAGTGCCTTAATCTTTTGATGATGATTGGGAAACATATGCAAGCCAGGAAGGGCACCCTTTATCTTGCCTTTATGGACCTCAGTTGTGCTTTTGACAAGGTAAATCGGTCCATACTGTGGGAAAGGATAAGTCAGTTAGGGATGGATCCTAATATTGTAGAGCTGCTCCAGTGCCTCCACTCAGGATCAGTTGCAAATGTGAGGGTAGGGATAAACGGGAAATGTTCAGATGTCTTTAAGCTTACTAAGGGCGTTCGACAGGGGTGTGTGTTGGCCCCCACTCTGTTCCTTTTATATACAAATGGACTGTCAGATTTTTGGGTGGAACACTGTAGGGATGTTCCAAAGGTGAATGGCTCTAATGTCCCTGTGCTGAGAACGCGGATGATGCGGTCCTTATGGCCCGCACTATGAATGGGCTCCGTAAAGTAGTTAGAGCTTATGCCTCTTACATGTCAGGCTTGGGTCTAGAGATTAACTATAAGAAATCGCATTTTATGGTATGTGGTAGACCTTTGAGTAGGGTGGGGAAGTTAAAGGTTGATGATCAAATTATTAGCAGGGTACATGAATTCCCATATTTAGGGGTGATCTTTGATGATAAAGGTTCATGGAAACCCTGTATTGCCAGAAGGAGTATGCTCTTCCATGCCTCAGTTGGTGCCACTTTTGATTTTGCTGTTAGAGTGGGAAGTAAACCAATTAAGCCTCTGCTTGAAATCTACAGGCGAAAATGTCTCCCTGTCCCCTTGTATGGTGCAGCACTCTGGGGGTATATGGACATTCGAGCCCCCATTGTTGAAGAAAATCGTTTCTGTAGAAGACTATTGGGTGTTGGTCAAAATACCTCTGGTTTTTACCTACATCTAGAACTAGATCTTGAGTGTGTGCAAGACACTATTCAGCTGGCTTCCCTCTTGTTATGGATCTCGATTTGGAGTAATGAATATGCCTCTTTTAATAGAGAGATCTTAAGGGCCTGTGATATCGTAAAATATATTCCCTGGCTGACGTATATAAGAAAAGTAGCACAGGAATTGGGGTGGCCGGACCTGTTTGACACTCCTGAAGCTCTGACTAGCCAGGATAAAAATTGGGTGAAGGAGAATTTCTTAAGAATCCGGGGGGCTAAAAGAGAGGGGAAGGAACTAGAGGAACAATCGGTCAGGGACTTTGTTATGTTAAAGATGGGGGCGGGTCCTGAGCCCTATCTTTTAGCAATAAATGATTTGAGAGAAAGGACTCTCATTATTTGATTTCGCTTGGGGATCATTAGAAGTAATCTTTGTTTCCCGTTAGGTCAGTATGGCGAAAACTCTATTAGGCCTTGTCCTTGTGACGGGGTGTCCCTGCAGAACTTGCCCCATTTTACATTATTTTGCGTCTTTTGTGCACCTTTTCGAAGTCGTTATTTATTACCCCTGCTGAGGCCAAAGGGTTTCGTGCAATACCGTCTGGCTTTTTTGTGGCTGCAAATGGCTTCAGATGCATTGGTATAAAGGGGGGTGGGACTGTTCCTGAGGGGAGCCATTACTTGGCGCAGCAAAGTAGAGTTTTTTTAAGGAACTTTTAGACTGTTATCTTTGGTAACGAGGTTTTATTTGTTTTTAATGTCATGATTATTGGTATTTTACTATGTTATTGTTATTATGGTTTATTTATTGTTATCTATGAAATATAAGGGTTGATTTATTTCATACTGAATAAAGTTTCTTCTTTCTATGGCCCATCTCAGAACGTTAGGTTTAACCACTGGAATAGCCTTCGTCACGTGCTGTAATGCTACCCTGTATACCTAATGTCTTCAGTAAATCGCCTATCCCCAACATTTCAAACAGGCACACAGTGTGAGGTTTGATGTGGACTGAAAACTCACACTCCCAACATCCCACCTATAAATATTACTATTTAAGCTTAGATCTAAAAGTAATCGGACTGGGTGGGTGGACAATGTTATAACTTGATACAGATTCAAAAGATCACGTAATAATTCGAGGAGACCTGAAAACTGTGTTTTCCACAACCATATGAGAACTATGAACGCATGTAGAATATTAAGAAACCAATGGTTATTTTACATTTAGTTCTTTGCATAACGATGCTCTGTGCTGAGGGCATAAATGACTAGGTCAATGTATGACTGTGCATTCATTGTACCTGAAGGGTGAAGGTGACTGCCAGCCAGGCACACACACGCCAGTGTTTACCCACTAAAATAACCACGTGCACTATTTGACGGCAAAAAAAATCACAAATAAATTTACGAAAAAATTAATGTGACTAGACATATCGCTTTATTTTCTTATACATTAACTAAATAGTCGGGTAGTTTGTTATTATTATAGGTCGGATTATCACCAAGTTCATAATTATTCTTTAAAGTGTCGGCATTTTTTCATGACTGTTCTTCATGTCATTTGTTGTGTCAGCTGGCTTGCAAAACGTGTCCATATCTGCATACTACTTTCTTTTTCATCTTATAAGCATAATGAAATCCGTAAACAAGTACTGTTCATTTCGCATTAATCGAGTGCCCTACGTGTTTGAGGCCTGTAACACCTAAGTATACAAGAGCTTCCATTTGTTCTACCCTGAATACAAACGCTTTGGATATATGCATTTGTTTTTCATGTCTTTGTTCTCGGCAGGTGCACCTATGAATGCACTGAAGGCGGTTCGTAGATAAAAGGTTAGGAACAGGCCAGTCTGTAAACGGAACTGCAGAGGCAGCTGGGTGAGCTCTGCGTCTGATGTAAACAGTGCCGGAAAAATTTAATCACCATTTTTTTTACCAGTTGTGCTGTTAGAATTTCACATGTCATTGCCCTGGAAAATTATAATTCTGCAGGAAATGTGAAATTTCTGACTGGTTTAATTGTGGGCAGTTGTGCTAATTATCACCTCCAAATTACACACCGTTCAGCAATGCGTTCAAAGTATTTACAGGACAAAAATAGAGAGGGTCCACATAGATATGGAATATATCTGTCCAGAACGGGAAAGAGATCCTGCTTGATGTTCTTTACTTATGACGTTTACTTCAGAACATTGTAAATATACTTCATCAAGTACCGACAATGCCAGAAAGTCTGGCTTATAACGGAAAGTGCCTCTTCAGTAACTGGTGAGTTGAGGCACTCAATACCTCTTCATACACGAACTTGCTCATTGTTACTCTGCTCTCCGACTCATTCTTCCATTCATCCACTCATCACTTCACAGTAAACACACACACCAACAAGAAGCATGGGCAGATAGTTAAAATAATAAAACAAGAAAAATGCTGCTGCATGAACACGGAGAGTGAGTGTCTGCAACGAAAAACATGCAGCCTATTAAACATAACTAAGAGTAGCAATCCTGGAATGCTATTGTGCACAGTATATTATTGCTGCACCGATCCTAGAAGGCCAACACGCTGTTCCTAAATATGGGCACATTCTAGGGACAGTAAAACAATGATACACTATGGACAACACCATTCAAAGCTGGTAACCTGCAGTGGCTGAATGGAATGGAGTGCAGTACAGATGAAGTAAGTGGTCAGAGAGCCGCCTAGTAACACTGTCTGGAGAGTTGCCGCTCTCTCAAAAACGAATAAAAACAAAACAACAGGCATTTGTAATGCAATGGGTCTCCCGTTTGCTCGAGTCAGAGTGTGGTTAAAAGCCCACAGATTGATTACAACACGTCAGAGCGCTTGATTGCTCAACCTAAAAAATAAGATGAAATAAATAATTTGGATTTATTTGTAAACAGAGGATTTCTCCGTGAATAAACATGCATCCAAATCAGCAGTACCTTAGATCATAGCGGTGGATGGTTGCAAAGATCTGTGCTGACGTTCTTTGATGATGAATGGGCCAATACCAGGACAGTCCTTACCATCACGAACCATTACTAAACTAGACATTAATCAACCTTTACTGGCCATACAAAAGCACCCACAACTCGTTGAGGGAAATCCCAGACCTGTATTATAGGGCCCACAGAGCTCAGTGATACTGTGTTAACGCTATGTAAATACCGGAATATTCACAGAACTTATGGCTTACCATAAATATATTTGCCCTCTTTTATCACTACTCATATTTACAGTTTCATGTATATGGAGTTGAAGTGATTTGCCCCGAATGAAACACTGCTAACACACTGCACAATATGTGTACAACTGTACATATATAACATGATGTCTCTAACACAACATGTATAACACAACAAGCCGCACATAACCTGACAAATACAGTTATCAACAGATACAATATATATTAAACTACATGACACAACTTTACAAAACACACATAAAGGATACATCACAAATTGCACATCCAACTGAGCAAATATAACACGGCACAACACATATTTACCAATAACTAATTTAATTCATAACATATCCCATTTAACATTCCCCATGCCATGAATGAGGGGGGGGACCTGGAGAGAGAGACGCGATGCAAGGGCATATGGTGTTTGTTAAATAAAATAACCTTATTTGGGAGCCATTCGTTAAGTAAAATAAGCTTATTTTAGGAGCCTACAAGGACAGCACTGAAATAAAGCGAAAACAAATGTCTGCAACATGGGAGAAAATGGAAGGAACAGAATGCTACAATAAAATGCAGGCAGCTACCAGTCTTAAACACGCACACAGTCAAAGGAGACCACCAAAGAAATAGAAAAAAAGGTCTGTCATAGCAACAGATAGAGGAACTATACAGTAGTAGGTCAGTGCTCTGAAAACGAAAAAGGAGGGAGAAAAAGGCAGAACTGACCACTAGCGAGCAAGAATGTTTAAAGGAGACACTGTTACCAACAAATAAATAGTTTCCTTCCACAGTATAAGTATACTTAAGTATACACCAGGTCGAACGCCTAAGCTTGACCTAAAAACAAAATGAAATGAAAGTAAATAAAGGTGAGCTGTATAAATAGGAAATAGAAAACTAAAGGACTGACACACAAGCCATTGTGCTACAGTGTACTCAGTTTCCAAAGAATGAGAACATGTATATGGGAAACTGCAATCAATCACAGGTCAATAGAGCCAATCGTTGAATGTGAACAATCCTAAAACAGACAAATGGCTGAATAGGGATGATCTAAAGCTCGTCTTTGTATGTATATACAAGTACATATTTTAAAGATTTTTCTGATTACAAGAGCCTGAAAGAGTTAAATATATCACACCAGATTTAAAAGGGATGGTAACACACACAGCTATATGTAATGAATACATTTACAACTATGTACAAGATTACAGTTAAAAACAAGCACATGCAATGTAAGAGGTCTCGCATTTGCTTGAGTTAGAGCTATTGGCATTGTAAATTCATAACTGGACTTTTCCTGCCACATAAATTGGTCAACTCTGCCTCATAATTTTGTCTTTTCCTGCCATATAATTGCAGTGGCCCTGCATATAACTAAAGCCCTTCAAATTTCCTTCTTCCTCTATCTGCAACAAAAATGAAAATTTTGCCATTTAGCATCTTAAATTAAATCTGCCATGCTAATTCCAATTGAACACCACTTTCACCACCTCACCATCAGAGTTGCTGGCTGGCTAACACAATTCCCCCCCAAAAAAGACGCAAGACAGCCACAGAGGAGAAATAAACTAGAAGGGTCACCCAAAAGTATCAAATATTCAAACAATATTAGTGTAATAAGGATGTTAAGTTGGCCTGAATTATGGTCATAATTGTAATAAGGAGAACTTTGTAAAACATATCATATTATCATACAAATCTTTATCAAAAATAAACTTTTGGCATTAGACAGTAATCCTCAAAACAGCCACTAGAGGGCACCATAACAAAAATATAATTTGTAAGAAACATGATCATGTAACCATATTGTTTGCCCATATAGGAGATAACCCTGTGAAAAAAACAGGAGAACGTAATGCAGTGTAACCATATCCTTAGCCCCTAAAGGGCATTTTTTTACGGTTAACAGCCGTACTCCAATAATAATGATTAGGTAACACTGTGAACAATGTGACCAGTGCTCCAATACCACCGACTGAATTCACTCTGTTGTGCCTGTTCGTGCTGTGAGCGCCGTGGCAACAATGCAGCATGAAGGGGAGAGATAAAATAAATAGTTTGCCCACTCTGAAGTATATTGGCAATCGTGCAATAATCAGTGTAACAGGGGCAGTCTGCAAGGTGTGACAAAAACAGCCTCAAGGTGGCACAATAGTAAAGCATTTACCAATGACATCAAGTGATTTTTTTTTAAAGGCAAGCCCACAAATGAGTGAAAGTGATGGGCGTGACATGGGCGTGGTTAAAAGCCCACAATACTTACAACAAGTCAAAGCACTTGTGCGCATGACCTAAAAACATATAGAACCCTCTCTAAGATAGAGGGATTTTCATCATGCAAATCTACCCAGGAAGCTTGTTAGAGAGGGATAACAAACACCAAAACCTTTGACTACCAGACCAAATTCTGAGATGTAATGTAACAATTTACTTATCAGCAGGTTTTACCACTGTATAATAACCAACCTGTAACAGTCTGCTAGATTTAACATTTGCTTTTTGCTGTAATATAATCAAGCCTATTGCCTTTGTTTGGCATATTTTGTAATATACAGATCAAATTCAGGGCTGAGTGGTCGGGCGCTGATGGATTGGTGAGCAAGATTTGGAACTCCCACCTGAAAACCCCATCCAGTGCTATCTTTTCCCCTATTTTGGCCAAGGGGGCCACAAACAGCATAAAGGACTCCCCTAAACCATTGGGGTTGAGATAGAGCTAGGGCAGGAAACCCAGCGGCTGTCACCAGAGGCTGTGAGGTCAGGCTTGTAAAATGGCAGTCAGAGACTGCGATGTGGACAGCTGTGATCGAGGAGGAGGCCTGTTGACGTTAGGTTCAGCAGTCTAGTGTTGAGAGCGCTGAGTCGAAAGCCCTCATGGGAAATGGGATGCTGTGCAAAGGCTGGGAGAAGTCATTCTGGGAACCCTGTACAGGCCAGTAGCATGATGTGGACCTGAAGACCGCAGAGCAGGTTTCTGGCCACCCGCTGCAACGCCCTGGGGCTTGGTGGCCCTGAGCATTGTCACTGCACCCCCTGAGGGCAGCACCCCTGAGAACTCATCAAGAGACTGCACCACATTGGGGTCCGGGAAAACGCCCTCAGAAGGATCAAAGCATTCCTCACAGGATGAACCCAGAAAATCCACCTACCTCCCTTTACCTCAGAACCGAAGAACACCATCTGTGGCATCCCCAAGGGCTCATCCCTCAACCCCACACTCTTTAACACCAAAATGACACCCCTAGCCAACATCGTCAGAACCCTCAACATCCCATCCTATTCTGGCGACAGCCATCTCATCTTCTCTCTCTCAGTGGGCCCCAAAAGCTACGAAGACAAACTTCTACATCTGCATGGAGAACGTTGGCGATTGGATGAAGACAAACTGTCTGAAGTTCAAGACAGACTGACAGAAGTGCCTATCTTTGGCAAAAAGGCCTTTCCTTGGAACAACACCTTGTGGCCCGCTGAACTCAGACCCACTTTCACACCAACAGATCACGCCACAACCTCGGCATAATCCTGGACAACAAGCTCACCATGAAGCAACAGAACAATGCCGTCTCCTCCGCCTGCTTCCACAACCTCCGCATGCTCCAAAGAATTTTCAAATGGCTCCCCATCGGCACGAGGAAAAACTGCCACTCCAGCCCTAGTCACCTGCAGACTGGACTACGGCAATGCACTTTATGCAGGAACCACCACTGAACTCATGAATAGACTACAGACAATAGAGAATGCAGTGGCCAGACTCATCGTCAACCAGCCCAAACAGACTTAAATCACCTCATGCCTTAGGAACCTTCACTGGCTCAAAGTTTAGTAAAAATGCCAATTCAAGATACTGACACAAACCTACAAAGCCCTCCACAACCTAGGACCGGCAAACATCAACCACAGCCTGAACTTTCACCAGCCACCCAGAGACCTTCGCTCTGCCACCCTTGCCCGTACAAATACCCCGCACATCCGCCATAGCCACAGTGGAGGTTGTTTCTTCACCTACCTCACCACCAAGTCCTAGAACAACCTTCCCCTCCATCTACAGACATCACCCTCGGAAAAGACTCAAGACCTGTCTCTTCGACTGAGCCCTGCTACCTAGCGCCTTGATACCCTTACAGGTGATTAGCTGTGCTACACAAGTCCTGACTGATTGATGGAACTCCTGCGGCAGCCCCTGATGACTTCAATCTCTTCTGCCTGACATGCCGCCCCCTGAGCACTGGGAACCCCTGTGGGTGCCCCTGCTGAGCCAGATCACTGCTGCCCGACCACACTGTGTTTACAGCATATAGAGACTGCTGACCACATCATGAGCCGTACAGCGGCCTTGAGGATCAGCGGGGCCCTGTGGCGTGCAGCCTGCACAAGTGCAGCAACTGAAGGCCAGATTGTGCCCAACCCCCATCCTCAATTCTTTGCTGATGGTTCTAAAGTTGGGGCATGGGTCATGGGACTCAAGGGACTGTGGATGAGAGCAGCAGATGGGTACTACCCTGCAGTAGCTCTATATGTACGGACTGGCTCTGTCACCCCACGAAATCACCAATTGCACGTCTGTGATATGCCACCCCTGTGAGTAAAGGAGACATTGGGACATTAAGGGCCTCTATGTTACTTTAATCTGGGCTATCTGAGTGCTGAAGCAGGGGGAGATTGAGGACGAACCCCTTTGGGGTCCCTTGGTGAGTGATCCGGTCAAAGATACGACAGAGCCGCCTCATTGGTACTGCCCACACCCGGGAGCTCTGAGCCCTGGAGATACTGGGATCCGTGACAAACCCACCACAGGTGCCTCCTGGATGACACCTACAAGGCAGCCCTTGAATTATGGACTGGTGAAGCAAGTATTGGGGAGCTCTGCGATGAGGGTTTGCTGAGGGTTCGATCTGAGATTTGAGTACGAGGCTTACTACCCCTCTCCGCCCCCACTCCCTGGGGGATCCAGCACCGGAGACGTGCCGATTTGAGCCGCACTCCCTCTGCTATTATACCTCTGGCTGATTGTTGCCCCTTTAAACCACAAGTGCCAAATCCCCTCACGGGCCGCAGCAAATTGCTCACTCAAGAGTGTCTACATTGGGGGTTTCATTTATACTACTATTTTCTGCTGCTGGAACCTATGTGAATTGTTGGGCACCACATGGTAACAATCTGAACTCCATGACTACCCGTGAAATCCTATACCTTTGACGTATCTTACTGTCCCCTCTGGAACAATGGGGAAAAAGTAAGCAGACCCTATAGGCTCTGCCTCATGAGACACTCCTGCACCCTTGCACGAACGGGGGGAGGTGACTTTTCTGGCAAAGCCCCCTGCAGGTTCCACTCTCAATAATATTTTACAGGCCATAAAAACCTCTCGGTATAGATATGGGGATATTGAAAGATTATCACAGACAGCTAGCGGAACGTGTCACAACAGTAGTGAGAGATAGCTGGATGGGATCCCCCATGAAGAAGCAGTTCACCTCCGTGGAGGAAACGCTTTGGACACTAGAGATTAGAGCGGAAGACTCCAAGAACAGGTCATATAGGAATAATATTAGAGTGGTTGGTCAGGCTGAATGTGTGGACGGGCCAATATGATGGACTATCTTGAATGCTAACTAAGAGAGGAGGTGGTGACGGAGGGGTTTTTTCCCTTCTTTGCACTGAAAGGGCAAATCAAGTCCTGGTGAGACCCCCACTCATAGGGGCACAACCGTGCCATGTGGTGGCCAGACTGCTGCGTTACCAAGACTGGGACCACATCCTGTACCAGGCTAGTCTGAAGAGAGGCCTCAGCATTGGAACAGCAAAGTTGTGGTGCTCCCGGATTTCACTATGGAAGTTCAGAAACACCGATCCACTTTCTCAGATACAAAGCACCGCCTCGGGCAATTGAATATTTCTTACGCCATACAATTCCCGGTCAGGCTGCACATAACAAAGACGGATGGAGTGAAGTTTTTCCAGACCCCACCGGAAATATCGGAATGGCTAGATTGGCACAGACAGCCCGAAGCTAGCTTGAGATCCCCACGAAGAAAAACTGCGGACCCGATTGAGGTACTGGACTAAGAACTATGGCAGGGTGGCCCCATCGAGAGCGAAAGTCCAGAAAGAACAGATGAGAGCAGTGGAAGTGGTAGCGCTCATGAGTGGAAGTGGAACAACCCGAAATCGACAGTGGGAGAGAATGACACTTAAGACTCCGACTCTGATCCTGAGTCCGTCTTATCTAGGAACTCGAGTACAGAACTGCCCATCATGACGTCTGGTACTGCTGATGACCTATTGTAAAGTACCTGTTTTTTTTATATTGCTTTGCTTCCTGATTCCGGCACGATTCTCAGGTGATGAACAGTGAGCTGTTGAGCATATGCCCTGATCCCCCTTGGCTCCAGTCTACTTCATGGCGCATGTTGAGTGGGTGGGAGAGTACCTGGCACACAGTAACCATTCAACCACGCCCACTCCACATCAGGTTGTGTATGTGGGTTTGCCCGCGATGCTTGGAGTTGGTATGCAAGTTTGGATGGGGGGGTCATTGCCTACTTGCCCTGGGGTCTGGGAGTTGGGATGTATGTTGTTTGCTTGTCTGTTTCATGTTCTCTAAGCCGTATCCCATTTTGTTTCAATATCCATCCAAGTCTCGAATGAGAGTGCGATGATGCACATTTACAGCACCTTGGTGGTTGCACATGGCTGTATGCAGGTATGTCCGTTTCGGCCCCCACAAACTACAAATTCATTTCCTGGAACATTAGGGGCATGAATAATATGACAAAACAGCGAGGGATCCATATCTCACTGCTACAAGAAACACACCTGACGGTTAAAGAGTATTTAGCATTACAGTGTAGATGGAGGGGCCAGGCTTATTACACCACTTATGCAACCCATGGGGTCCTTATTTGGGTGCGGCCAGGGTCCCCTTCCAGAAAACTGGGAAACTGATTGAACCAGTGGGCAGGTTTCTAGTGGTGACTGGGGGACTAGCTGGCCAGGACACAGCGATAATTAACATCTATGCCCCAAATGTGGACCAGGGGCATTTTTGGAGACCTTATCTGGTGTGTTGGGCTCTTACCTGGTGAATTTGGTCATTATGACTATAACTGTGTAGTTGACCCTATGCTGGACTGATCCCACCTCTGCTGAGGGACTCTCTGGTCCACAGGTTGGCCCGGTTATTTGCGAGCTGACAGAATAGATGGGGAGTGGTAGATACTTGGTGCTATATGCACCCAGGGACCAGGAATGACTCCTTCTTTTTGGGCCTTTGTGAACTTCATGTAAGCTTAGATTTGTTCTTAGGCACCCAAGATGCACATGGGTTGGTACATGAGACTGAATACCTTTCCAGAACCATATTGGATCACAACCTAATACTTCTCCATTTGGGATCGGAAGGGCCAGGCCTTGTATACCAACCCGGAGATTGAAGTCGGAGTCTTTAGAGGACTGGGTATTTCGAAACACCATTCAGGATAGTATTCAGCAATATTTTGAGGACAAAACTGATACAGCATCCTCCACTCAGCTAGAATGGGATGCTTTTAAAGCTGTGATCAGGGGAAAGTGCATAGTGGAAACAGTAGGCATTAGGTTTACTTTGCTAGCTGAAGTAATGACAGCAGAGCCAACCGTGAGAGAGGTAAAGAGGAGCAGACCGGACTTCCCGAACTTAACACAGGCACTGTTGGATGCCAGTGAGCACTTAGCAGGGCAGGT
This sequence comes from Pleurodeles waltl, assembly GCF_031143425.1. Classification (NCBI taxonomy): domain Eukaryota; kingdom Metazoa; phylum Chordata; class Amphibia; order Caudata; family Salamandridae; genus Pleurodeles; species Pleurodeles waltl. Next base: position 653,062,836 of record NC_090447.1, read on the forward strand.
AAACTTTGGTGCAATTATTATAGAGAATACATAATACGTGCTCATGCTCATGTGGAACGTGACTGGACTGGTCCACTCTTAGCATGACTAGTCAATCCTGTGAAGCGGGGTGCGATCATTACATAACTAGAGACCACAACCACCCAAGGGCTCCGACCTTATAAAAAGGTGGATATTAACCAGCATTTTAGAGATTTCTACTCTTGTTTTTAAACAAGCATTTCTGCACATGCAGACAATGCGGTGACTGGCTTTTTGGAACTATTGCCCTTACTGTTTCTTATGCCGGACAAAGCTGAATAACTTGGAGGAGATATAACACTCCAGGAAATACATGCACCACTGAAGGAAACAGCATGGCAGAAAACACATGGGTCAGATGGACTTCTGGTCAAGTTCTATGCAACATATGCTGACTTATTAGCCCCCAAACTTGTGGCTCCTAATAAAGTGACTAAAACTATGGGCCACCTCCCGACTTCCACTCTGGAGGCATTGGTGGCACCATTAATAAAACTAGGGAGACCTCTGCATTAATGTACTGCATATAGACCAATGTCAATGCCTTATATTGATTATAAAATCCTCAGCAGGACTTTGGCAACCCAGCTCCTCCCCCTCATGACAGAATTAATACACCCAGATCAGGCAGGGTTTATTATATGCCACAATAAAGTGATTAATTTCAGGAGGCTGTTGACTTTATTTGAAGTGTATACATACAATTGTGGGGAGGCAGTGATATTCACAGTAGACAATGAGAAATCTTTTGACAGCTTGGATTGGCACTCCCTCTATCGCATGATGGAAAGACTGCAGCTGGGGCCTGGCTTTATAGCCTGGACTAAACTGCTATATCCAGAACCTACGACCAGAATCAGGCCTGGTTGTGTTATCTTTGAGAGCAGCGGGATGGGCCAAGGAACCAGGCAGCGCTGCACCTTGCCGCCCTTGCTCTCTGCATTAGCAATGGAGCCACTGGCCTGCAGTGGCAGATCTGGAGACCATTACTGAGGACTGACGGCATGGGACCGGCAGCATCATATCGCCCTATATGTAGATGATTTGATAATATTCCTCCGCAACACTCCAACAGTTCTTGAGGGGGCATGACAGTTAATGCGTGATTTCGGCTCAATATCTGGCCTTGGGCTTAACTGCCAGAAATCATGACTCTTCCCGGAGCATACTAACTTTGTACCTCCTGAGGATTTATGCAGCTGCAGTCTGAGCCCCGCTGTCTAAAATCTCAGGAAGTCCAGATATTTCATTTTCAAGCTGACCTGTTGGACGGCAGCATGGGTAATGCACTTCGAGCACTTAGAGCAAGTACTAACTTTTGGAAGACACTTTGCTTATCAGTGGCGGGCCACATCGCTAATATTAAAATGGTGGCCCTTCCCCTGCTCCTATATTTTTTGTGCCCCTGCCAGTATAGATTCCCTGAGTGTTGTTTTGGTAACTAGACTTGCTCATTGTTGCTGTCCTTTGGGGACCAGGTTGTAGAAGAGTAGCTTTAGCAACTCTGAGGCCCGGTAGGAGAGGGAGGCCTAGCAGTCCCTGTGCTTGAGATGTATTACATAACGGCACAGCTACAGTGGCTTACTCAGTGGGTGGCTGGTAGACTGCACCCAGAACGTGAGACAGGATAATTTATACCTGAGTTCAAACGGCTGTACAGAGATCTTCTAGGGACAAGATGTCCTCTTGATGGAGAAGCTTGTGAATTCTGAGCGCTATGGCACTGTTGGGCTAGGTGCCTGCAGAAGACATGAACAAGTGCCCCATACTCACCCACCATGTCCCCATAGCATATTAGAGGTACTGCCACATGGGGTGCATACGGATTGGGTGACAGCAGGTGTGACATCACTGGGGGACTTGTTCTGAGCTTGTGCACTCCTCCCATTTGAGGATTTTAGATTGGAATTTGACTTACCCCAGGGGCACGGTCTGTTCCACAGGGCGATGACAACAGCAGTTAGTAAACAATGGGATGTGGGTTTGTCAGATCTTCCTACCCCCATAGCTACTAACATGTAGTTACGTCCTCAGGTACCTTCAAGGTGGTCTACTGTTTGTATTGACAATCAGGGAAGATATGCTGAAACTCCTAGACACATTACAGACCGGATTAGAGGAGGACCTGGGAGGGCCAATCCCAGAGGGCGACTGGGCGAAGATATTAGAACAGTCCCCTAGAGTATCCCGGGATGCCTGATTTAAATTAATCAATTTCTATGTATTGCACAGGACATACCTCCCACCGAAGAGGATAAACAGATATTTCAATACTGTTGGAGCTGTGTGCCCGAGTTGTCGTGGGTGGAGTGAAATTCTTCCATATGTTTTGAGAATGCCCGTCCCTAGTGGGCTATTGGGAGGAGATTATGCACATGGTCGCAGATATTACATTGCAGGAGGTACCCTGCTCTCCAGAGCACTGCCTATTGAGTTGGTTTCCATGCATCGCCAAGACCAAGGTTACCAGCAGTTCCAAAACTTGGCTTTCACTTTAGTGAAGAGGGAATTTCAACCCTAGGAATTGGAAGGGTAATAGGGGACCCCAACTGGTGACTGGGCAAAAGGAGTGGTGGACAGAGTATAAAGCAATGTGCTGCTCCGGGAAGCACTGGCTCAATGGAGTCTGTCAGGCATGGGAGGCGTTGGTAGATGGTTTGAAGGACCTGTAACATCCCTCACAGGTGGCATCATGGGACAGTCCGATGGGCCCACGCCCTTCTCAGAACTGAGGTGATGATTATTAACCTTCCTGCAAGTGTGTAATCCCCATGTTATGACCTTGTGGCCTGACTGTGTCTGCAACTCAACCTTAGTTTGCTGAATAGAACAATAGACTTGTTTTAGGGCCTGACTTGGGGAGGGAGGCGTGTGGTACTCGCTGAATGGGCTATTGTGCAATGTGGTTTTGGATATGTTTATATGGAATATGGATAACTGCAATCTGGTGGCCTGGTGTGTGCTACGATTTTAAAAGGCAAAAATATCTGTTTAAAAAAACAGATCTGATAAACGGCATCTAACATAACTGTTCTCATTGTGCAGGTCTATCAAGGATTGTTACATTGCAAATGTATTGCCTGTAAGGTTTATCAGAGGGGGTAACCAACACCAAAATATATACCTACTATGGTAATCTGTGAAATACTATGTAACAAAATACCTGTGCTAATAGCAATCTACCCCTAAATGCCTAATGGCTTTACTATGTGATTTTCACTTTAAATAAACCAGGCCTACTGCCTTTGACATAATTTATCATAATATACATTTCAGGCCTATGGCACATGAAATAATTGTTTACTGATGAACGTATCAGGCCTACACAGTGTTTGATTAGATTGTTATTGTAACCACATCACTACTATTGTATAGAACAACATAAACTCAATACACGTGTTGAACATTGTTTTGTCAGCTGTTAATTTGTGCACATTTGTAATTGTATAACTGTATGCCTGATGGTTGGGCTGCCTTATGGGAATATGTCCTGTGTTTTTTTTATGACTGTAGTTTGTTTTTGAAAAATATAAAACAAATGGCCCCCACACCAGGCGTGTTTTCTCCCATGGTGCAAGGGTAACTTGTTTTTACTCTCCCTCACCACCAGGCGGTGATGAACAGCAAAAAATGTAATCTAACAACCCTCTCTAAATTAGGCATATACCGTAATCTAACTGGCTTGCCTCCAACAGCCCATACAACATCGGGCAGGCGGACTAAGAGTTTGGTGAAGAAGGTATTCCGAACTTACTTATGTGGATGAGTACAGTCTCTGCCAAACTCTAAATAAGCTCATTAATTTTGCTTATTCCATAGTTGTTTCAGCTGTTATTAGGTCAAAGGTGTTTTTTTACGTTATCATCCGAGAAGGGGAATTAGAAGAATGTGTATCCGAGGTAGAAGTAGCGCTGCTGGAAGCCAATAATAATACTAGGGAAGTAGTGAGATTTGTTTGAAAAATAAGCATTATGACGTATACATTTGATTTACCAGAGGATAGTTTGATCATTGAGTGCTGAAATAAGGCAGTTTTCTAGGCATTGCAGTATTTTGCAATATAGAGATTTATTTCACCCCAGCTTGGATCCTTAAAATCACTTCATTCAGTCTCAGGTAAGTGTCCAGGACAGGAACAGGAGACAGGAACGTATGGGCTTATGTTTTACCCTGCCCAAGTTTCATGATTACAGCAGCGGAATTTTCATGTTTATCAATAAAGTTTGTGTAATTAGATTGAACAAAGGCTGATTCCTAGAGTTACTTTTCTGGGATCTTGTTGGGATTTGAACTTCAGCGATTTTCAAGATGAATTTTTTTTTTCTGTTAACTAGTTGGGATAGCTTTGATTGTCAAGCAGTGGAAAGCAAAAGGAACTTCCCACAATAAGGAAACATTGGAGGACATTTTATATACTTGTTAAGGCTTCACTTTAACATATGGTGATTTGTGACAACAACGTTTTTAGGGCATATTCACTCTGTACACTTGCCAAATTGTTAATGATTAAGATAAGATCTTTGACAATAAAGAGCCAGTCAGTCAGGCTGCTACAATCTTGCAACAGTGTTTTGTTTCCATCTTTTACTTTGATGATCAAAACACATGCTTTAGACTTCCTAGGCCCTCTTTACTTATGCCTTCTTTCTTTTAAAAGTAGCACGGGAATATCGATTTCTCTTTAACTTAGTGAAAACCTGCTTCAAAATGTTTGATAAAAGGGAGCAGAGTGTGAAGTAAAAGTGACAGTGCAATTTGTATTCTGAAATAAAAATCTGTGCCTTACAATGACAGTTCATTTCGGTAATTGTAAACTTTAATGAGGACTTTCACCCTGATTGTGATTGTTTAAATTACATACTGTTAACTTGGCATAAGGACTTAGGAGCGTTTGACAGAGGCTTTAGTTACTTGCCATATAACATAACCTTTTTTAAGACACAGCGGGAGTAAGTCAATAATAGGCTGTTTGAAATCCTGTGATTCAAGTTAAAAATTAACCCCTATTAAAGGATGCACACTGCTGTGATATTTAATAACCTACAAACCTGTTTATTAATATTTTAAACTCTGGGTAGCTAGCAACTTGTAGAATGTTTATGGTGAAGCTCAGCATTGTGCTTGAGCTATTTGTTTTATTTATGGGCAGCTTACATTGGAGCCGCTCTACAGACTGAGCTATGTCACTCTGTGGTGGCACAATGTATGTGTATGTTTGACCGTTTGCAAAACGGACTTTGGATTAAAGAAAGTGGGTGCTCAAATACATTATGGGCGAGCGTAAAGCACTCCGTTCCAGATCTGTAATCTCTCTTTGGGCTTCCAACCACGCCCATGTCACATCAGTCACTTACATTGGTTTCTGGGCTTGCCTTTTAAAATCCACTTGCTTTCATTTGTGAAAGGCATGCATACGTCATGCCTTTTCCGTAGTTTAGCCCACCTACACAGCACCGTTAAACTACTAAAAACATAAGAGGCTCGATGTTTTAAGCATGGTGTCTGGACTACTTTATCTGTTTATTTTCCACACAGCACGATTGTGCTGCATTTTACATAGTGCGATCGTGCTGCGTTTTTTCTCTCTTTACAACGCTAATAGCTCTAACTCGAGCAAATGTGAGACCCGTTGCATTGAAAATGCTTATTTTATTAAATGGTACGGGCCTTTTTTAAGAGTGGGTTATGAGTGTTCAAAGTTCTACGGGAATGCTGCTTAATTTTTTGTCAGGGAAACCCTGACGTTTACGGTGCTTACAGCTGGAAGAATTTAAAGTAGGAAATATCAACATTAGCTGTTTCAAATATTTAAAAAAGGTCCATAGCAGCATAAACTACAAAAGTAAAAAGAAAAAATGTTACATAGGCGAAACCTATTGGCTTTGCCAATGCTTATTTTTAAATAATGTTTTAGTACGCTCTCGGAGCAACATATGTGTTTTCCCCAACTGCTCATTCCTCATGTAAAATACAGAATTCAAATATTGTTTAACACACTTATAAGGAAAAGCACACAATCTTAGGGAAAAGCAAAACACAGATTAACTTTGGTGCTAGAAAATAGAACCAAGGTATATATTTTTAGTGATTGTCAAGTGATTTAGGGCTGTTGTCTAAGGACCTATGTTTTATTTGCGTTGACTTATTTTTAACATTACTCCATTCCTCTGCTCTTTCACAATAGTATTCAACACGAAGAGGATCCCTAAAATGAGTTTACTTATTAAAACGAGAAGCAATATAACTCCTGCCCATCACATCTCCAGCACAGGCAACCACACTGTGCCCCTGAACATACATAGGCCCTCATTACAACCCTGGCGGTCGGTGATAAAGTGGCGGTAATACCACCAACAGGCCGGCGGTAATAACTGCAAAATTATGACCACGGCTGAAACAGCTCAGACAGACAGACACACCGACCGCCAGAGCAGAGTCAACAGGCACCACGGCGGTAACCGCCTACAGCCAGGCGGAAGACAATGTTCCGCCCACTGTATTATGAGACAGGAAACCGCCACCTTTGTTGGGGCGGTATCAACGACATCAAAAGTCTGGCAGCAACACTGCACAGAAGGGAACCGACTCACCTGTGGAGATTCAGGGAACAACCACGCCACCATGGAGCCCGAGTTGCATGTCTTCCCCATGCTTTTCTATGTGCTGCTCCACTACAAACAACAACAATGGTAAAGATGACGACGGTGAGTACTGCCACCTAGCACACAGAGGAGCTGGGGAGGAAAAAGAGAGTGATACACACACGCAACATGCAACACCCCCACCCCCAATGTCATACACACAAGCAGACGCAGTAACATAAAATATTGACCCCGTACCCCTCAGGAATAATGCAAGGACAACTACAATCGAGTAAAAAGAGTGTAATAAGATAAATATAGCAGTAATACGTGCATCCAAATCGAAAAGTATATACATTTTACAAATCAAGGGGCACTGCCCAGTCCCCAATGTTCGTTGGCCACAGGGCCACATCACAAAGTCCAAGGCCCCACCTCACTCCTGCAACAACACGGAGAGTACACTGCAGGGGCATCAGTCCGAAAATAGGCATTCATCACAGGGGTATGGGGAACGGGGGGACACCTCAGCCGGAAGATGGTACAACGCCACTGGTCCTGGAGGGGGAAACATGCCCATCACTCTGTCCTGGGGAGTGCAAGGCCACAGTCTCTCAAGTGGGTGACTTGCCCACTGGCTCTGGAGGGGGCAACATGCCCTGTGGTTGGTCCTGGGGAGTGCAAGGCCACAGCCTCTCAAGTGGGTGACTTGCCCACATGCTCTGGAGGGGGCAACAGGCCCTGTGCTTGGTCCTGGGGAGTGCAAGGCCACAGTCTCTCAAGTGGGTGACTTGCCCACATGCTCTGGAGGGGGCAACATGCCCTGTGCTTGGTCCTGGAGAGTGCAAGGCCACCGTCTCTAAAGTGGGTGACTTGCCCACATGCTCTGGAGGGGACATTGTTCCCAGTGAGCTTCATCCTGGGCAGGATGGGGTGAGTGGATGTCTTCTCCACTGGTTCTGGAGGGGGCATCGTGCCCAGTGAGCTTCATCCTGTGGAGGATGGGGTGAGAGGATGTCTTCTCCACTGGTTCTGGAGGGGGCATCGTGCCCAGTGAGCTTCATCCTGGGGAGGATGGTGTGAGTGGATGGCTTCTCCACTGGTTCTGGAGGGGGCATTGTGTCATGTGCTCTTGATCTGGGGAGGCTGGGGTTGGTGGGTGTCTTTCCCACTGGTTCTGGAGGGGGCATCGTGCCCTGTGATGCAGATCTTGGGGAGTGCAAGGTCACAGTCTCTCAGCTGGGTGTCATACCCACAGAATATGCAGGGGCTAGGCTGCACAACAGCCCATGGACGCAGGACTACACACTGCCTGCCGGCGGTGACGGCTGTTCAGTGGTGGCAGTGGTGGTGCTGCTGCTGGTAGTGGTGGGGGGAGGCTCCAGCCCATCCCCTGCAGCCTCGGACGGCTGCCCACTGGGGCTGCTGCTGTTTCTGGTAGTGGTGGGGGGGAGGCTCCAGCCCATCCCCTGTAGCCTCGGATGGCTGCCCACTGGGGCAGGTGGCAGTGCTGCTGGTGGAGCTGTTAGTGGCGGGGGGAGGCTACAACAAATCCCCTGCAGCCTTGGATGGCTGCACCACCATGGTTGGTGGTGGTGGCTTCGACTGAGTCCCAGCACCAGGCCCCTTGTCTCTATTGCCTGCTGTTACAGGCCCCTTGCCTTACATTTCCTGCAGCTGAGGCTGGCTCCTTGCTCTTCCTTCCTGCAGCTGGGTCTGGCTCCTTGCCCTTCCTTCCTGCAGCTGGGGCTGGCTCATTACCCTTCCTTCCTGCAGCTGGGGCTGGCTCCTTACCCTTCCTTCCTGCAGCTGGGGCTGGCTCCTTGCCCTTCCTTGAAGCACTTGGGGCAGACACCCTTTCCATCTGGCTGGCTGGTGGGCAGGATCCTTTCCCACCTGGAGTTGCTGGGGACACTACTGTGCCCGTGGACTGGGTGGCTGAGGTGCTTGCCTGGGTTTTGACCACCGTGGCCTGACGTGACGGATGGGGGAGGGCTAGGGAAGAGGTCAGTGGTGGCGAGGAAAAGCTTTGAGGTGTCAAATCTGCTGTGTTTGAGTGCAGGTGCATGGGCTGGATGCTGTTGTGAGGTGGATGGCTGTTGGGTGTCTGAGTGCTTGTGTTTGTGTACATTGGGAGGAAGGGGCACAGACACAGTGGGGGAGGAAATAGGGGACGTGTGCATGGATGTGGGGGTGGTGACTGCCAGTGAGGGGTGTGTACTGATAGGTGTGCTGGTGATGGTGGTAGTGGATGAGGATGTAGTGCATGCAGGTGTGAGTGTAGGCGCTACTGGGAGGGAGGTGGACGAGGAGAAGGAGGGGGCCACAGTGGAGGCAGTGGATGTTGTTATGTCTGTTTCTGGATGGTGTTTGTGTGAGCGCCTGTGGGATGAAGTGTGGTGCTTGTGTTTGCCATGTCCACTCTTGTGTGTTGTCCTGGGTGTCTGCTCGTCTAACTGTGTGCTTGGGATAGGTTGGGGTTGTGAGGAATGGGATTGAGAAGAGGAAGTCGGAGGGGGGAAATGGGGACAATGTCTGCCATCAGAGAGGAGGCCAGAGCCTGGCTTGATCTCTGATGGGCTGCCAAGCCAGTGTGAGTACCCTCCAGAAATACATTGGACTGTTGCATTTGGGCTGCCAGCCCCTGGATGACATTCACAATGGTTGACTGCCCAACAGAGATGGATCGCAGGAGGTCAATAGCCCCCTCACTCAGGGCAGCAGGGCTAACTGGGGCAGGGGCTGAGGTGCCAGGGGCGAAGGATATGCCCACCTTCCTGGGTGAGCGGGCATGGGAAACTCACTGAGGGGCTGCTGGGAGGGTGGTGCTGGTACAGTGGTGGCAGCTATACCTGTAGCTGAGGTGGGCACAGAGGTGTACGCCACCACCAGGGAGCTTCCATCGCAGGAGCTATCCGTGTTTGAACTGTCCCCTCCTGTCTTCGCCTTGATGCTCCCCTCGCACTCCATCCCACTGGTGCCCTCACTGTCGGTGGATTCGGCCTCCTGGGTCCTGTGGTATGCTGCTCCCTCCGTCGCCGGTGCCTCTGCTCCTCTGCCAGATTATGCTAATGCACATAAGGACAGGGTGACGAAACAAAAAGGGGGGAGAAGAGACAAAGGAAACACTTGGTCAATGGCGGCACCAACACCACAGTTGGTGTACACAACACACTCACACACAGGGAACAGCCATACGCATTAGGCAATGAACTACCAGTCACAATGCTAGTCACCAGCTAATGGATAGGGACACCTAATGCAAATTCCAGCATACCTGAGACCCACAAACCCCTGCCCAGTAGTGGATGCCTACTAGCTTGGTTAGAGGACTTTCACATCAGAACCCTGCCCTACATGGGACCTACTATGCAATGCCAGGCCTGGCCTAGGAGCACCCACAGGGCCCCCCCCACCTGGATACCACCCCACCAGGCATACGTTGTAATGTAGGGCACTGCACTCACCCCCTTGTTGCTGCTTTGATGCCCCCAAGTGCCCATCTAGCTCAGGATAGGCCAATGCCAGTATGCGACCCATCAGGGGGGTCAGGGTTCAACGGGCACCCCTTCCTCGTTTGGAGGCCATCCCCAACTGGGCCTCCGCCATCTTTCGTGCCCAGCATCTCAGGTTCTCCCACTGTTTCCGACAGTGGGTTCTCCGCCTGCCGTAGACCCCCAGGGCCCACACGTCCTTGGCGATGGCACGCCATATACCCTTCTTTTGATGGGCGCTGACCTGCAGGGAAATAGACACAGGGAAAGGTATTAGTTCGACTGTCCTGCCTGTTATACTTATAGCCCACCATGCCCCTTCCCATCCCCATTAGCACAGACATGGCCCAGCATACATGCTGCACACTGCCCCGGGCCCATCCACCAACTCTCCCCTACTTGAGGCCTTCACACACAGCACTCCATGCATTCATGCCCCATGCATCGTACTCACGGTGTACTCACCTGTTGGTATGGAGGCCCATACAGCAGTCGGTACTGGGGTAGGGCCCTATCCACGAGTCGCTCCAACTCCGCCGAGGTGAAAGCAGGGGCCCTTTCCCCAGTAACACAAGCCATGGTTGGTTCCAGACACAGGTCACGGCAGCACATGCAGTGTAGGTCCTCTCCTGTTGAAGGTCAGGTAGTAATTGAGTGAACAGATAGAAAATGGCGGTCAAGTCCACGGCCTGCGTGCATCACCATTGGCCACTGTAATAGGGCCCAAAGATAACCAATGAGGAGTTGCAGGGCGGTTCTTGACCGCTTCGCTCAACGGTGCACAACATCAGTGGAATTACCTAATTTGCACCTGTCCCTCAATACAGGACAGGCGGACGCCATTTCAGGGGGGTTGCAGACCATGGATCCTAACTCCGTCACAGTACACAAATTCACATTTTGGACATATTCCACCAAAATAATGTTACAGTCACAATATGCATTGAACTATAGTGGTTAGAATGTACAGATAATGACCAGCTGCACACTTTTTTGCCCCATAGATTGCAACTGCTGCAGATGAATAGGAGATGGAGACATCCCACTGTGTACAGACCCCTGGTGGACTTGGCAACAATGGAGGACAGGCACATTATCCTCACCTATAGACTTGACAGGGCCAGAATCACTGAGCTGTGTGGCCAATTGGAGCCTGACCTAACATCTGCTATCCGTCACCCCATCGGGATCCCCCCTCTTGTGCAAGTCCTATCAGTGCTCCATTTCCTGGCAACTGTTTTTTCCAAGTGACAGTGGGCTTGGCAGCAGGAATGTCACAGCCAATGTTCTCAATAGTGCTGACCAGAGTGTTGTCTGCCCTGATTAAACACATGTGCAGCTACATCGTTTTCCCCCAGGTGGAGGATTTGGCCACAGTGAAAGCTGACTTCTATGAAATGAGACATATCCCCAACATTATTGGGGCAATAGATGGAACACATATTGCATTTGTCCCCCCCAGCTAAATGAACAGGTATTCCGAAATCGAAAGAGTTCTCACTCCCACGTCAATACAAAGTATCCTGGGTCTGTGCATGATGCCTTTATCCTGAGGAATAGCAGCATCCCAAATATGATGGCCCAACTCCAGAGGCACAGGGTGTGGCTAATAGGTGAGCCCTGGTTCCTACCCAGTGGATGTTGGTGTATGGGTATGTTGTGGGCCCTAAGGGTGAGTGTGTGGCTAACAGTTGTCCCTCAATATTTGCAGGTGACTCTGGTTACCCCAACCTCTCATGGCTACTGACCCCTGTGAGGAATGCCAGGACAAGGGCAGAGGAACGTTACAATGACGAACAAGAAGGATTATAGAAAGGACCTTCGGCCTCCTGAAGGCCAGGTTTTGTTGCCTCCATCTAACAGGCGGATCCCTGTGCTACTCACCCAAGAAGGTCTGCCAGATCATCGTGGCATGCTGTATGTTGCACAACCTTGCTTTGCGATAACATGTGCCTTTTCTGCAGGAGGAGGAGGCTGGAGATGGCCATGCAGCAGCAGTGGACCATGTGGACAGTGAAGAAGAGGAGGCAGAGGATGAGGATGAGGACAACAGAAGTGCAGTTATTTATCAATACTTCAAATGAGACACAGGTAAGACAGTGTTATTTCACATATAATTGACAGTTTGATGTGTGACATTGTCACTGGCAGGCTGTGAATTCCTACTTCTATGCCCGCTCACTGTACCCTTTGGCATCTCTTTTTGCAGATGTTGGTGCCCCACTATTGCTCCTGGTGTGTACAGTGCAGCCAACTACAGGTCTTTCCTATGTATACATTACTGCACAGTTGAATTGCAATGTTTGAACCTGGTTAAACGAATACATTTTGAAAACATTTGACATACACCATACTTGTATTTTATCAAAGTGTGTTTATTGCAGTGCTCTGAAGAAGAGGGGGTAGTGCAATGGGCTGGGTGATGATGTAGGAAAGTCCAGGTTAGAGTTGAGTCTATTTGTATCACAGGTGCAGTGTCCAAGGGGACATAGGAAGGGGAGCAATGGCAGTTCAAGGCGGACAGGTTGGCAGAGTGGGACACAAGGGTGACATCTTCCTGGGGGGTGTTGTCCCACGGCATTGACCCTGTCCACGATTCTCCACCATAGCTACAGCTTCCTAGCAATGGATATCTGCTGCACCTGTGATCCAAAGAGCTGTGGCTCTATCCGGATGATTTCCTCCACCATGACCCTTAGCTTCTCCTCAGAGAACTTGGGGTGTTGTTGTGGTGTAGTGGGTGTGGTGTGAGTGGTGTGGGTCAGGTTGTGTCGGGTGATAATTTGTGGTGTGTGATGTGGGGTGCGTGGGTGGTGTATAGGTGTAGATGGTGTGTGGCTCTGGTCTTGTCTGTGGTCGTGGTGTCTGTCTTGTGCAATGGTTTGTATTCATAAAGGGTTGTGGGTGATGTGGGTGTGTGTTTTATAGTGGTGTGGGTGTGGTGTGTAAATGGGTGTCAAGTGTGTGTTGTTTGAATTGTCCAATGTGATGCTGTTTTGTTAGCGTGTGTGTATTTTGAGCGCAGCGGCATGTACCGCCAATGGTTTACCACCAATGAATGTCCACTGTGGTGATTCGTGGGTCATAATGTTGTGGGCGTAGTTCTGTGGGCATAACAGTGTGGGTTTTGATACATCCAGTTTATCACTGACCTTTGGGCTGACGGACTTATGTGTGTGGCTGTCTAGTGACGGATTGGTATGTGTGTGTCATAATATGGTTAGCGGATAGCCGCCGTGGCGGCGGTATGTTGGCGGGAGTCGGCATGGCGGAATGTGGGATTTATCGCAAATGTCATAATGAGGGCCATAATCTCATTGTAGTGTTTTCCACCAAGACCAATATTAACACCTGCGCCTAAAGTGCAGAAGTCCAAGTGGAAGGTGATGGTTGCATATGTTAAGTACTCAACGTAAATTACCATTACTAATTAAATAACCAGTTCCTCTATCCATGTACGTGAATCACAGCTCAATAGAACTAAAGTAGAATTCGAATGCAGACCAAGAATCTCATACAAAATTCAAAGAAAACCTTCTACAACAACATTTTTGTCCAGATCTAGCTTTAAATCTACGATATAAGTCTTAAGGATAGCTATGCAGAGGACCATATTCGCAGCTATACAAACCTCTCCAAATAGACACATTTTCGGAAAAAGTATCATACTAACCTTGCCACAAAACATACTTTTAAGGACCATTTTACATTCCAAATCAAACAAGCGCCAAAGCCAAAAAGTCTAGCTTGCATTTTCAGATATGACTGGTCCAGCAGCAGTAACAGACGAATTGATGGGCATGCTGAATATGAATGCTAGCAGGAGCCTCTCAGCATGAGCAGGCAATCTGTCAGACACGGTGACTGTCAACACTGGCACCATAGCCGCAAAAAAGAAAGTACTGGCGAACTGAATGTCAGCAGCACCCCAGCAGAGGCAGCATGGAAGCCACTGAGTAGGCTGAACTTGGCAGCAAGAAGCTGCCAGGCACACTGAATGTATCAGGTGTTCATCTTTATCAGCGGCAGCGGAGCAGCCGGCGTCTTTATCAATGCCATGTCCCCTCGTGTGATATGGCCACTGCTTCATAAGGCTTCATGCCTCAAAGGCTCCTCTTTCCTGTTTACCAATTAAACATTTGACAGGAAAAGAACATAAATCGCTGGAAAATGCTCAGAGCAAGTCACACAACATTACAAACAACACAGTGGATTAATGCTTGAAAGAGACTCACCCAGGCATGCCAATAGCTGAAGGGTCTGACCTTCTCTGTGTGTATGCTATAATGTATTTTGTGTGTTGTGCTAAAATGAGTGCAGCCAGACATATAGAATTGTCTATAGCTAGCCCTAAACATAACCCCAAATTAGCTACACGCAACTGGGCTGTAGTAAATTTAGAGGCTTGTTTAGTGCAATAGTGCAGACCATCGAATTTAAAAGCAAATGTAAAGCTTTCCTTGATGTTTCAGGTCAAGAAAAATGTTTTCTAAGTTTCTAGTACGTTATACTTCATAGCGTTTACATCTTGCCGAAATAGTTCTTCCAACAAAGTTGAAGAGTCAAAAGGGAAGCCCAAAGCCAAGTTCTAGCACTGGAACACAGAGCATGGTTGGCTAACAATTAAGAAAGAACATGAAAAAGTTCAGGCTGTACAATACACAAAAACAGCTAATGTCACGCTGATAATTTATTGATGATGGCAGACTGCATTAAAAATGGGCAGCTAAACACAGAAAAAGATCCACAGCATTTTGCACTGATACTTCAGAGTGTGTATGCGAGAGTAACTGTTCCTCACTTATGGTCTGATTTAGGGGTTGCTGGAGAGTTTCTCTGTCACAAATGTGACTGACAAACTGTATTAGAATATAAACAAATGTGGTGGATAACTTTATTGAAAGTGCCTCGGGATACAATTTACTTACTCAGGTACCCTCCATCAGACTGTAACTCAAGCCATAGTTATGTAATATTGTTTCTGTTTAAGGATCAACCACACAAGCCTCAACATTGCTTGTTTTCAATACCAGTGTAACAGCTGGCATGAATAAACACGTGTCTCATTTGGTTTGTGGTGTCTACATCCTTAACCAATGAAAATTGCCTAATGCCAATTTTTTTTAAATACTTTTAGATGACCTCGACTCTCTTTAACAAGTCTGTTAGACCGAACAGCCTCAGGGTGGACTTCCCTGCAACTTTTTTGCCTATGTCCTCCACTTTTCTGATGTCAGTTTTTCTGGCCTTAGTGCAATTTACCACTGCCAACCAGTGCTAAAGTGCTTGTGCTCTCTCCCCTAAACATGGTAACATTGGGTTATCCCACATTGGTATATTTAATTTACTTATAAGTTCCTAGTATATTGCAGAACATGTGCCCAAGGCCTGTAAAATAAATACTGTTGGTGGGCATGCAGCACTGATTGTGCCACCCATTTAAGTAGCCCTTTAACCATGGCTCAGGCCTGCCACTGCCCTGTCGACCTGGCAAAATAACCCTTTTGCCAGGCCCAAACCTTCTCTTTTTATACATATAAGTCAACCCTATCGTAGGCCCTGAACAACCTAGAGGGAAGGGAGCAATGTATTTAAAAGACACAACATGTCCTGGTAGTGAAATACTCCGCAAGTCGTTTTTCACTACAAGCAAGGTTTATCTCTCCCATAGGTTATCATTGGGATTAACTTATTAAATCTTATAAGTGTAATTCAAAATTCTGAAGAAATAACATTTTCGAGTTTGGTGTCTCTGGGATCACAATTTAAAATCACAACTTATGGTGAAGTCGAATTTAAAATGTAAAATTTTTAAATTGTAATTCTGAAAATGTCACTTTTAGAAAGTTGCAATTTCTTCAACCATTTGGTGCCTATTGCCTGTCTCTGATCACTGTCTGGGGTGAGTGAAAGTTGGGCTTTCTGTATTCCGCTTAGAAAGTCACACATAATGGAAGCTTAGGTGTGACTTAATGGGCCATCCTGAGGGATGAGTAGGGGGAGCTGACCGCAGTCTCATGTACACCTGAGTATACTGTGTCCTGTCTTTACACAAAGGGCTGCATTCCCCTGTAGTACGTCTGAAGCCAGGGAAGGACGTCTGTGCACTTCAAAGGCCTGTCTATGAAGTCTCCCCCACTTCAAAATCCCAATTGGGTATAAGTATTGGACCTCTGACACCACCAACTCAATACACTTGGGGACCTGTGGATACCCCACCAGGAAGGACTGCTGTGCTGCTACAAGGACTGCCACTATGCTGGACTGCTACTCTGTTGGACTCCTGCTTTGCTGTGCTGACCTGACCTGCTGCCTGCTGACCTCTTTCCTGGGAGTATGAAATACTGGATCTGCATCTCTCCAATCCAGAATACAGAGTGACTCCAAGGGCCAGCTTCTAGGTCTCCTGATCCAAAGTCTCAGGGACTTAAAGACTTCCAACCAACCTACCTCTGCACCAGGACTCTGCAATCTGTGAGTCTGCCCTACCATGTAGGGCAATCCCAGTCCTGGACCCTTGGAAGTGGGGCTAAGGTGTTTGCTGCAGCCGAACCGATGCATCCTACGGCAACCCAATGCATCGCCATCTCTGCGAGGATCGGAACCTGCGCAATGCCACCATAGTGTAATTGGAACCAGCGTATCATCTCTGCTGTGGGGATCAACTCCAATGCATCGCCGCTGTTGCAAGAACATAATCTCCGCATATTGGAACCAACACATTGCCTGCTGAGTGGAGAAAATCGACCCATCTCCTTTACTGTGTGGGGAAAATCAACTCATCTCCTCTGCGTCCGGGATAGACAACTGTGCATTGCTTTCAGCTGCACCCCACATCTTTGTTGACTACGCAACCAGGATTAAGGTACTGTAGTTCAGCAGGCCTCAGTGGGTCTCTTTATCCGGCACTCGCTCCATCATGGTTGGCCTGAATTATTTACTGTGTCCCAGTCCGGCACGACTAGATATCCCCAGTTGGCGCTTCCTGCTTCTAAATGCTATTTTACAGTGTAATCTTTAAAAAGTCATAACTCAGATTCTACTTACTAGATTGTTGTTGTTTTGGTCTTGGTTTAAAGTTATTAAGTTAAGTTCTATTTTCTTACCAGGTGTGGTAACTTTGTGTGGTGATTTCACTGCTTTACTGTTGGAAGTGTTTACACGTGGCCTCCAAGATAAGCCTAGCGGCTCTGTGCCAAGCTACCAGAGGGTGAGCACAAGTTAATTTAGGGTTTGCCTGATACTTACCTTGACTAGGATTATGGATCCTGCTTGATCAGGGTACATACAACTGTCAACCAGAAACACAATTTCTAACAAAGTCTTAGGGGATCTAATGCCCGTCCCCGTGTTGCGTCTTTGGATTCAGGTTACTATGTTTTACCTCTAATGTTTCTTTTCATTGGCTCAAAGTATCACTGACTCCTCAACTTGCCCTCTGTTTCCTAGATCTCAAACTGTCTCTTTAAAAGATATTTCAGGGTATTGAAAACACTTCCAAAAAACCTTTATCTTAATTAGTTCAATAACCTTTAACTGCTCACTAGATCGCGATGCAGTTTAGTCTAGGATTACTCTTCAGTAGATGATGTTTAGTACATAATTTCCTCTGTTATTGTTTGATGAACAATGCATTGTGTGTTTGCTCCCAATTTCCTCCAGAATCAGCACTGTTAGGAAGAATGAGAGCTTCCAGTAATTGATCACTCACCCTTCAATAACTGTGACGAGAAGCTCAATGCATCCAAAGGGCAAGGATTAAAGGCTCATTTAAACCAGTATGGCTCCTCCACTTAAGGCATCACAAATAAAGTAGTTTATTGGATTTTATTCACTAACATCCATTTGGGAATGACATTTCCTTCTCTTGGTTCCCTGGACAGGTGGGTGCCTAAGTTTCTCTATGGCACATCCTGTGCACACAATATTTTCTGACAAACTTCACACAATAAGTTGCAAGATCGAAAATCTATGTATTTGGAAAATAAATCACTATTTCTAGAAAGGCTGGGGCATCCTGAAGAGAATACTTTGGTTTGGAATGAAGCTCTACTCTCAACAAATTAAAGGTTTTTATAATATATAAATTATATATGTATGTATACATATATATTTATTTTTATATGTGTGTATATACATATATATACATTTATCTATCTCTCTCTCTATATATATATATGTATATATATATATAGTGAGAACCTAGTTTCTATATAAAAAGCGTTTATGTACTTGCCTATATCTTTGGCGCCACTTGATGAATCTTAACTAAGCTTTCCAAAAACATTTGCCTGTCACGTCAGCTGCTGTCTGGAAAGTTTTAGGTGTGATCCGTGTAGTGGGGGCTGAGAAAAAGGGGGTCCCAAAACACTTTTTCCCCATTCATTTTTCCATAGGGATTTTGAACAGCAATAGTGCTGAAACTACTTGACTGAATTACACCACATTTGGCAATAAGGTAGGTAATGGTCCAGAAAGCAATCTTGTTGTGTTTTGCTGTGAATTTGTTCAGTGCTTTTTTGGTAATTAACAGAAAAAAGAAAGTGTATATATAGGAACGCAGATCCGTCACGCATCCGCTACAGACTGCCGCAAATCTGAGAGCCACACGGAGGAGTGGGATTGGCTGGGTGTAAGCTGTTCAGAAAGTTGCAGCCGCCATTTTATCGACCGCCAATGGTCGTGGGGGTTGGATTTTCTTTGAGAAATGGGTGGAAGGGATCAGGGTTGAGGTACTCTGACCCCATGGGGATATTGAATGGGTAAGTGAGGGATGAATTATGAATTTAAAAAGGTTAAAACCCCCTTTTTTTGATGATCACGGATCCGTGACTTTTGTCGCGGTGCTCAGCGCTGCCCCACGTGTAATGTTGCGATGGAGTCGCGAACCCTGCTGATGAAAGAAAAAATCCCTACATTAAGAGCAGTAGCAAAACTGATGATTGTACTGGGATTCGTTAACCTGTTTCTTGAGTTAACTACTACGATAAAAACAGTTGCTTCTGACAGGTTGAGGTTTTAAGAGGTGCTGTTTTCTGGTTGAAATCCATGGGAAGATCATTTATTTATTTAGGTGCTGTGTATCGTGGCAACATGCCAACTGGGGCCCACATCGAAGCACCTTGCAATACAAACAGATATAATTGTTAGAAGTACAGACTACTCATTGAATGGTAACATGGGAGTTATTGCTATCAATGTCCTACGGCAGGGGTCCGTGCCTTGAAATGAGGGCTCTCTGATATAGGATTGTCTGAACGGTTCTGTTTTCAATAGTTTCCGAGAGAACAGGATGCTGTGAAGGAATCTTTTAGTTTCCGAACTATGAAGGCCAAGGAGAGGCAGAAGCTCCTTATCTGCCACTCAGGGATATTCACCTGAAACAAAAACTGGAGCCATTTTGTACACATCTGACAGAGTGCTTGTGACCAACTTGAAACTGCAGATCCCAGAAGAGGCAGACGTTTATGTATGGTCTGGGGGGAACTTGATGAGCAGCAGGGAAATGTTGGTACACATGATGGTCTTTTTACATTAGTAGGTGCTGCATGTTGCTCAGATACAGATTTCCAACTCTTAAGGTGCAAGATGGTTATCCATGGAAATATAATACCAGTAGCAATGGTTCACTTTGTCCTGACACACCAAAAATGTCCTAGCCGCTACAATGAATTTGTGCTAGCACATTTTAGCTGTTTAAGCACCAGCTAAAAATAGTTACATATACACATACATGAATGGGTTAGCAGTCTGTCCTCTTCATTCACTGGTCTGTTCATGTGTCATTTAGATTTTGCTTCTACGCATCGCAGTATACATCATTGGGCAATGGGTTCTCCCGATTCATTCATCAGTGTCTTGCACTGTGAGTGACGGCATTTTGCCTTTTCACATGTGCACAGACGTCTAAAAAGGAGAATACTTCAGTGCCAGGGCCAGTGTGTCTGGTCTGCTTGATCCCTCATTTACATTTTTTTAAAATATTTTTCTTACTTTTCACATATTTCAAAGATAAAATATACACAAACATAGTACACTTGACATGAATGACTTGACTTGACATTTGTTTTGTCAGAGTTTTTTATATCTGGCAGCAGTGAAGCTTTAGCATCACTAGGGACAACAGACTACACTGGATTACAGAAGTGGGGCTCAACTTACGTAATGTGTTTTACTTTCTACCTAAATATTGAATTCTGCATGTGAACAATACTGCATACTAGGATAGACCTGATGGTGCCACCTGTACGTGCCCCTAACCGACTCTTCTGCTGCCCTTATTCCTTTCCTTTGAGAGAGATAGACATGGGCACAACTGGGGGGGGGCATCTCCTAAGCATTTTGAGATCTTTATAAATGTTGTTGCTCAATCTGCAGCACTTGCTGACTGTCTTGCTCATAGTGATTTTTGTGTGTGCACCACAACTTCAAGTTAACTGTAGTAGTCATAACCCTTCCTTTGTAAGACTGGGGTGAGAGGTATAGTGTGTAAGACGCAAGTGTCCTCTTCATGGCTAAAAGTGTATATCTCTTGCTTGCCGATCCCTTTAAAAAACCTAAGATGATTGCCTTTGCATGGCCCTTTTCTGCACATTGTGAAGATGTACAATAGGGATGTCCAACCTGATCTGTAATGAGAGATACATCTGATCAATGAAAATCTTTCCCAGCCACTAACATATATTATCACAAGAGTGAACACTCTAAGCATGATTACTAGCAGTAACAACTTGAGCACACAAAACAGGGCTATCAACATAATGTTATAAAGAGTTTATTATTATGAAATATCTCCGCATGAGTAATGAAATGAGTTATAGCAGCAGGTGCTCTATTACCGAAAGGAAATAACATCAGCAATTAATCTCCTATTACCACACTAAATTGGTTTTCACCCAAACATCAGATTTAAGTACATTTTAGAACCAAACTCATGTTGTCTCCAGGTGAGGGTGTGTTTACATCTGAAAAACGCACAGTTTCCTATCAAATGCTAGCCTTTTTTATTGGTAAATCAATCAAATTCCCCTAACAAGCATTTAAGTTTCTACAAAAATATTACTTTTGTCTCCCACGAAATATCGGTTTGGTCCCAATTATCAGTGTGTCATTATCATTAAGCACTCTAATGCACAACTCTCTCACATGAACAGATTCTGACTATCTTGCCCTCATTGACAAACGTATTGTGGACTTATCCAAAAACACTATTATGTACATTGACTGACTTTGTCCTGTATTATGATGCAGCAGTGTGCATGTTCCTGAGATCTCTCAAATACTGGAAGAATGAAGTTATCGACACAAGGCCCTGTCTCCTGTCATCCTGCATGCATGACATTATGGCTGGCTGCATGCTTACATAATTAGTAAAGATACTAAATCAAACTTTAGTAGCTACTAGACTGCCCTTCTCTTTGTTGGCTGCCATTTTTGGTAATTGTTGCTGTGTTCATAGCATGCTCTGCCTGCACGTTGCCTGATGCCCACCTACAAATCCTGATGGACTACGAGCAGAAGAAAGAAGCAATGCCAGCGTTTGTGCTCACATCATGTAGTCCATCCTTCTCCCAGTGCAACATGTCCTCTATAACCTAATCTAGTCTGACCTCAGTCAGCTGTCATGTGACTGGCCACACTCACTGAGATTTGATCCCACCGACTCTGGTATGAATGCCTACCCCCAGACCGGGCATGGTGTGTATGTCTACCACCGACCCTGGTATTTATGCCTACGATCTACCCTGGTATGTATGCCTACCACCAGACTATAGTGCTAATTAAAAAGGCATAGCCAAATTAACTTATGTCTAGATTCAAAGTAGGCCAGTCCTTTGTGTGTTGCAGTACAGGCCAGAACGTCTAGGATGGGTGGGAACTGGAGCATGTGAGGAAGGAAGAATTGCTTGCTTGGTTTTATACCCATTATAATATCTGACTAATCCAGATTACTGTTGGGCAGAAGCTCTTCTCTTGTCGATGGACACTGTAAATGCTGTGGGAGCAAATGGCCTTTCAGTCGAGTGTGAAGACGGTGGAGAGCAGGCCATGTTTAGAATGTCTTGCATCCTTTGAAGCAATACATGTTTATCAACCAAGGAGCCCCAGGGAGGCCAAGGGGAGTATCAACCTACCAATGCTCAATGGGGAAGAGGAGAATACTGTTGCCTATTGTATTAAAGTAGACCTGGATGCTTTGATTTCTGGAAGAGTGGACGCTCTGCAATAAAGATGTTTAAGATACAGAGGTGTTCATACCACTTACTCCATGAAGCAACATTGGTTGCCAGGAGGTGGTGGGCCGTGGTGCGGGAGAGGGACATAGGCATTAGTGATGTTGAAAGTTCCTTTATTAATACAATTTTATTAGCTGCACTCATTTTCTTCTTGTGTTCTCAATCTGGTTCAGGCCAGAGTAACATGTTGCTTCCTTCAAAGAGGGTGCATTGTTTGCCCACCCTCCCCAGGGTGCATGTCCCTTCCCATAAGGGTATCCTACTGAATCCTTTAACTACCCAGAGTTCATGCTGCTGGCCCACTAACAACCATATGTCCAACTTCCAAGACCAAAAGATAATCTATCCTGCCCCAGAGGGTGACCTTTTGATTCTCCCTTACCCTTCTTCCACTGATGCGAAAAATAGATTTTGACTATCCAATAGCTACAATCGTTGGTTTTAACAATGTTTTTTTCACCAAAGTCAACGTTTTGTGGAGATAGATAATTTGGTGGTGAGTCACACATTCAAAGTGTCATACCTTCCTCGGGTGCTCACTCTATTGATATAGTCTGTGCTTAACTAGAGGTTTCAACTTGATTGGAAGGCAATGCCTATGTTTTGTACTGTGACACACCTTTCCAATCACTGTACAGAAGATCTGTTATTTTCAATAGCATAGGTTGATACAATTCATTAATTTAACACGCAGTCGCCTTTTCTCAGGAGAGAATAATTTTTGACTCAATCAATCAATCACTCAATCAATCAAGCAAAATATTACATTGTTTTTGTCTACAATTGTTAATATATTCTATTTTATAATCTAAAAAAATACCCACTCATATCACTTTACGAAATGTACGTTTCCATACAGGGTGTTGGAAAGATTTTACGATCTCAAAACCACACAATTTTGAATTTGGGGTTTTGCATCACAAAAACAAAAATAAGGGTGGAGTAGAGCCTTACAGATCAGACGGCGTTTGTAAAGATCAGATCCCAATATCTAAATCATTTTGTACAAGACTGATAAATACAATTATTACCACTGGCAACTAGAAATAGAAGCCCATCTATGCAATAAAGCGATCATTTATTTATGAAGTGCCAATATTCTTACATTTGTATTATCACTAAAAGTTTGTGCTTGCATTGGGCCGTGAGCTGATGCGGGCTTTAACATAAAAATACAATCTAGGGAGCAGATTTATTAAGGTTCTGCATCAGTGTTACGTCACTTTTTGGCACAGCCCTGACACAAAATCCTTTTGGGCATTTAGTAAGTCATGCAAAGCCACTTTGCATGGTTTAGTAAATACAAAGTAATACAAGGCAGAGCGTAGCACTGACTTTAGTTTCCTTGCGTTGGGAAGGCATTCCATGGGTGGAGGATCAAAACGCTACGCCTTCCGCAATGAGGCATAAAAAGGAGAAATATGGTTATTTCTCCTCGTTACTTTCTCTATGTGTGCTGTACTCTGCAGCACACATAGAAAGAGGACTATGCCTCTAAGGATTGTTTTTGCACAGGCATGTATCCTTTCCTGCACAAAAATAATTCTACCTATAATGCAGGCACTCTTGCATTATGGTGCAAGAGTGCCTCTGTTGGCACTTGGCAGCCTCGTGTGCCAGCGCAGGGCGAGAGCGCCATATCTTAGTAGATAGGCGCTTTTCAGCTCTCTCTCATTCACACATTGCTAATGAAGTTGACATAGATCTGCTGGTCAGCAGTTTTTCATTCTTCTGAAATTGGGAATCTAGGCATCGTACCAATAAAGTAGGTTATGGTAACACCAGTTATTTAGTACAATTTGAAATGGCACAAAGGCAGCAGCATAAAACAAGTTATGTTGATATTGCAGTACTCTTTCAATTCTCTATTGACAAATCAAACCTACTGGCTGTGACAACTCTCATTTCAAATGAGTGCTACTGGTTGCTTTTGCTAGAGAGCTTGTCTACTTTACAAAAACAAATGAAAGAGCACTGTCTTCAACAACAACTTACTGTCCGAGAACCGTGCTCTGGATGTGATGATTAGTTGCTTTTTTATGGCATGTGCAGTGGTACCTGTTAAGGGCGCTAATGGATTCAAATTTGTGTAGGAGACGGTGGGAGGGGTCAAATGCTGGCAGCTAACAAGCCAAACAGTGGAGAAGAGACATCAGAGACATCAATGAAGTAATTTAAAAAATGCAAGTAGAGGGCTTGCTACGCTGTTGTGGTGCAATATATAACAAGGGGTCATTTGTCTGGACTACATGTGCCAAATAGGCATTTTAAAGCAGTATGTCACATTGTTTTCATGATAACAGGATGCAATATAATTTTTAGGGGTTTTGGGGTGCCCCCTCGATGAATATTGGCACATTAAATGGCAAATGTTTGGTTTTATTGTAAAAATGTTGCAGCTGCTGGCAGGGGGGCAATGCTCCCCCACCATAACGGAGGAGCCACCGCTGGTAGTTTCTCACTATTGGGCCAGTAGACCTAGTACGAGGTGGAACAAAGGTAGTGCTTAATTTGTAAATAAAAAGGTGCCGTGCCCAAAGCCCTCCTCCTAAACACGCGGCTGCTGCAATTAAGGGGGTCATTCTGACCCTGGCGGTAATTACCGCCAGGGCGGAGGTTGGCGGTAGCACCGCCAACAGGCTGGCGGTGCTCCGCCGGGCATTCTGACCGCGGCGGTACAGCCGCGGCCAGAAGCGGAAAGCCGGCGGTGTACCGCCGACTTTCCGCTGCCCATGGAAATCCGCCATGGCGGCGCAGCAAGCTGCGCCGCCATGGGGATTCTGACACCCCATACCGCCATCCTGTTCCTGGGGGTTCGCCCGCCAGGAACAGGATGGCGGTATGGGTGTCGAGGGGCCCCTGCAGTGCCCATGCCAATGGCTTGGCACTGCAGGGGGCCCCGTAAGAGGGCCCCACAAAGATTTTCACTGTCTGCTGTGCAGACAGTGAAAATCGCGACGGGTGCCACTGCACCCGTCGCACCCCTTCAACTCCGCCGGCTCAATTCTGAGCCGGCTTCCTTGTTGATGGGGCTTTCCCGCTGGGCCGGCCGGCGGTCTTCTGGCAGTCGCCCGCCGGCCCCGCGGGAAAGCCAGAATGACCGCCGCGGTCTTTTGACCGCGGAGCGGTCTTTCGGCGGGAACCGCTTGGCGGCCGGCGACCGCCGACCGCCGCGGTCAGAATCACCCCCTAAATGTGTGAACATGGAATACTGAGGCGGTGTAATCCTAAAGCCATCTCGGGCCTCTTCAATCCATATAAAGCCACTCCCTGCCCCTTCAGCTCACTCTTACAGCTTTCTACTTTTTCCCTTTGTGACGCTTTTTCGATTTTCCTTTCATCCGTCTTTCCCATATGTCTTTTGCTCGCAGCAAATGCTTGAGGCAGAAGAATAAGCCCCGGCCCTCAAAAATAAGTGCTGGTGCTCAGCACCGAAAACAACAAGCACAAATTAAGCACTGAACAAAGGTTCTACTTTATGGGTCTATGACACATTCCAAACACACTGTACCACTTGCATCTACCTATTAGTACAAAAAAATACACAATCTTAACAATATATTTGAGGATTCTTTCCTAAACGTTTTTTTGAAAAACTGATAGCAAATAGCTTAACCACCTTTCTCTAGTTACTCTTCTGCTCATGCTGCATTTGCTTAACACAATCATTTAATTTTATTTGCACAATACGATTATAGTGTAATAAGCAATTATTTTAGTTTTCCTGGAGGATGCCTATTTTCGCATTATGTAACATAAAGACTATTTGAAAATGTATTCATGGGTACTGATATAACTCCCATCAAATATTATTGATTTTGAAATGCTAGGTAGTCATACAACCTGAAACTCAACCCATATTTGGAAAGATTCCCTGTAATACCGTGCATGATGCATAGAAACTGAGCATACACGTGTGATTTTCCAGGGTAACTCCACATCACACATGGAATTCAGTTAGGGTTTACCAGGGGTAGCTAATGCTGCCCAAAGTTCACCATTTGGTCCCCATGGTACTGCCCTTGCTACCCACTGTCTGAGGGGTCATGACGGCAGGATTAGAAAGTGAATAGTACTATAAAAGCTGTTTCCTTAGTTTTTAGGCCGAGCGCGCAAGCGCTCTGACCTGCTGTAATCTATCTGTGGGCTTTTAACCACGCCCACCATGCGCCCATCACTATCACTCGTTCATGGGCTTGCCTTTCAAAAATCCTTTGTTATCATTGGTAAATGCATTAGGTTTGTGCCTCTTTGGGGCAGTTTTGTTACCGCCTTTGCCATCGACCCTTTTACATGGATAATTGTATGTTTGCTGATACGTTTGACTGCAAGCGAACTTCTTGTTCCTTTTGTGTCTCTACTTCGTGCTCACGCTTATGGCGGCTGTGGCGCTTTGAACTGACTTGCTTATGACAACTGTTTTACTTTCCATTTTCAATATATGTGGCAAGAAAAGTCCAGTTAAGAATGTACAAACTCTTAAGAATGTACTAGCTCTAACTCGAGCAAACGACCCATTGCATTGTAAATGCTTGTTTGTTTTGTTTTTATGTGCGGGCACTGCTCCTCAAAAGATTATCTTGTTCTAAATATTTCAAAGCAACATTGTTTCTTTCTTATTTGCAACTTCTGAAAGTATGCTTTAACACATAATTGGGCAATAAACTCCAATCAATCCCATTATAATCCACTCCACACCAATCCACCCCAATCCAATCTACCCCACTTTAATCCACCCCAATCTACTTCACCCCACACCTATACACCCCAATCCAATCAACCTCACTCCAGCCCACTCCACTCAATCCAATCCAACAAAAAACAATCCAATCCATCCAATCCAACCCACTCCACCCATCCTACTCCAATCCAATCCCAACCACTCACCTGAATCCAATCCACCCCACCACAATCCACCCCTGACTCCTCTGAATCCACCCCAATCCACCTCAATTCAAACAATCAAAGCCACCCCACACTAATTCAATCCACCCCACATCAATCCACTCCGATCCACATCCCTTCCCAAACCACCCCACTACAATCCAGTCCAATCCAATCCATCCCAGACCAATCCAATCTACTCCACTCCAATCATCTCACCCCAATCCACCACAATTCACCCCACATCAATCCACCCCACATTAATCCGGTCCACCCCACTCCAGTATAATCCACCATACATCAATCCATCCAATCCCATTCCAATTTAACTCACCACACCCCATTCCAACTCAACCCACTTCATACCAATCCAACCCACTCCACTCCAATCCAATCAACACCAATCTACCCCACTCCAATCCACCACAGCACAATCCAATACAATTCATCCCACTTCAATCCAATCCACCCCACTCCAATCCACCGCAACCCAATCAACCCGATTTCACTCAAATCCACCCATCTCACTCCAGTTCGCACCAACCCAATCCACACACCCCAATCCACCCTACTCCACACCAGTTCACTCTACCCGATGCCAATCCAATCCATCCTACTTCAGTACACCTAAATCCACCCCACTCTAATCAAATCCAATCCACCCCAGTCCAATCCATTCCACCTCATCCCAATACAGTCTACCTCACTTCAATTCAATCCAATCCACTGCATCCCAATCTGCCCCACTTCTTTCCAATCCACCCGTCCCACTACAATCCATCTCAGTCCAATCCACAACAATCCAATGCACCCCACTCCTATCAAATCCACCTCGAGCCAATACAATCCACCCCACACCAATCCAATACAATCTGTCATAGACCAATACACATTAATCTACCCCACTCTGATCCAATCCATCCCACTCCAGTCCAATCTACCCCATACCAATCCAACATTCACCCCACTTCATTCCATCCCAGTCCACCCACATCTACCCCACTTCAGTCCATCCCACTCCAGTCCAATCCACCCCAACCACTCCAACTCATCCAACCCCACCCCACTCCAGTCCAATACACCATACTTCAATCCTTCCCACCCCACTAGAGTCCAACCGCCCCACACCACCCCATTCCAATCCAGCCTACCCCACTACAGTGCAATCCAACTCACTCCATTCAAATCCAATCCAATCCACCACACCCCAATCCAATCCACCCCACTCCAATGCAATCCAATTCAATCCACCCACTCCAATCCATTCCACCCCATTCCAATATAATCTACCCCACTTCAATCCAATACAACCCACTCCAGTCCAATCCACTGCAGCCCAATCAACCCCATTCCTCTCCAACCCACCAATTCCACTCCAATCCACACCAATCCAGTCCACCCTACCCCAATCCACCCTAACCAATACAATCCAACCCACTCCACCTCATGCAAATCCAATAAATCCTACTCCAATCCACCCCACTTAAATCTAATCTACTCCACACCAATCAAAAATGTATCTCACTCCAATCCATCCCACTCCACCCACATCCACCTCACTCCAGTCCAATCCACCCCACTCTAATCGTATCTAATCCACCACTACTACCACTCCACTCCAACCTAGTCCACCCGCTCCATTCCAATCTACCTCTATCTAATCTAATCCACCCCAATAAAATTCACCCATTTCCAATCCACCCCACTCCAGTTCACCCCACTCCAATTCAAATCAATCCACCCCATTCCAATTCACCCACTCTACTCCAATCCACCCCACCCAATCCAATCCACCCCAGTGCAATCCACCCCAATCCAATCCATCCCAAACCATCTCACCCAATCTACCCCACCCCACTCCAGCCCACTTCACTCCAATCAATTCCGTGCCAATCCACCCCACGCCAATTCACCCTACACCAATACACTCCACCCCAATCCACCCAACTCCAATCCAACCAACTCAATCCACCTCACTCAATCCAGTTCACCCACCCCAAGCCAATCCACTCTAATTCAACCTAATCCAATCCAACCCACTCCAATCCAATCCACTGACACCGCTCCAATCCACTCCAGGCCACCCCAATCTAGTACAATCTAATCCACCCCAATCCAGCCCAATCCAATCCACCCCATGCCAGTCCAATCCAATCCACCAGAATCTACCCCACTCCAATTCAATCCACCCCACTCCAGTCCAATCTACCCTATTCCAGTCCAATCTGCCACACACAGTGCAATCTAATCCACCACAATCCCCCCACTCCAATCCAATCCACCTACCCCATTCCAATCCAATCCACCCCACTCCAATCCATCCCATTCTATTCCACTCCAGCCCACTCCACTCTAATCAGATCCACCCCACTCCAATCCACCCCACTCTACTCCAGTCCAGCCCACTCCAATCAATCCTACCCAGTCTACCCCACTCCAATCCACGCACTCTACTGCAGTCCAATCCACCTCACTATCTCAATCCACTCCAACCAACTCCACCATATTCCACCTCACTCCACAACACTATGGGGGTCATTCTGACTTTGGCGGGCGGCGGAGGCCGCCCGCCAAAGTCCCACCGTCAGAATACCGTTGCGCGGTCAAAAGACCGCCGCGGTAATTCTGAGTTTCCCGCTGGGCTGGCGGGCGACCGCCAGAAGGCCGCCCGCCAGCCCAGCGGGAAACCCCCTTCCATGAGGATGCCGGCTCCGAATGGAGCCGGCGGAGTGGAAGGGGTGCGACGGGTGCAGTTGCACCCGTCGCGATTTTCAGTGTCTGCTTGGCAGACACTGAAAATCTTGGTGGGGCCCTGTTAGGGGGCCCCACGACACCCGTTACCGCCAGCCAGGTTCTGGCGGTCAATACCGCCAGAACCAGGCTGGCGGTAAGGGGGTCGGAATCCCCATGGTGGCGCTGCCTGCAGCGCCGCCATGGAGGATTCCCTAGGGCAGCGGGAAACCGGCGGGACACTGCTGGTTTTCCGTTTCTGACCGCGGCTGTACCGCCACGGTCAGAATGCCCCTGAAGCACCGCCAGCCTGTTGGCGGTGCTTCCTCCGTCCCCGGCCCTGGCGGTCCATGACCGCCAGGGTCAGAATGACCCCCTATATGCCACTCCACTCTGTGACACAGCACTCTACAACACTCTCTGCCACTGAACCACTAATGAGTATGCATGAGGCAGATGCATGCATTTCCACTGACTCCCTCGGCATGTATGGAGGCCTGTTGGAGATAGTAGGCCTCTGTCTTTTGATTCAAACTTTGAATACCAAAATTTGTCCTTAACAACACCAGCATCAGAAAGCCTAGTGATAAGGAAAAATGTTTGCCTGATCGAAATCTCAGTCAAGAAGTTGTAAATGATTTCTACTGGAGCCAACTGGGCGACTTTTGTGTTTTTTTAATGCAACTCTTCTGTGTGTCTAGCAAAAAAAAAATCAAGAAGAAAACTTCCACACTAAAAACTACTAAAGACCAGTTCTAAGATGCAGTTGAGATCAAATGTAATTTTTTTCTAAGTAGTTTCCTAAATGTTGAAAAAAGATGTTACAAACTAGATTCAGTGGAAACCACTTGCAAGTGGTCAAATTGAATTTCTGGCACAGTTTCAGGGTATATTTATGTGCTATCCCTCTCTTACATGAGCCTCAAAACTTACCCCAATGTTTTAATTGTCTCTGGAAAGGCATTCTAGGGTTTAGTTTGGAAAAAGAAGGTAAATAATACAATCAGGGGCTTAGCCAGGGGTGTAGCTTCAGGGTTTTTGTGTGTGGGGTGCTACACCCCCCTAATACATGATTTTGTTTATAAATAGTTGGGTACAGATACCTTCAGTCGGGTATGGTGAGATGTCTGCTGGATTTCACCAGGAATTTTTACATACATTCAGACAAAAAGGCACACACACTTCTTACCGCTCAGTTTTTAAAGTCATCAAAAATATTGGTAATTTTACAAAATATTAGGCCTCATTTACAAGGATTTTGCGCCACATTTGCATATTGTTTTTACGTTAAGGTGGTGCAAAGTCCCTCACAACATATTTACAAACTGGTGCAATGTCACCCAAGTTTGTAAAGCCTTGGGTCAAATTATACCTGCACCAGGTATACTGTATTCAAGGTAGGGGTTCCCCCATTAAAAGCCCAGCAGAAATCTTCATTGCGCCATGCAGCCCCAGCATAACATCATTTTTTTAACACCTGCTCAGGGTATGCATTGAAGTTGATGCTGTGCTGTTGTCTATGGTGCCCCCTTAACATTGCTGGACTAACGTCAACATTTTGACACTAGTCCAGCAATGTTAAGGTTTAGCGCCCCACCAGCGTCAGACATAATGTATGCAAAGGGGGCGTTCCGGTGCTGGGAGGTCCAAAAAAATGGCGCAGTGAAATTTACAACATTTCACCCGCCATTTATTCTGTCATTTGTAACACCTGCTCAGAGCACGTTGCACTGATTAGAGTTGATGGGCCTCCCTGTGCTTTGCTGCACTAGTGTCATAATTTTTTAGGCTGGTGTAGCACAGTGCCACAATAACCTAAAAAATATTGACACTATGTTGCTAATGACTACCATGGTGCACTGTATTGTAAATACGGTGCTACCGTGGTGTCGTGCCACTGCACCCGTCGCACCCCTTCAACTCCGCCGGCTCAATTCTGAGCCGGCTTCCTTGTTGATGGGGCTTTCCCGCTGGGCCGGCCGGCGGTCTTCTGGCGGTCGCCCGCCGGCCCCGCGGGAAAGCCAGAATGACCGCCGCAGTCTTTTGACCGCGGAGCGGTCTTTCGGCGGGAACCGCTTGGCGGCCGGCGACCGCCGACCGCCGCGGTCAGAATCACCCCCTAAATGTGTGAACATGGAATACTGAGGCGGTGTAATCCTAAAGCCATCTCGGGCCTCTTCAATCCATATAAAGCCACTCCCTGCCCCTTCAGCTCACTCTTACAGCTTTCTACTTTTTCCCTTTGTGACGCTTTTTCGATTTTCCTTTCATCCGTCTTTCCCATATGTCTTTTGCTCGCAGCAAATGCTTGAGGCAGAAGAATAAGCCCCGGCCCTCAAAAATAAGTGCTGGTGCTCAGCACCGAAAACAACAAGCACAAATTAAGCACTGAACAAAGGTTCTACTTTATGGGTCTATGACACATTCCAAACACACTGTACCACTTGCATCTACCTATTAGTACTAAAAAATACACAACCTTAACAATATATTTGAGGATTCTTTCCTAAACGTTTTTTTGAAAAACTGATAGCAAATAGCTTAACCACCTTTCTCTAGTTACTCTTCTGCTCATGCTGCATTTGCTTAACACAATCATTTAATTTTATTTGCACAATACGATTATAGTGTAATAAGCAATTATTTTAGTTTTCCTGGAGGATGCCTATTTTCGCATTATGTAACATAAAGACTATTTGAAAATGTATTCATGGGTACTGATATAACTCCCATCAAATATTATTGATTTTGAAATGCTAGGTAGTCATACAACCTGAAACTCAACCCATATTTGGAAAGATTCCCTGTAATACCGTGCATGATGCATAGAAACTGAGCATACACGTGTGATTTTCCAGGGTAACTCCACATCACACATGGAATTCAGTTAGGGTTTACCAGGGGTAGCTATTGCTGCCCAAAGTTCACCATTTGGTCCCCATGGTACTGCCCTTGCTACCCACTGTCTGAGGGGTCATGACGGCAGGATTAGAAAGTGAATAGTACTATAAAAGCTGTTTCCTTAGTTTTTAGGCTGAGCGCGCAAGCGCTCTGACCTGCTGTAATCTATCTGTGGGCTTTTAACCACGCCCACCATGCGCCCATCACTATCACTCGTTCATGGGCTTGCCTTTCAAAAATCCTTTGTTATCCTTGGTAAATGCATTAGGTTTGTGCCTCTTTGGGGCAGTTTTGTTACCGCCTTTGCCATCGACCCTTTTACATGGATAATTGTATGTTTGCTGATACGTTTGACTGCAAGCGAACTTCTTGTTCCTTTTGTGTCTCTACTTCGTGCTCACGCTTATGGCGGCTGTGGCGCTTTGAACTGACTTGCTTATGACAACTGTTTTACTTTCCATTTTCAATATATGTGGCAAGAAAAGTCCAGTTAAGAATGTACAAACTCTTAAGAATGTACTAGCTCTAACTCGAGCAAACGACCCATTGCATTGTAAATGCTTGTTTGTTTTGTTTTTATGTGCGGGCACTGCTCCTCAAAAGATTATCTTGTTCTAAATATTTCAAAGCAACATTGTTTCTTTCTTATTTGCAACTTCTGAAAGTATGCTTTAACACATAATTGGGCAATAAACTCCAATCAATCCCATTATAATCCACTCCACACCAATCCACCCCAATCCAATCTACCCCACTTTAATCCACCCCAATCTACTTCACCCCACACCTATACACCCCAATCCAATCAACCTCACTCCAGCCCACTCCACTCAATCCAATCCAACAAAAAACAATCCAATCCATCCAATCCAACCCACTCCACCCACCCTACTCCAATCCAATCCCAAGCACTCACTTGAATCCAATCCACCCCACCACAATCCACCCCTGACTCCTCTGAATCCACCCCAATCCACCTCAATTCAAACAATCAAAGCCACCCCACACTAATTCAATCCACCCCACATCAATCCACTCCGATCCACATCCCTTCCCAAACCACCCCACTACAATCCAGTCCAATCCAATCCATCCCAGACCAATCCAATCTACTCCACTCCAATCATCTCACCCCAATCCACCACAATTCACCCCACATCAATCCACCCCACATTAATCCGGTCCACCCCACTCCAGTATAATCCACCATACATCAATCCATCCAACCCCATTCCAATTTAACTCACCACACCCCATTCCAACTCAACCCACTTCATACCAATCCAACCCACTCCACTCCAATCCAATCAACACCAATCTACCCCACTCCAATCCACCACAGCACAATCCAATACAATTCATCCCACTTCAATCCAATCCACCCCACTCCAATCCACCGCAACCCAATCAACCCGATTTCACTCAAATCCACCCATCTCACTCCAGTTCGCACCAACCCAATCCACACACCCCAATCCACCCTACTCCACACCAGTTCACTCTACCCGATGCCAATCCAATCCATCCTACTTCAGTACACCTAAATCCACCCCACTCTAATCAAATCCAATCCACCCCAGTCCAATCCATTCCACCTCATCCCAATACAGTCTACCTCACTTCAATTCAATCCAATCCACTGCATCCCAATCTGCCCCACTTCTTTCCAATCCAC
The DNA here is from genome assembly GCF_031143425.1 of Pleurodeles waltl. Lineage (NCBI taxonomy): Eukaryota > Metazoa > Chordata > Amphibia > Caudata > Salamandridae > Pleurodeles > Pleurodeles waltl. Next base: position 653,097,358 of record NC_090447.1, read on the forward strand.
CCGTCCCACTACAATCCATCTCAGTCCAATCCACAACAATCCAATGCACCCCACTCCTATCAAATCCACCTCGAGCCAATACAATCCACCCCACACCAATCCAATACAATCTGTCATAGACCAATACACATTAATCTACCCCACTCTGATCCAATCCATCCCACTCCAGTCCAATCTACCCCATACCAATCCAACATTCACCCCACTTCATTCCATCCCAGTCCACCCACATCTACCCCACTTCAGTCCATCCCACTCCAGTCCAATCCACCCCAACCACTCCAACTCATCCAACCCCACCCCACTCCAGTCCAATACACCATACTACAATCCTTCCCACCCCACTAGAGTCCAACCGCCCCACACCACCCCATTCCAATCCAGCCTACCCCACTACAGTGCAATCCAACTCACTCCATTCAAATCCAATCCAATCCACCACACCCCAATCCAATCCACCCCACTCCAATGCAATCCAATTCAATCCACCCACTCCAATCCATTCCACCCCATTCCAATATAATCTACCCCACTTCAATCCAATACAACCCACTCCAGTCCAATCCACTGCAGCCCAATCAACCCCATTCCTCTCCAACCCACCAATTCCACTCCAATCCACACCAATCCAGTCCACCCTACCCCAATCCACCCTAACCAATACAATCCAACCCACTCCACCTCATGCAAATCCAATAAATCCTACTCCAATCCACCCCACTTAAATCTAATCTACTCCACACCAATCAAAAATGTATCTCACTCCAATCCATCCCACTCCACCCACATCCACCTCACTCCAGTCCAATCCACCCCACTCTAATCGTATCTAATCCACCACTACTACCACTCCACTCCAACCTAGTCCACCCGCTCCATTCCAATCTACCTCTATCTAATCTAATCCACCCCAATAAAATTCACCCATTTCCAATCCACCCCACTCCAGTTCACCCCACTCCAATTCAAATCAATCCACCCCATTCCAATTCACCCACTCTACTCCAATCCACCCCACCCAATCCAATCCACCCCAGTGCAATCCACCCCAATCCAATCCATCCCAAACCATCTCACCCAATCTACCCCACCCCACTCCAGCCCACTTCACTCCAATCAATTCCGTGCCAATCCACCCCACGCCAATTCACCCTACACCAATACACTCCATCCCAATCCACCCAACTCCAATCCAACCAACTCAATCCACCTCACTCAATCCAGTTCACCCACCCCAAGCCAATCCACTCTAATTCAACCTAATCCAATCCAACCCACTCCAATCCAATCCACTGACACCGCTCCAATCCACTCCAGGCCACCCCAATCTAGTACAATCTAATCCACCCCAATCCAGCCCAATCCAATCCACCCCATGCCAGTCCAATCCAATCCACCAGAATCTACCCCACTCCAATTCAATCCACCCCACTCCAGTCCAATCTACCCTATTCCAGTCCAATCTGCCACACACAGTGCAATCTAATCCACCACAATCCCCCCACTCCAATCCAATCCACCTACCCCATTCCAATCCAATCCACCCCACTCCAATCCATCCCATTCTATTCCACTCCAGCCCACTCCACTCTAATCAGATCCACCCCACTCCAATCCACCCCACTCTACTCCAGTCCAGCCCACTCCACTCAATCCTACCCAGTCTACCCCACTCCAATCCACGCACTCTACTGCAGTCCAATCCACCTCACTATCTCAATCCACTCCAACCAACTCCACCATATTCCACCTCACTCCACAACACTATGGGGGTCATTCTGACTTTGGCGGGCGGCGGAGGCCGCCCGCCAAAGTCCCACCGTCAGAATACCGTTGCGCGGTCAAAAGACCGCCGGCCGCGGTAATTCTGAGTTTCCCGCTGGGCTGGCGGGCGACCGCCAGAAGGCCGCCCGCCAGCCCAGCGGGAAACCCCCTTCCATGAGGATGCCGGCTCCGAATGGAGCCGGCGGAGTGGAAGGGGTGCGACGGGTGCAGTTGCACCCGTCGCGATTTTCAGTGTCTGCTTGGCAGACACTGAAAATCTTGGTGGGGCCCTGTTAGGGGGCCCCACGACACCCGTTACCGCCAGCCAGGTTCTGGCGGTCAATACCGCCAGAACCAGGCTGGCGGTAAGGGGGTCGGAATCCCCATGGCGGTGCTGCCTGCAGCGCCGCCATGGAGGATTCCCTAGGGCAGCGGGAAACCGGCGGGACACTGCTGGTTTTCCGTTTCTGACCGCAGCTGTACCGCCACGGTCAGAATGCCCCTGAAGCACCGCCAGCCTGTTGGCGGTGCTTCCTCCGTCCCCGGCCCTGGCGGTCCATGACCGCCAGGGTCAGAATGACCCCCTATATGCCACTCCACTCTGTGACACAGCACTCTACAACACTCTCTGCCACTGAACCACTAATGAGTATGCATGAGGCAGATGCATGCATTTCCACTGACTCCCTCGGCATGTATGGAGGCCTGTTGGAGATAGTAGGCCTCTGTCTTTTGATTCAAACTTTGAATACCAAAATTTGTCCTTAACAACACCAGCATCAGAAAGCCTAGTGATAAGGAAAAATGTTTGCCTGATCGAAATCTCAGTCAAGAAGTTGTAAATGATTTCTACTGGAGCCAACTGGGCGACTTTTGTGTTTTTTTAATGCAACTCTTCTGTGTGTCTAGCAAAAAAAAAATCAAGAAGAAAACTTCCACACTAAAAACTACTAAAGATCAGTTCTAAGATGCAGTTGAGATCAAATGTAATTTTTTTCTAAGTAGTTTCCTAAATGTTGAAAAAAGATGTTACAAACTAGATTCAGTGGAAACCACTTGCAAGTGGTCAAATTGAATTTCTGGCACAGTTTCAGGGTATATTTATGTGCTATCCCTCTCTTACATGAGCCTCAAAACTTACCCCAATGTTTTAATTGTCTCTGGAAAGGCATTCTAGGGTTTAGTTTGGAAAAAGAAGGTAAATAATACAATCAGGGGCTTAGCCAGGGGTGTAGCTTCAGGGTTTTTGTGTGTGGGGTGCTACACCCCCCTAATACATGATTTTGTTTATAAATAGTTGGGTACAGATACCTTCAGTCGGGTATGGTGAGATGTCTGCTGGATTTCACCAGGAATTTTTACATACATTCAGACAAAAAGGCACACACACTTCTTACCGCTCAGTTTTTAAAGTCATCAAAAATATTGGTAATTTTACAAAATATTAGGCCTCATTTACAAGGATTTTGCGCCACATTTGCATATTGTTTTTACGTTAAGGTGGTGCAAAGTCCCTCACAACATATTTACAAACTGGTGCAATGTCACCCAAGTTTGTAAAGCCTTGGGTCAAATTATACCTGCACCAGGTATACTGTATTCAAGGTAGGGGTTCCCCCATTAAAAGCCCAGCAGAAATCTTCATTGCGCCATGCTGCCCCAGCATAACATCATTTTTTTAACACCTGCTCAGGGTATGCATTGAAGTTCATGCTGTGCTGTTGTCTATGGTGCCCCCTTAACATTGCTGGACTAACGTCAACATTTTGACACTAGTCCAGCAATGTTAAGGTTTAGCGCCCCACCAGCGTCAGACATAATGTATGCAAAGGGGGCGTTCCGGTGCTGGGAGGTCCAAAAAAATGGCGCAGTGAAATTTACAACATTTCACCCGCCATTTATTCTGTCATTTGTAACACCTGCTCAGAGCACGTTGCACTGATTAGAGTTGATGGGCCTCCCTGTGCTTTGCTGCACTAGTGTCATAATTTTTTAGGCTGGTGTAGCACAGTGCCACAATAACCTAAAAAATATTGACACTATGTTGCTAATGACTACCATGGTGCACTGTATTGTAAATACGGTGCTACCGTGGTGTCGTTAGGTGCCGGAAGAGGGGCTCAAGACAAGTGGCGCGTCATCTATGATATGCCACTTTCTTATAAATATGGCCTTTAGTACCCCAACCAATCCACATTCCTCTCCTCACTTTCCACTGCCCATTAGGCCTCTTCTATGCAAACTGCTTGTGGTATAATGTGTTTAAACATTAAATGCCAGTCTGATTGTCAGAAAATCTGAAGGTCATCCCCCCCCCCTTACTATCAAACTACGGTAAAAAGAGGCCCACTTGCGTCGCTTAAGATAGAGCCTATGGCGCCCTCGTGTCCCACTGATAATAATACTAGAAAACCAGTGCAGCAAACACAACTTTCCATTCATAATAGTCTCCTGTTACATGGTCTGTATAATCGATCATATCGTACAACCAGTTTGGCAACATGCCAAGTCACTGTAGATACAAGTAAAACATGAATTCCTGAAAACCTGCCTGATTATTAACACTAGACGTTAGTGAAAGCCTCTCCCTAGATCTCACTCAGGAGATGTGGCTGCCTTCACCTGCAAGCGTCACAGCTTCCGCAACCAGATGGCACTGGCAAATTAAATGCAATAGGAGCAACGTCACCGCCAGTGCTTAGTTTGTAAATAACAAGGTGCCGTCGCTCAAAGCTCTCCTCTTAAACACGGGGCTGCTGCAATCAAATGTGGGAACATGGAATATTGAGTTAGCGTAATCCTGAAGCCATCTGGGGCCACTTCATTCCATTTAAACTCGCTTCCTGCCACTTCAGCACACTTTTGCAGCTTTCTGCTTTCTCCGATTGTGACGCTTTTTCATTTTTCTCTTCCTCCGTCTTTCCCATATGTGTCTTTTGCTCGAAGCAAATGCTTGGGGACAAAGAATAAGCGCCGGCCCTCAAAAATAAGTGCCGGTGCTCAGCACCGGAAACAACAAGCACAAATTAAGCACTGGTCACCGCGTGTGTCTGAATTCGCGTAGTCACTTTACATGACCTTTGCCAGGGTGTTATTAAATGGTCTCTTGACACAGATGGTTCAATCCAGCGGTCTAAATTACCTGTGCGAAATAACCCTAGAGAATTCAGAGCTTAAGCCTTATCTGGAGCTTTTATGTGCGGAGGAGAAACAATAGTTACATACTCCAGGGCATGTTCTTCCGCCTCTGAACAATACCTATTTAGGAGACAATCGGCACAAAACAAGTAGCAGAAAGTGGTGTTTCACAGTCTTGCTTACGTAGCAGCAGTGTACCTAAGACTGAGGATTTTAGCACTAAAGCAACAAATAACATAGAGCAAAGGTAGATGAAATGCTTTTGTCAAAGTAGCTAATGGTACCAACATAAACATACGAAGGAGTGTGACAAAGTAGCCTCTTTCTAGCATGGTTGCCCCCATTTTTGGCATGTTTGTGAGCGTGTTTTTACTGTATGCTTAACTGTGTCACTGAAGTTCTGCTAACCAGAACTCCAGTGCTTATGCTCTCTCTACTTACCAAATTAGTCACTATAGTTTAGTGACTCCATATTCCAATTCCAATTGGCACACTGGACCCCCCCTTATAAGTCCCTAGTATACGGTACCTAGGTTCCCAGGGCATTGGGGTTCCAGGAGATCCTTATGGGCTGCAGCTTTTCTTTTGCCACCCATGGGGAGCTCAGACAAACCTTTCTTCAGGACTGCCACTGCAGCCTGACTGAAATAATGCACACACTATTTCACAGCCATTTTCACTGGACTTAAGTAACTTATAAGTCACCTATATGTCTAACCTTCATTCACTGAAGGCTAGGTGCAAAGTTACTAAGCGTGAGGGCACCCTTGCACTAGCAAAGGTGCCCCCACGCTGTCCAGGGCCAATTCCCCAGACTTCGTGAGTGCGGGATACCATTGCACGCGTGCACTACATATATGTCAATATATGTAGCTTTACAATGGTAACTCCGAATATGGCCATGTGAGGTGTTTAAAATCATGGAATTGTCCCCCCCAGTTCAAATCTAGTATTGGGGGCCTATCCCATGCATCCTGGAGGCTCCACCATGGACCCCTAGTACTGCCAAACCAGCTCTCTGAGGTTTCCACTGCAGCCCCAGCTGATGCCACATCACAGACAGGTTTCTGCCCTCCTGGGGACTGAGCAGCTTAGTCCCAGGAAGGCAGAACAATGTATTTCCTTTGAGAGAAGGGTGTTACACCCTCTCCCTTTGGAAATAGGTGTTACAGGCTTGGGAATGCTTTGAAGGGCACAGATGGTGCCCTCCTTGCATAAGCCAGTCTATACCGGTTCAGGGACCCCCAGCCTCTCCTCTGGCATGAAACTGGACAAAGGAAAGGGGAGTGACCACTCCCCTGTCCATCACCACCCCAGGGGGGGGTGTCCAGAGCTCCTCCAGTGTGTCCCTGGCGTTAGCCATCTTGGATGCCAAGGTGTGGGGACACTTTGGGGACCTCTGAATGGCCAGTGCCAACAGGTGATGCCAGAGACCCCTCCTGATAGGTGCATACCTGGGTAGGTAGCCAATCCCCCTCTGAGGGATATTTAGGGTCTCTCCTCTGTGTGTTTCCCCAGAATCAGCTTGCAAGACTCCTCCAGGAGTCCTCTGCATCCTCTGCTTCAGCTTCTGACCATTGGATCAACCGCAGACTGCTAATGGAACCGCTGTAACTGCAACAAGGTATCCAGGACGAATCCTGTGACCTGCAACTTCAGCTCCAGCCAGCATTTGCAACAGTTTCCAAGGTGTGCATGCTCTGAGGACTCTCTTGTCTTCATCCTGCACCAGAAGAACCGAAGGAATCTCCAGTGGAGTGACAGTCATTTTCCTGCTTCTGCAGGTACCCTTCTGCGACGATGACCGGTTCTCTGGGACTCCTCTCCTGACGATGAGCTGTCACAGTGTCCTTTCCCCGGGATCTGCACGTCGCTGAACAAAAGGCCCACCTTCCGATGTCACCAACTCAGAAAGCTATTATAGTACAGAGTTATGGTGAAGCCAGTCGGGGGAAAGGGAATTAGGGTAGGGAACAGCAGGAATTAGGGTAGGGAACAGCAGGGAGAGAGATCTGAAAATAAAAGGTTAGAATAGATATGCATTTACTCATTCATAGAAATGCAACTTATCAATTGACTCTTGACTAAATGCGTCTCTGAGATATCAAATGGAGACCTCTTTTGAAATGAGGGCAAATCCCCTTCTTAGAAACATGGAACAAGAATAAACTAAAACCTCGTAAACAAGAGATGGCAAGAGCTTTGAATTATGATTACACTCAGAATATCACTCTTGTAACATCTCTGCATTCACAACATAAACCTTTGATCATGACCTAGAAAATCGCAAATAATTAAATATGCTTTTCACATCTTAAGCTTTTCAAAGAACAATGAAAACTATGATTTGCTTATCTCCAAAAATACTTTCACATTCACTACTAGTTTTTACTCATTGAACTTGAAGTGATTTACTCATAATACCAGGAAGCAATTTTACTTGTCTTGCCTTAAAGCGCTATGCTCATTATACTAAGGGGGCGCTTTTTACTCAAGTGGCCTAATCACTTTGATTGTTGTACCAAGAACCTTTTACTCCTGTGAATTGAAGCGCTTTGATTGTCGTGCCAAGAGCGCTTTTCACCTGTGAACTGAAGCGTTTGAATTGTCGTGCCAAGATCGCTTTACATCTATGAACTGAAGCACTTGAATTGCTGTGCCAAGAACGCTTTACATTTATGAACTGAAGCGCTTGAATTGTCGTGCCAAGAGTGCTTTACATCTATGAACTGAAGAGCTTGAATTGCTGTGCCAAGAAGGCTTTACATCTGTGAACTGAAACGCTTGAATTGTCGTGCCAAGAGTGCTTTACATCTGTGAACTGAAGCGCTTGAATTGTCGTGCCAAGAACGCTTTACATTTGTGAACTGAAGCGCTTGAATTGTCGTGCCAAGAGCGCTTTACATCTGTGAACTGAAGCACTTGAATTGCCATGCCAAGAGCACTATACATCTGTGAACTGAAGCGCTTGAAATGTCGCGCCAAGAGCGCTTTACATCTGTGAACGGAAGCGCTTGAATTGCCGTGCCAGGAGTGCTTTACACCTGTGAACTGAAGAGCTTGAATTGTCGTGCCAAGAGAGCTTTACATCTGTGAATTGAAGTGCCTGAACCGCAATGCCAAAAGCGCTTTACATCTGTGAACTGAAGTGCATGAATTGTCGTGCCAAGAGCGCTTTACATCTGTGAACTGAAATGTCTTTTATCGTTGCGCCAAGGCCGCTGTACTTTAGAAACTGAAAACGCTTTTCTTGTTATGCTAAGGGGCGCTTTACCTTTTGGAAGTAACGACTTCCTACAAACTTGGATTCAGCAAGGCCTTACTGCTATGAGTACGACCTACTCGTTTTTTAATGCACCATGGCAACAAGGATACTTCGGTTGGATGACACTCTGCCATTCAGGAACTCTGCTCTTCTCCAGAGAAACCCCCACGAGGTCTGGCTGCATCGAAGTCTTCAAAATAGTGAGCAACGTGCTTGGGTGTGGCTGGGCTTTATAGGCCTGCTACATCCCAAGATGGCTGCTGCCTCTAAAAACATGGGAATTTTAGTCCCTTCACGGAATAGCACTGATAAGTGCATCTTGTCCACCAATGTCCTGAACCTGCAGCTCTATGAGCTGTGCCACAGGGCAGACAACGCTGATGGCCACCTTTGAAGCAAGCGGGGATGACAAGTGGTGCGCATAAAGCACCGCAGAGGCGCGCAGCAGAGTTTTGGGCGAGACCTGGACCGCACTTGGCCTTATTCCTGACATGAGCGTGGTCCCTGGTACACTGGTGGTGGACCGACGTGACCCAGACTGTCCTAAGGTCCAGCTGTCCAAATTTGGTGGAGGTAAGAGCTTGCCTCCCCGTGCTGCGACAGCACCCCTGTGCATGGCGTCATCTCCAGCTCTTTGGGCTTCTGTGCACTTCTTCCAAGAATCCTTCATGCACAGTGCAGCCCAGGTCCCCAGCACTTCATCATGTGACGCACAACTCGCTGAGTTGTTCTCCGGCGGCGTGGGACTTTCCTTTTTTGTGCTGCGATGACCGCACTTTGCATCTTCTTTGTCCCCAGGTCCTGGGACTCCCATGGGTGCTGCCTGGTCTTCTGTGGGCTCTCTCTAGTGTTGAGAGCCCCCTCTGTCTCCTCAGTCTGAGTTGAGCCCCCCCAGGTCCCTCCTAGGTCCAGGCAGCACCACTTTGATGCAAACAACGAACTTGCAGGAACCAAGGCTTGTTGGAGGAATTCAGTGACCCAAACAGCCTGCATCCAAAAACTCAATGTGGGACATCTCCTGCACCACGCAGGAACCCACAGCCATCTTCTTTGGTGCTCTTCTATACACTTCATCTAATCGGAGAATCCACTTTTGCCCCATCTTCTAGGTTGGCTTGGGCTCCTGTCTTTCCTGGAATCTTCTGCGACTTCTGGACTTGGTCTCCTCTCTTCACAGGTCTTGTTTTGTTCTTGCAATATCTCTTATCACGACTTGTAGTGTGTCCTGAGGAAACTTGCAGTACTCTACTCCTACTTTCCTGGGATCTGGGGTGGGGCACATTACTTACCTTTGGTGTTTTCTTACACTCCCAGCGCCCCTCTACACACTACACTTGCCTAGGGGGGAATTCGTGATTTGCATTCCACTTTCTAAGTATATGGTTTGTGTTGCCCCTAGGCCTATTGCATTCTATTGTATTTTCTACTGTTTGCATTATTCTATGACTATTTACTTACCTGATTTTGGTCTCTAGTGTACATATTGTGTATAATACTAACCTCCAGAAGGAGTATTACCTCTAAGATATTTTGGCCTTGTGTCACAAAAATAAAGTACCTTTATTTTTTTGTAAAACTGAGTATTGTCTTTTATTGTGCATAAGTACTGTGTAACCATAGTGGTATAGCAGGAGCTTTGCGTGTCTCCGAGGTAAGCCTATGCTGCTCTGCTACAGTTACCTCTAGACAGCCTAAGCTGCTAGAACACTGCCTACATTTCACAAATAAGGGATTACTGGACCTGGCATAAGGTGTAAGTACCTTAGGTACCCACTATAAAACAGGCCAGCCTCTTACAAGGAGCGAATGAAGAACTTGTACAGCACATCTTTGAGAACAAAATAACTCTCCTGGTTAGGAGGTGGGAAAAGCACTAGTGAATTCTGAAGGGCCATTTTTGAGTTTTTTCAAGGCCAAGTTGTTAGGCTTGTTATTTCCTCTGTGGCATTTGTGGGCTCTCCTGTGGCAAAATCACAAGAATGTTATTTCATTAACACTGTTATTTATACTTTCAGATGAAAACAGTTAGGGCAAATTTATCAAGAATTTGCACAGCTGCAAAGCGGCTCAAATGAATGCAAAGTCTTGATACGGCTTTTGTACTGGGGAGAAATAAACTTGAAGGGTCACCCAAACATATCAAGAGTGTTCAAACAGTCATAGTGTAATAAGGATGTTAAGTGAATTATGGTCATAGCTGTCTTAATTGTAATAAGGAGAGATTATTAAAACATATACAATTATCATATTAACCTTCATCAAAAATAAACTTCTGGCATTAGACTGTAATGCTCAAAACTGCCCTTAGAGGGCACCATAACAAAATATCACTTGTAATATAAACATAGTAATACAACCATTTTGTTAGCCTCTAGAGGGCATAACCCCATGAAAAAAACAGGAGAAAGTATTGCAATGTAACCATACACTTAGCCTTTAGAGGGCCTTTTAGGGCTAGCAGACCTACTACAATGATATTACAAACAAGGCCTTTAAAGCAAAACTTCTCCCAGCTGTAAAACTAAAGTTCGAGCCATGTGAAAGCTTAACCCCTTCGCTGCCAGGCCTTTTCCCCCTCAGGTGCCAAGCCTTTTTTGGGCTATTTGGGGCAGTTCGAGCTTAGGCCCCCATAACGTTTTGTCCACATAAGCTACCCAAGCCAAATTTGCACCTTTTGTTTTCCAACACTCTAGGGATTTTAGAGGTATCCAGAGTTTGTGGGTTCCCCTGAAGGAGACCAAGAAATTAGCCAAAATACAGCTCAAATTTCGTTTTTTTTTCAAACAAATGGGAAAAAGGGCGGCAGAAGAAGGCTTGTGTTTTTTTTCCCTGAAAATGACATCAACAAAGGGTTTGCAGTGTTCAAATCACCATCTTCCCAGCTTTCAGGAACAGGCAGACTTGAATCAGAAAACCCAATTTTTCAACACAATTTTGGCATTTTACTGGGACATACCCTATTTTTACTATGTTTTGTGCTTTCAGCCTCCAGTTAGTGACAGAAATGGGTGTGAAACCAATGCTGGATCCCAGACAGCGAAACATTTCTGAAAAGTAGACAAAATTCTGAATTCACTAAGGGGTAATTTGTGTAGATCCTACAAGGTTTACCTACAAAAAATAACAGCTGAAATAAAAAAATATTGAAATTGAGGTGAAAAAAACAGCCATTTTTTTCCACATATTACTCTGTAACATTTTCCTGCAGTGTCAGATTTTTGAAAGCAATATACAGTTACGGCTGCTGGACTCTTCTGGTTGCGGGGATACATAGGGCTTGTAGGTTCATTCCGAACACTAGGTACCCAGAGCCAATAAATGAGCTGCACCTTGCAATGGGTTTTCATTCTATACCGGGTATACAGCAATTCATTTGCTGAAATATAAAGAGTGAAAAATAGGTATCAAGAAAACCTTTGTGTTTCCAATATGGGCACACAATAAGGTGTTGAGAAGCAGTGGTTATTTGCACATCTCTGAATTCCTGGGTGCCCATACTAGCATGTGAATTACAGGACATTTCTCAAATAGACATCTTTTTAACACACTGTCTTACATTTGGAAGGAAAAAATGTAGAGAAAGACAAGGGGCAAAAAACATTTGTTTTACTATTCTGTGTTCCCCCAAGTCTCCCGATAACAATGGTACTTCACTTGCGTGGGTAGGCCTACTGCTCGTGACAGGAAACGCAACATGGACACATCACATTTTTAAATTGAAATCTGAGGTGTTTTTTGCAAAGTGCCTAGCTGTAGATTTTGGCCTCTAGCTCAGCCGGCACCTTGGGAATCCAACCAAACCTGTGCATTTTTTAACACTAGACACCTACGGGAATCCAGGATGGGGTGACTTGTGGGGCTCTCACCAGGTTCTGTTACCCAGAATCCATTGCAAACCTCAAAATAGGGCCACAAAAACACTTTTTCCTCAGATTTTAGTAACAGAAAGTTCTGGAATCTGAGAGGAGCCACACATTCCACCCAGCGTTCCCCCAAGTCTCCTGATAACAATGGTACCTCACTTGTGTGGGTAGACCTAGCGCCCACGACAGGAAATGCCCCAAAACACAACATGGACACATTACATTTTCCCAAAGAAAATAGAGCTTTTTTTGGAAAGTACCTAGCTGTAGATTTTGGCCTCTAGCTCAGGCGGCACATAAGGAAACCTATCAAACCTGTGCATTTTTTAAAATTAGACACATAAGGGAATCCAAGGTGGGGTGACTTGTGGGGCTCTCACCAGGTTCTGTTACCCAGAATCCTTTGCGAACCTCAAAATTTGGCCAAAAAAACACTTTTTCGTCACATTTTGGTGACAGAAAGTTCTGGAATCTGAGAGGAGCCACAAATTTCCTTCCACCCAGTGTTCCCCCAAGTCTCCTGATAAAAATGGTACCTCACTTGTGTGGGGAGGCCTAGTGCCAGTGACAGGGAAGATCCAAAAACATGTCAAAACTGAGGGGGAACAAAAGCGAGTCCAGAAGAGCAGTTTTCAAAAAAACATTTTTAGGCTGACAAATGGGGCAGAATTTTTATTGGTATAGATGAGACAATGCTGGGTGGTAGGAATTTTGTGGCTTCCTGCAGATTCCAGACGGTTCCATCACAACAATGTAGAGAAAATGTGTGATTTCCAGCAAAGTTGTAGGTTTGCAGGGCATTATGGGTAAGAAAATAGTGCGGGTGCATGTGACTCACACCACCCTGGACCCACCCAGATGTTTAGTTTTCAAATGTGTCTAGGTCTTGTGGATTTTTCTACATGGCAGCGTCCCAAAGTCAAAAAAGTGCAGTCCTCACCATTCCAAGTGGGATGATTTTCATAGTTAGCCAAGCTCTCATGGCCCAAATGTAAAACCAAAACCCAAATAATCAAATGTCCTCTCACTTGCCATGGGATAAGATGTTTTAGTTTGTGGGGGAGAACTGAAAGACTGTTACCCACTTCAGTTGGGGTGGGGGCATAACCATTCCCATACTGGTTGGTAGCCAGCACCCCACAATTTCTTTTTTAATTCCCTGACATTTAGTAGACTTTCTGCCCCTCCACCGGGGTGTGGATCGGGGGTAATTGCCCCATCTGCCCACTGGTGGGCAGAACAACTTTGGCTCCATTTATTTGGGGGTGGGGGTATGGCCATACCCCCACCCTCCTATTTTGAAAAACAAATCTTCCCTGGTCTCTGGTGGGCTTTCTGGGGGGCAGATGGGCCTTCCAAAAATAGGCCGATCTGCCCCCAAGTTGGCAGATATGGCCAACAGTAATGTGCCCCCATGAGGAGCGACCCTTGCCCAAGGGGCTGCCCCCCCAATCAAAACACACACATACACACACACCAATCCATAGTGCATAGTGGTTTCTGCCCCATCCGCCTAATAGAAATAGGCTGATCTACCCCCAAGGGTGGCAGAAATGGCCTAAATACAATCTGCCCCCCAGGGAAGCGACCCTTGCCTAAGAGGTCATTCCTCATATATAAAAAAAATAAAGTAAACAAAACAAATAGATAACCCTGGTGTCTAGGGGGTGCCGCTCCCCCTATTTATAAATATAAATTAAAAAAAATTCCCTGGTGTCTAGTGGTTTCTGCCCCCCTTGGGGGCAGATTGGCCTAATAAAAATAGGTTGATCTGCCCCCAAGGGGGCATAAATAGCCTAAATACAGATTGTCCCCCAGGGGAGTGACCCTTGCCTAAGGGGTCACTCCCCACATATAAAAAAAGGGAAAAAAAACAAAATAAAATTATCCCTGGTGATCGCGATCGGGCAGCAGAAATGCTGAGAAAGACATCAAAGGAAAGGAAAGGCCTTTCCTTTGATGCCACTCTCGGCCCCTCAACGTGATCGGAGGAGAAATGCTTTTGCATTTCTCCTCCGATCCATGCGGAGGGATAGGCCCCTTCCATCCCTGCCCTATGGGCACCGAGGCGAGGCTCATAGGGGCAGCGCTAGCACTCCCCCGATGAGCCGGTCCAAGGAAGTAACGGTTACGTCCTTGGTGCCTCAGCACCACAACCAAGGACGTAACCGTTACATCCTTGGCTGCCAACGGGTTAAAGACACTGAATGGTGGGAGGGGTTATTATTTTGGTGTTTGTACTAACCTAGTGTGGGACCCAGAGATAATTTTGACAGAAAGAGCATTTTGAAGGTGATCCCATTGTCCTAGGACTACCACAGGCTGAGTTATGAGTGAAAATGTTTCGTAAACGTAATGGCCTGCAAAGCACTATGAGGTGAGTTTTTGTGCCGCAAATATTATAGTATGTTGACAGCAAAGCTCAGAACACCACAATAAAAATAGCATGTGGAAGAAACATGGTCATGTAATCAAACAGGCAGCCCTTAAAGAGCATAACCACATGAAAAAAAGAATGGAAGAAAGCACTGTAATGCAACCATATGTGTACCCTCTAGAGAGGTAGCAGGAGTATTGCAATGATATTACAAACAATGCCCATTAACCCCTTGGGCGCCAAGGACGTAATGGTTATGTCCGGTGGTGCAGCCTGAGGCGCCATGGATGTAACCATTATGTCCATTGTACTGGCACTCGGAGGCAGAGATGGGAGAGGAATCGCACCCCAATCCCCTCCAGTGACATCTGATGACACATCGGGGTCACCTCCCATTGCCGTGGAAGCATGCTTCCAGTGCGATGTGGAAGAGAGGAGGAGGGGGCAGGCAGAGACATCAAAAGAAAGGTAAGGCTTTTCCTTTCTTCTGATGTCATTCTGAGCATTTCTGCAGCCTGATCATAAAGCGATCGGGCGGCAGAAATGCCTAATAGACACCAGGGAGTTTTCTTTTAATTTTTTTGTTTATAATGAAGGAGAGCGACCCATTGGGCAAGGGTCGCTTCCCTGGGGGGCATTTAATTATTAGGTATTTTCTGCCCCTACTGGGGGCAGATCGGCCTATATTGATTAGGCCGATCTGCCCCAGGAGGGGCAGAAACCACTAGATACCAAGGATTGTTTTGTTTTATAAGGGGAGTGACCCCTTAGGCAAGGGTCTCTCCCCAGGGGGCAATAATTTTATTAGGCCTTTTCTGCCCCCCGTTGGCATATCGGCCTATATTGATTAGGCCGATCTGCCCCCGGGGGGGCAGAAACCACTAGATACCAGGGATTTTTTTTTAATGAAATTGGCATAAGCGGAGCGACCCCTCTGGCAAGGGTCGCTCCCCAGGGGGCAATTCTTTAATTAAGCCTTTTCTTCCCTTAGACACCAGGGATTTATTTTTGTTTGTTTACATTGTTAAGGGGCGTGACCCCTTAGGCAAGGATCGCTCCCCTGGGGGGGCAAATTGTTTTTAGGCCATTTTAGGCCAGTCTGCCCACTAGACACCAGGATTTGTTTTTTTTGGTCAGTTTCACGCAAGGAGAGCAACCCCTTAGGCAAGGGTCACTCCCCTGGAGGGGGCAAATTTATTTTAGGCCATTTCTGCCCCTAAGGGGGGCAGAAACCACTAGGCACCAGGGATTTTTTTTGTTTGTTTTTTACAAATGGGGAGCGACCCCTTAAGCAAGGGTTGTTCCCCTGGGGGGTAAATTTATTTTAGGCAATTCGGCCTATTTTTCTTAGGCCAATCTTCGCCCAAGGGGGACAGAAAGCACTAGACAGAAGGGATTTATATTTTTGTGCCAGTTTCACACAAGGGGAGCAACCCCTTAGGCAAGGGTCACTCCCCTGGGGAGGCAAATTTATTTTAGGCCATTTCTGCTCCCCCTTTGGGGGCAGATCAGTCTATTTTGTAAGGCTCATCTACCCCCCAGGGGGCAGAAACCCCACCAAACGAATCTTTTTTTTTAAAAAGAGGGTGGGGGCATGGCCATATCCCCACCCCAAATAAAAGGGGACAAAGTTGTTCTGCCCACCAGTGGCAGATAGGGCAATTACCCCCGATCCGCTCCCGGGGGAGGGTGGTCAGAAAGCCTACTAGATGCCAGGGAATTAAAAACAAATAGTGGGCTGGTGGCTACCAACCAGTATGGGCATGGTTATGCCCCCACCCCAACTGAAGAGAGTAACAGTCTTTCAGCTCTCCCCTGCACACTAAAACATGTTATCCCACGGCAAGCAAGAAGACATTGAGGACATTTGATTATTTTGGGTTTTGGTTTTACATTTGGGCCATGAGAGCTTGTCTAACTCTCAAAATCGTCCCACTTGGAATGGTGAGGGCTGCACTTTTCGGACTTTGGGACTCCGCCATGTAGAAAAATCCACAAGACCTAGAGACATCTGAAAACTAAACATCTTGTTGAGTCCAGTGTGGTGTGCTTCACATGCACCCCGCACCATTTTCTTACCCACAATGCCCTGCAAATCTCCAATGTTGCTGGAAATCACACATTTTTCCCACATTTATGTGATGGAACCTTCTGGAATCTGCAGGAATCCACAAAATACCTACCACCCAGCATTGTCGCATCTATACCAATAAAAATTCTGCCCCACTTGTCAGCCTAAAATTTTTTTTTTTCAAACTGCCCTTTTGGATCCGCTTTGGCTCCCCCTCAATTTTGACATGTTTTTGGCTCTTCCTTGTCACAGGCACTTGGCCCACCTACACAAGTGAGGTATCATTTTTACCGGGAGACTCAGGGGAACGTTGGGTGGTAGGTAAATTCGATTTTTTAGCTAAATGTGAGATTTGCTGAGGATGGGTAAGAAAACGCTGGGGGATCCATGCAAGTCACACCTCCCTGGACTCCCTTGGGTGTCCAGTTTTCAGAAATGTTTGGGTTTGGTAGTTTTCCCTATAAGGCTGCTGAGCCCAGGACCAAAAACGCAGGTGCCTTCAACCTCCCCCCCCCCCCCCACAAAAGCAGGTAGTTTTGCGGGCACAAGGCCTACCCACACAAGTGAGGTACCATTTTTATTGGGAGATTTGGGGGAATGCTGGGTGGAAGGAAATTTGTGGCTCCTCTCAGGTTCCCAAACTTTCTGTCACTGAAATGTCAGGAAAACAAATTGTGAGGTTTGTAAAGGATTCTGGGTAACAGAACCTTGGGAGAGCCCCACAAGTCACCCCATCTTGGATTCCCCTAGGTGTCTAGTTTTAAAAAATGCACAGGTTTGGTAGGTTTTCCTAGGTCCCGGCTGAGCTAGAGGCCAAAGTCCAAAGCTAGGCACTTTAAAAAAAAAAGTTCTGTTTTCTTTGTGAAAATGTGATGTGTCCACGTTGTGTTTTTGGGCATTTCCTGTCGCCGGCACTAGGCCTACCCACACAAGTGAGGTACCATTTTTATCGGGAGACTTGGGGGAGCGCTGGGTGGAAGGAAATTTGGGGCTCCTCTCAGATTCCAGAACTTTCTGTCACCGAAATATGAGGAAAAAGCATTTTTTTGGGCCAAATTTTGAGGTTTGCAAAGGATTCTGAGTAACAGAACCTGGTGAAAGCACCACACGTCACCCCATCTTGGATTCCCCTAGGTGTCTAGTTTTAAAAAATTCACAGAATTTAAAGGTTTCCTAGGTGCCGGGTGAACTACAGGCCAAAATCCACAGGTAGGCACTTTGCCAAAAACACCTCAGTTTTCTTTGGAAAAATTTGATGTGTCCATGTTGTGTTTTGGGGCATTTCCTTTCGCGGGCACTAGGCCTACCCACACAAGAGAGGTATCATTTTTATCGGGAGACTTGGGGGAATGCTGGGGGGAAACTTGTGGCTCCTCTCAGATTCCAGAACTTTCTGTCACCGAAATGTGAGGAGAAAGTGTTTTTTTAGCCAAATTTTGAGGTTTGCAAAGGATTCTGGGTAACAAAACCTGGTGAGAGCCCCACAAGTCACCCCATCTTGGATTCCCCTAGGTGTCTAGTTTTCAAAAATGCGCAGGTTTGGTAGGTTTCCCTAGGTGCCGGCTGAGCGAGAGGCCAAAATCCACAGCTAGGCACTTTGGAAAAAACAGCTCTGTTTTCTTTGGAAAAATGTGATGTGTCCACATTGTGTTTTCGGGCATTTCCTGTTGCGGGCGCTAGGCCTACCCACACAAGTGAGGTACCATTTCTATCGGGAGACTTGGGGGAACGCTGGGTGGAAGGAAATTCGTGGCTCCTCTCAGATTCCAGAACTTTCTGTCACTGAAATGAGAGGAACAAGTCTTATTTGGCCAAATTTTAAGGTTTGCAAAGGATTCTGGGTAACAGAACCTGTCAAAGCCCCACAAGTCACCCCATCTTGGATTCCCCTAGGTGTCTAGTTTTAAAAAATGTGCAGGTTTGCTAGGTTTCCCAAGGTGCCGGCTGAGCTAGAGACCAAAATCTACAGCTAGGCACTTTCCAAAAAACACATCAGATTTCAATGTAAAAATGTGATGTGTCCATGTTGTGTTTCCTGTTGCAAGCATCAGGCCTACCCACACAAGTGAGGTACCATTTTTATCTGGAGACATGGGGGAACACAGAATAGCAAAACAAGTGTTATTGCCCCTTGTCTTTCTCTTCATTTTTTCCTTCCAAATGTAAGACAGTGTGTAAAAAAGACCTGTAATTGAGAAATGCCCTGTAATTCACATGCTAGTATGGGCACCCCGGAATTCAGAGATGTGCAAATAACCACTGCTTCTCAACACCTTATCTTGTGCCCATTTTGGAAATACAAAGTTTTTCTTGATACCTGTTTTTCACTCTTTTTATTTCAGCAAATGAATTGCTGTATACCCGGTATAGAATGAAAACCCATTGCAAGGTGCAGCTCATTTATTGGCTCTGGGTACCTAGGGTTCTTGATGAACCTACAAGCCCTATATATCCACGCAACCAGAAGAGTCCAGCAGATGTAACGGTATATTGCTTTCAAAAGTCTGGCATCGAAGGAAAAAGTTACAGAGTAAAACATTGAGAACAATTGTTGTTTTTTTCACCTCAATTTCAATATGTTTTTATTTCAGCTGTTATTTTCTGTAGGAAACACTTGTAGGATCTACACAAAGGACCCCTTGCTTTTTTTTTCTTAAAACCATCAAATTCGAATCAAAGCACTATTACTGAGGGAAATGAGTTAAGAGACGTTGCAGACGAAAAAAGCAAAACCAACAACCGACAAAGGCATCTGCAGTCCCCCACCAAAATATTCTAACCCAAAATCAAGATACATGTAACACAAGTGGAAATACAAACGCTCTTCCAGAGACGTGCAATTATAGATTCAGTGAATGCAAGTAAAGGTTCAGGGAAAAAATCACGTTCTATAAGCAGTGTCACTTTAAACACAACTTTGTCAAGAAAGAAGGACACCCCTGACAGAGTTTCAACAGTCACAGGTGAGCGTTGCTCTGTTTGGTACTTAGCGTGATGTATTGGTCATTGTCTGAAAATAACTAAGCCCTAGGAGTGAGAAATACCTCTTAATTGATGATACTCTCGAAGGTTTCTGCTGGTCAGTGCCATCAGTGTTTGACTTTTATGGGATCTGGTTCTTTGTTTTTGTTCCTTCGTTATTTACCTCCCTTTGTGCTCTTCGATCCATATCATAATGTGGTCTTCCCCTTTTTTTGGCTAAAGTAACACGCTTGGAGGCAGCAGCACTTACCTCTACACAAATAAATGCAGGGACAGCTAGCAAGAGAAAAAATGAATAGTAAAACACTTGACATAAGCAAGTAAACTCAAAGCGCCAAGGCCGCCATGAGCGCGAGCGCGGAGGAGATACACAAAAGGAAAAAGAAGTTCACTCGCAGACGTGCAATTATCCATGTAACATGGTCGGTACCAAAAGTGGTAACAAAACCGCCCCAAGGCAGGACAAATGTAAAGCATTTGCCAATGTCATCAAAGGATTTTTGAAAGGCAAGCCCACGAAGGAGTGTAAGTGATGGGCATGGTTAAAAACCAAAATAGATACCAGCACGTCGGAAAAGCAGCTCTTGCACGCTGCTATGCTCGACCTCAAAATGGCTTTGTGCTGCTCTCGCTCATTAACATCACGCAGTATAGGAACTTTGGTTGCTGTTTTGTGTTGTGCTATTTTTTGTAAATCTACTATTTTGTGTGCAATTTGTAAAGTTTTGCGCTCAACAGAAGTTAGGCCTTTGTGTTCACACTTGCTTTAATTATAGGTATAGTTTATCGCTTCTTCACATTCCAGTTATGAATTTAACATTTCTTTAGCTTTAGGCTTTCTTCGAATTAATCCTGTGTGTCCCTGGAAGTTTGGCTTTCCATTAGGAATGCGCTATGCAGGACAGCAATGGACATCATATATGTATTTTGTACCTCCCTGACTGCAAGGAGATTTGAGACAAGACCAAGAGTAAAAGAGATGCAAATGTTTGCTATTGTTTTCAACTACTCTTCACATAAATACTGCTTAGAGAAGCATGTCAGGGATACATTTGCATCACTGCATTACCTCCCATCCCTCCCTCGCCTTCCTTTACCAACCAATGAGGCTCCCTGCCTCCCCCTAGACCCCTCCCTTCCCTTTTGAAAAGCCCCCCCTACCCCCACCACCTCCTGTTCTTTTTGTCTAGCCCGCTAGACTTACCTTCTCTTTCTCCTCCACGGCGGGGCTTGGGGGACCTCGTGTTGACTCTCGGCGAGCGCAGTGCTTCTTGCTGTGGGTCCCCTGGCGGTCGCATCTTCAAGTGGGTCGCCGGCGCTGCCTTAGGAGATGCTTCTTCCAAGTCGGCTGACTGAGTCGGCCGGCTCTCTGGTGGCTGGGGGTTCCTGCGCCTCTCATGTCCAGGGAGGAGGTTCAGGACATGATTGAGGTGGCTGTGTCTCATGCTCTTCAGGCTGGAGCTCCTAGGCCTGGACGTTCTCCTGCCTCCCGTCCTTCGGGGGTGGCGGAGGGGTCCTCTTCCTCGGATGATGATGCCCCTTCTACTTCTTCTGGTGGGAAGTATGTCTCCAGGGAGGAGATGTGGGATGTTCTGACGCATGTTCGGGACAATTTAGGGTTTCCTGTTTTTCAGCCTTCAGGGACTGATTCCCACTTGTTTCCTCAATTTCAAACGCCTTCGCGGTTTGCCATGCCTTTCCAGGGCCCTGTTAAGGATATGGTTTTCCGTGAGTGGAAGGATGTGGACAAATCCCAGGTTCCACGCTTCCTTCAGAAATTGTACTTACTGGATGGGGAAGGGGTGTTGCCCCCTTCCGTTAAGCTTGATTCCATTTTAGCTACTTTGATTGGCAAGACGGTGGTCAATCCTGAGGACTGCGTTCCTGCTGATGCCACTGACAGGAAGGTGGATTGGGGTCTGAAGAGGGCATTTGCTGTGGAAAATTTAGCCCTCAGAACTGGTATTTTTTCTGCTTATTCTGCCCAATCCTTGGTGCAGGATTTCGACAAACTGGCGGTGGCTGTCCAGGAGGGTTCGGAGGGTTCGGAGTGTTCGGAGCTGCTGGCGGTTATGGAACAACAGGCCAGGTTGCTGGCTGACATGTCGTCTGATGTTGTCCGCACTTCGGCTCTGGCTTCGGGGGCTTTGATCGGGGCTCGTATGTCCCTCTGGTTAAGGATGTGGAAGGTGGATCCGGGGGAGAAGTCTGCTCTCCTGCAGCTTCCTTTTGAAGGTCGCAATTTGTTTGGGGATCAGTTGCCTTCCATGCTTTCGAAAGCTTTTAAGGAGAGGAAGCCCGCCTTGCCTTACAAAGGTGGTTCTTCTTCTGGCAAGGGTTGGCGGAAGCATTCTTGTTCTTCTCCCAAGTTTGATTCCAAGTCTTTTTCTTCCAGGAAGAGTCGTTTTCAGCCCCGTTTTTCTCCTAAGAAGTCTGCTCCTTCAGGTCGGGGTGGCCTCAAGAAGGGTTCCTGACAATCACTGTGGGCCTGGCAGTGGACCAGTTAGGGGTCGGCTGAGACACTTTCTCCACGTTTGGCAGGAGGATGTCAGCGATCGCTGGGTGCTGGACATTGTGAACAATGGCTACGCCATAGACTTCGACGTGGTTCCTCCAGATACAGGGGTTCGTCCTACGCGACTGCCTGCGAATGGTGCCTAGAGGAGGGCATTGTTGGAGGGGGTCCAGGACTTGCTCATCAAGGGAGCCATTTCCCGTGTTCCTGTGGGGAAGAGGGGTCTGGGCACTTATTCCACCTTGTTCCTGGTTCCAAAGGTGGGGTTTTTGTCCAGTCCTCAATCTCTAGTGGGTGAATTCCTGGATAAAGACTGTGCATTTCTGGATGCTATCCATTCAGTCAATTTTTCCTCTTGTCGGTCCAGGGCATTTCCTGGGGTCTCTGGATCTGCAGGATGCTTACCTGCATGTTCCAGTGGCCCTGTCTTCACAAAGATTCCTCCGCTTTGCTGTAGGCCGGGATCATTTTCAGTTCTGTGTTCTGCCGTTTGGCCTCAAATCCTCTCCCCGGATTTTCACCAAGGTGCTGGCTCCTCTGGTAGCTCTTCTGCATTCCAAGGGTGTGTTTGTCCATCCGTATTTGGACGATATTCTGATTCAAGCTCCCAATCAGGTTCTGTTAAGGAGTCATGTGGCCCGGGCACTGTTGGTCCTGCAAAATCGCGGGTTTTTGGTCAACTGGGGGAAATCAGATTTGGTCCCTTCCCAGGATCTGGTTTTCCTCGGGCCCGCTTTCTGACTCTTCCAGGCTTGGTGACTGTGTCGGAGAAACGGTTGTTGTGCCTCCAGTCGCAGGTGTTGTCGATCTTGTCGCAGAATGCTCCCAGAGTCTTTCAGTGGTTGCGTCTGCAGGGTCATTTGGCGTCTGTGGTTTTTCTGGTAATTTGGGCGTGGTTTCATCTTCTTTGCCTGATGAACTGGTTGCTCGTTCGTTGGTCTCCGGTTTCTGGATCTCTTCGGACAAGGATTCCTGTGTCGGGGTTTGTTCGCAGGGAGTTGGGTTGGTGGGTGGTGCCGGCTCATCTTCGATTGGGGGTATCTTTGTCTCCTCCTCGGCCGGTGGTAGTGACGACCGATGCCAGCCTCTCCGGATGGGGAGCTTGGCTGGGGTCGGCTCAGGTCCAGGGGTTTTGGTCACCTCTGGAGGCGAGCTGCTCCTCGAATTGGAGGGAGTTGAAGGCGGTTCTTCTTGCTCTGGTTCATTTTCAGGAATCCCTGAAGGGATTGGATGTTCTTATCCGGACGGACAACTTGGTGACCAAATCTTACGTGAACAGGCAGGGTGGGACAAGGTTGCAGTCTCTGTTTCGGATTGCGAGGGACATTTTTGTTTGGGCTCAGGAGTGGGTTCTGTCTCTGCGGGCCACCTACATTCAGAGGGTGGTCAATGTTTGGGCGGATCTGTTGAGCCGGGTCATTCCTTCGTCCCAGCTTTTCTCCCTACGGTTGTCTCTGTTCCGTCGACTGGTTCGCATGTAGGGTCTTCCGGTGTTGGATGTGTTTGCTTCCTCAGAGAATGCGAAGGTGAGGCACTTTTGCTCCTGGTTTCGTGTCATCAGGCTTGGGCAGTGGACGGGATGGCGTGTCCTTGGCCTCAGGATCTTCTGTATGCATTCACAACCTTCCAGTTGCTCCGTGCTTTTCTGGTGAGGGTACATCTTCTGAAGGCCAGGGTTCTCTTGATCGCTCCGCATTGGCCACGGGCAAATTGGTTTCCGTTGCTTCGGTTGATGGCCTCCGGTCACATGTGGACTCTCCCTCTCTGTCCTTCGCCTCTTGAGTTTCCTTGCCTCCCTCTGGGGTCGTTGCGGCGGTTGCACTTGACGGCTTGGAAGTTGAACGGAGGGGATTGACGAGCTTGGGGGTTCCGGCCCCTTTGACTTTGACTTTGCTGGCTTCACGGCATAATTCCACGTTGCTGTCTTATGGTCGGCAGTGGAAAGTATTTTCTGCCTGGTTTTTGCGGCATCGGTTGGATCCTTCGGAAGCTCTTCTGTTTGAGGTGATGCAGTTCCTACAAGATGGGGCCCAGTTGGGTTTGTCTGTGGCTTCGCTGCGAGTGCAGTGGGCTGCGATTCAGCCTTTTCGGGGTCCGTGGCATAATCTGTCTGATGAGGGTCGTTTGATGCCTAGATTTTTTCAGGGCCTTCTTAACTTGTTTCCTCGTCCGGTGCGGGCCTTTCCTTCCTGGGATCTTTCTTTGGTGTTGGAGGACTTGACTGTTCCTTCCTTTGAGCCTCTGGAGTCATGTGACTTGCGTCATCTGTCGTTGAAAACTTTTTTTCTGGTGGCCATTACTTCAGCCCGCCGTTTGGGGGAGTTGGGGGCTTTGGCCTGCTCTTTTCCTTTTTGTAAGGTTTTTCCTGATCGGGTTGTGCTTGTGCCCTCTCCCTCGTTTGTTCCCAAAGTGAATTCCGCTTTCCATGCTCGGCAGGAGGTTATCCTGCCTGCTTCCTGTCCCGATCCTTCCTCGGCTGAGGAGGTTTGGTTGTATTCTTTGGATGTACGTAGGGCATTGTTGGAATATCTGTGGGTGGTTGCTCCTTTCCGGAAAGGTGATTCCTTGTTTGTTAATTTTGGTCTGGCTTGGAAGGTGGAGAAACCGTCCACTGCTTCCTTGAGTCGTTGGGTCCGCTCTCTGATTTTGATGGCTTATTTTTTGCAAGGGGTTGTGCCGCCTCCGGGGATCCAGGGCCGTTCTACCTGGGCTATGGCTGCTACGGTGGCTGAGTTACAGGGTGCTTCTGTGGTGGAAATTTGCAGGGCAGCTACTTGGGCCCCTCCTTCTACTTTTGTTCATCATTATAGACTGGTGGACATGGGGGGTTTGGAGTCGGTATTGGGTCACCGTGTCTTGTCCTCAATGATGCAATAGGGGGGTTGTTGTCCGGTGTCCTATTTGGTTGTAATGAAACTTGTTGCAACTCAGTGTCCTTCTCCTGTGTTTCTCTTGCTATATCTCATTGGTTGGGAAAGGAAGGCGGGGTAGGGATGGGAGGTAATGTGTCCTACTCCCTCGCCTTCCTTTCCGTTCCCTCCCGCCCTCCCGGTACAGAACGCCTGAGTTGATGTTTTGGGCTTGTTTCTGTACAGGAGTTGGTGGGGGTGGGGGGGCTTTTCAAAAGGGAAGGGAGGGGTCTAGGGGGAGGCAGGGATCCTCATTGGTTGGGAAAAGAAGGCGAGGGAGTAGGACTAGGAGTAATGCCATTACCGGTAAGTAATGGATGCATTAGTAGACAAACAAACGTACAGGACACAGAAGCAATATCTCCTTTTCACAGTGTATCTACGATTCTGTTTTCTGACACAGACAAAATACCTTCATCCAGTCAATCAAACCTCTTTGATAGAGCCATTAGAATTCCCAGGACAAGTTTTTATTTTTATTTTGGAGACTTTATCAGGTACAAAATATTGCTGAGAACCTAAGGCCCCTCGTATACATACACCTTTGGATTATCTTCTTAATTAGCAGTTCCTCCAGAAATGTGAGTATTTTCAATTGACACCGAAATCTAAAAGACTCTGAAAATGCACTTGGTACAAGTTATGAACCCAAATAATAGGAATAATGGATCAATATCTTTAAAAAATGAAGAAAAAAAATAATTAAACTTTAGAAGATACCAAGCAATAAAGGGCCAGTTGTACAGAGGGCTTTAGTATTTGCAAACAACTGTTTTATTTACAAGCTGTGACATGTTGATCTGCTGATACCCCAGCTGACCACCATCACTGTGATGGCAATGAACTGTAGCGGTTTGCAATTTGCGACCTATCGCATTAATATTAATGAGGTAGGTCGCATTGTGACCAACTACTATTTGGAATTTTGTGATCAGATCCATTAGTACATAGTTTGGTTCCAAAATATGAATGCATTAGATAAAAGTCAATGCGCAAACTGCAGCCCCTTTTACCAAATGTATTCTAAATATATCTGGCCCAAAGTCTATACCCTGGTGCCAGCAATAAAAAAAGAATAGTGGATATAATGGGTTTATTCACAAAGGTGCTTTGGAGTATGTAAAGTAATACTCCTGTAGCATGGATTTACATACCCCCTATATGACTTCGTGAATTGGACTCCAAACATATGAATTGGGAATAAAACGGAAATATTCAGACAATAGTAATTTACAACGAGAATGGAAAGCTATATGCTATCTTTGCACTCTTCTTAAGAATTTGGATGTATTTGGGTAGATTCACAAACGCTCGTAAGAGTGCATAAAAGACCACTCCCATTGTACTATTTCCTGTAGTTATAAATGCCTTTCTGGATCGATCCCTTTGTACTTGCTTTACAAAATGCAGCTTCAAAATAGGAACATTGCTAGTAGCCAGTGTCACCGTGGGAGTTCGTGACACGTTTTTCTTCCATCCACTGAAATTTATTTTAATAGTTTTCTGAAATGCGATACATTCATTTTGGAATGCATTTGAGTACAATGGTGTCCCATCTCTGATGTCAGTTGTGTGTGCTACCTCTCTGGTATTGGTGGCCCCCTGCATTCCTACTCAGCATAGGAAAGCTCCAAATGCCTTTGGGTTCAAGGTGCCAGCTTAATCGGTTGGCAGTCTCAAGAATGTGGGATACAAAGAGAAATCGATTAGATAACCGGGACACTCTTCCAGGGAAGGTAACACCGTTGTAGAGAAAAGTGAGAGCGGAGAGAATGAGAGGAGTGCAAAAATGAGACAGAAACATTGATGAATACATAATCATTCCAGATGACATCTATTTAAACTCTTCACTTTTAGGAACATTATTTTAGATTCCATCTGCTGAAATGGAAAATCCTCAATATAATATGAAAGCAGTCGTTATTTGGATTCTGATTCACCCATTTTGAATTCTGAAGTAAAACTTTGTTTCCGTCCCTTTGAAAAGAATGTCTTTGTGTTTATGTAACCAAGCGTGTTGTGTGCAGAAGGACATGCCCATTCTTCTTGTTCTGCAGGCTAGTCTTAACTTTGGCACTCAGACAGTCCTATATGAACTACTGGATGGAACATGCACTATAGCTTAACCCTTTTGATGTGTGTAATTCTGCAGTCATATTAAACAAAATGTCCTAGAAGTGCAACAGGTGTGCATGTCTATGTCTGGCACCCCCAGATACGGTGTCCAGATTTTGAGGAGCAAAAACCGGGACAGATCAGACATAAAAGAAGGACTAAAGACTTTACTCTCACTTTTATTTCTGGCATGTCCCTTTTTTTGCGTAGCTTTGTGAATGTGTGTCTATACATGTGTGTTTTTATATATATATATACACACACACACACATACACACACACACATTTACAAGACTACACATATACAATTAGCTATGGCTTGCTCTCCCACCCTACACCCCCAACCCGCCCCCACCCACCTCTCTCTCTGCTCCCCAGTCCATCTCTCTGCTGGGGACAGGGGACTGTGTTGCCTGACAGTAACAAATAAATTACTTTAATTATTACATACTTTTTAGGGATCAGTTAAAGGAGAGCATACCTTGAACTATGCTTCCCTAGATAATCTGACCTTTGTCCCAAAAACCAGGACATTTATATAATGATCTTACATTTGTCCCAAAAACGAAGACATTTGTATAAAATTAAGAGAAGCGCCGGGACAACGGGACAGTCCTCTGAAATCCAGGACTGTCTAAGGAAATCCAGGATGTCTGGTCACCCTACCCCCAGAACACCTTCGCATTACAGAAGAGACCACAGTCACTTGCAGGCCCCTTCAGTCGAACAGATCACCTCTGCATTAAATGTGCTCCAGGGTGATCTCGAAGGGCCATTCTTTATGTGCACGGGTGCATGACAGCATGCAAACCAGGGAATCTGTGAACATGGAATACTTTGCCTTTAAAACAGTCCAATATTACAGACATGGGCGCAGAGGCAAAGAGGCAGTCAGGCAGTGCACTAACAGAGCAGTCAGGTGGGGAAGGACTTTTGCTCTACCAATACGCCTGTCACGTTGTGTGCCATAGTACGAATGCCTTACATGCCAATCTGTGGTAAATATGGTGCAATGTACCAAAACCTCAATTGAGTGGAATAAGCAAAACTAAAAGTCAGATGGTGACAGGTATATGAAAGGGAACACCATTAGAGTGTACTGCACATTTAGTTTAAGGTAAACACGAAAGGCTTCTACATTTGTAATTAAGCAAACTACACATATGTGTCTGACTGAAATGATTGAGGTTGTGGGCGTCCGCACCATTTAGGTATGCCCCCTCCTATGAGGCTAAAAGAGAAGCTGCTGTTGTGACTCCTGTTTCTAAGTAATGTGAAAATGATAACGTGATAACGTTAAGTCCGTCTGTACTGTGACTGCCTATATGCATGGAGACACACCCTCCATTACCACATAACACGTCTCTTATCACTTAACT
The DNA here is from genome assembly GCF_031143425.1 of Pleurodeles waltl. Taxonomy (NCBI): domain Eukaryota; kingdom Metazoa; phylum Chordata; class Amphibia; order Caudata; family Salamandridae; genus Pleurodeles; species Pleurodeles waltl. Next base: position 653,125,736 of record NC_090447.1, read on the forward strand.
GAGGCTTCAAAGTCCAAAGTGTTGCATTACCATCCGCACGTACTGCACGCGCGGGAAAAAGGCAGGTGTGTACATTAATCCCAGGTCTGAAGAGATAAAAGCTATTTAATGTCCTCTTCTTAAGTCCCCATGCCTCTTTGCTCCAGAGAATCCCTTTGGATTCTGACAACTATTAAAAAATGTTTGCATGTTGCACTGCCGCGCCTTTGAAGGAATGACACTGTAGACATATAAAAAGGTAAATAGGGAAGGTATGTCACAGGATTTTTAAGACGTGGCCAAAGTGGGCGATGGCCCTTTCTATCCCCCCTCCCACCTCATCGGGAAAGTGATCTGTCTATATCTGACCTCTGTCAATTTCTCTATCTCAGTTCTTCTACCGCGCTATGCTTACCTCTACAGCTGGGATTGTTTCTCTCTGTCCTAGACCCTATAAATAAACCCCCACCTCTACTACCATAATACAAGCGGTGTCATTATACCTAAGGAAGGCCAACTGGCTTTGGCAGGCTGTCACCACATCAGTAAAAGCAACAACATGGTATACTTCTCTACTACAACACCTGAAATCAATGGGAAGATTGCCAATACGCAATACATGTTATAACCCATTAGTGAAGTCATTGGGGGTAGTACCAACATTCAATTTGCTGTAAAACTTTGCATTGTCAACAATTACTATTGTCAATGAAGCATTGCAGTGAACTCCATGTTTACAAGAACCTTTGTTTTACTCTCACCATGCTGCCACTGCAGATTTAAGTCCATTCAAAAGGTGTCTTGAACCAATTGAGAGCCTCTCCCGGTGTCATAGTTCTAAGGCCATATAAGTCTACATGTGACTTTTGAAAATATTTTGTAGGGGCTGCTGCACTTCCTATAATGCCCCCGGACATTTCTGAAAGATTGGTGGTTCCCCTGCCCACTCTAGCACATGAAGAACAGAGGTTGCTTGTGGTGTGCTCAATTAGAATACTAAAGTCAATAAATAAACAATCAGTTAATCCACAAAGTAGAAGTTCAAAACATCAATGAAATACCCACTGCAAGCCTTCATAAATATATTTTGCAGCATAATAAAAGGTGCCCCGTGCTCCGGTGATCACACAGGGAGAGAAAAACGGAGTACAGTGCAGTGGTGTGTATGATACAAAAGAAAAAGAAACAATAGTATTTTTTGTACAACGTGGGTTTCGAGGTTTCAGGTATCACAATGGTACACAAATAAACAGTTCCTATTGCTGTAGTTGTCAATGACGTTTTGACGTGTAGTGTATTAAAGATCATCATCAGCACAAAAACACGTGAACTGAAGCACGAGCACTTGGTCTACAAGTGGAAAGAAAAAACTCAAAGTGAGTTATTGGTTCATTCCGTATAGGTGGGATTTCTATTGGTAATGATGATGGTATTACGTATTGATTCATGGAGAATGGAACAATGTGAAAAAATATAGTGTTTATAATGATCGACTTACTTAAATAAGCATTTGCGATGCAATGGGCCTCGCGTTTGCTTGAGTTAGTGTTATTAGTGTGGTAAATTCCTAACTGGATTTTTCTTGTCACATAAATTGAAAGTGAAAAGTAAAACAGTTGATAGAAGAAATTAAATTCAAGGCGCCACAGCCGCCATGAGCGTCATTGGCTCCCTGCGTGAATGCCTAGAAAATATCGCGGCTCGGATGAAAGGCAAACCGAAACCGGAGGAGGGGCCATCACACGCTGTAACAGTAGTAAGCATGATGTGGTGATGACCAACAAAAATTTTCACTTAGGGAAATCACCTGGGAGGAAACTCAGCAAATAAAGGAGGGACATTTCACAAAATGCACCAATAAAAATTAAGCATTTAAGACAAGCACAACAATGAATGAATAGCAAGAGTGAGCATTGTTAAAAGCCCACAGAGGGATTACAACAGGCCAGAGCGCTCGCACGCTCAACCCTAAAAATGAAAGCCTGTTGCAGAAAGGCATACCTCATTAAATAAATACACCCAGTGACATTTTATACACTATCATTTTGGTGATTGCACTCGTACACACTTTTCACTTTTCAACTTGATTGCACCACACTTCTTTTCAAGAAGTTTTTCAAAGTACTTCCACTAAATACTCTTATCTGTCCTAAACATAATGTGCTGCTTTACCTTTTGTGTGCAGCTCACTTGTTTGTTCCTCCCAGTGTTCTTTTCTCCCCCTCTCTGTGTTCTTCTCTCCATATGTGCTTCTCCCTCCGTCCCCCACTTGTTGCGCTCTACTTGTCATATTGCCTTTTCTCTTCTTTTCCTTCTGTACTATTTATTTTATTTATATATCCAAGTGGTGTCCACCATATTAGATGGCTAAATATAAAACAATTAAAGCAAACAACACCCATGTAATTCTGCTGATGCAGGCATGCTTTCAGGTGCATATATGGTTAAATGCCATTATGCATGCATGCACCAAAGAAGTTACGCAATAACATTGTTGTGCCTTTCCATTACCCTATTTTTTGACAATGCTAAACAGCTTTGGGAAAAAGTATGGCTTTGTACAGCATCACCAAAAGGCATTGGCATAACCAATGGGTCCCAAAAGCAAGACCAATTTGTTTTGCCAATGCTTGTTCATAAATTGATAACACCTGCATAGTGAGCTGCTGTCATCAATACTCCTTCTGGTAGCCACTGGATCCATTTACCTCCTTTGGAGGGTAAATACAGCTTCACTGGTGACCACAGAAGTGCCTTGAGACTGAGTGTAACCTTGAGGATGGCAGCTGTAGGTTGATCAGTGAGCAGTAATCCACACCACCAACTGCCAGGAACCTTTTCTCTGGCAGAGGACACCCAGGAACAAGAAGCTGATTCCCAGCGTTCTGGACGGAATGGAAGCGCGCTTGATAGAAAGATTTGGGACGGCTAGGAGGGGTCTAAATGATTTGTCTGAAATGTGGGCACTAATATAATTGTAACTGGTCTAGTACCAGCCTGTTCTGTAGAGTTTCTTTCAGTAGAAGATGTGGGTTGTTTTCAGTCCTAGAGATGTATATAATTTCTTGATTAATTTCATCATTATGTGGATTGTGAATGTTTAGTGTTGGAGGTCTTTATTATATTACTTTCACATAGCTTTATTCGGTTACTTTCAACCAGAAAAGCAAACAACCAACAATTGAATAAAAAAAGAAAAATAAGTTTAGTTAAAAAAAGGGATAAGAATAAAATAGAATAACATATGTTCAACCTTAAAACACATAAAATTGCATTCCATCAAGAATGCGCCTGACCCCCTAATATCTGTCATTTAAATTAAACATAGAGTTTTATTTCAGTCTTAGGTGCATAGTTAAAATTTAGCAGCTAAAATAATTTGTTCCTCATCATCATTTTTTCCCCAGGGTACTGATACGAATATGCCAAGCAGCTACAATATACTTGCTAACCGCACAAGATAAAGAGAGGGAAGTATCCCTCATCATGATCCTCAAGGTAGCCATAGAGTGTCTTATCCCCATATTTCTACACACAGGTCGTAACCACTTCCGTCGCGCAGTCATATATGCAGGGCATATAAACATAAAATGTACAATAGATTCAGAAGTGTGATTACAACTAGGACAGGGATCAGATCTTGTAATTAGACTCCGTGTACTACCATAAGATTTAAGAGGCAGGCAACCATATCTGAACTGAATGTATAAACTCTTACTTAATGGGTCAAGAATTGTATCCATAAATGGTTCCAGATACGGATACCATTTGAAGTCAAAAAATTGTGAGGTCAATCTGCCATGTGTTGAGCACATCAGGTAGTTTTCCCTGACATATATCCAGTAAACAGTTTTCAAATGGTTCTTCTGATCCTTCCTTATACTTTCTGGATGGCTCCAAAACTCACTAAGACCCAATCTATAAAACCATTTTGAGATGTGATTAAACCAAGGAATGGTAAGAACATTTGGTGTATCTAGAATGTCTTGAATAGACTCCTTATATGTGGATAGCTCAGGGGTGGTCCATACACGGACCCAGAAAAGCAATGGTCGTAGGGCAATTACATCTGAGATGCATGACAGGCCAAGGTCCCAGAACATTGGCAGCACTGGGGTATTACGAGGACAAGACAAAGTTGATCTTACAAAGTTGTTTTCCCCCACTGCCAACTTGCCAGTGTTCGAGGACCCCCAGATTTCTGCCCCATAGACCGCAGAACTCTGTGCCTTAGCTCAGTAGATTTTAGTGGTTGGAGTAATCACTCTCTCAGAGGTAGACTTGTGGAAGCGTAGAATAGCCCCAGATCTCTGGGCCAAAAGAGCTAAACTTTTATCGATTTGGGCCCCCCAATGCAGATTGTTGCTAATTCTCACCCCCAAATAATCTATGGAGTTTACCATGCCTAGGGGGGTTCCATTATAGAAAATTGAATATCTCTTAGTGGGGCCACAGCCCAGGGTCATAAGTTTAATTTTGCTCTGATTAAGTTCAAGTCCATAGTCATCACAAAACGAACTAAACTTATCCACAAGTACCTGGAGACCCATAGGAGTTCTGGAAATCAGGAGGGAATCGTCAGCAATTAGCAAAATTTGAATTTTGTGGTTATTCAAGGATGGAGCATCATTTTGGCAGTTGGTAACGACTTGCACCACCTCGTTAATAAACAATGTGAATAGAGTTGGGGCAAGAACACAGCCCTGGCGCACTCCTCTCCTAATATCTATTTTGTCGGTGAGTTCCCCCTGATTGCCCCATCTAACTTGTGCAAATGTTTTTTCATGTAACCTTTGAATTAAATGCACTAAGTTTCCTGGGATACCGATTTTGTTTAGTACTCCCCATAGTTTCTCTCTTGGGACAAAGTCGAACGCAGATCTTAAATCTACAAAAGCAACATAGAGTTTTTGCTTAGATAGGGTGACATACTTCCAAAATAATAATGACAGCCTGAAGACTTGGTCCATGGTGTTAGTTTTAGGCCGAAAGCCGGCCTGTAAGGGGGATAGAATTTGATTATCCTGAATCCAATCAGTAAGCCTATCCAAGACTTGCTTAGCAAACGTCTTCTGAAGGATATCGATAAGGCTGATTGGTCGATAATTTGCAGGTGAAGCTACATCACCCTTTTTGTGAATCGGAATTATTTCTGCACCACGCCAAGAATCTGGAATAGGGCTACCAGCTGCTATGGCATTAGACAATAAGTTAATGTACCATGCCCATATCTTTGGTTCTGATTTAAACAGGTCCCCTGGAATTTTATCTGGACCAGGAGCTTTGGGTAGAGTTTTTTACAGCCTCGTTTAAATTAGATCTTGCTCGCACACAATCCTGATTGTACCAATCCCTACGAGGGATGTCAACAGGTTTCGGTTTAGAAGGGATTTCCCTATAGAAGATACCCTGTAGGGAATCCACCAATTTATTGTGGATAACCATAATAGGAATATCAGAGACTTCTTGTGCCTCGTAATCTACAAAAAGCTTTAAAAATGATGAATATATTTCCCTAGTCAAGTACGGGTTGGATTCGACCTTCGGCCAACAGACCCGAGAGCGTCTATGATACAGGTAAGGGAGTGGGACATTAGTGATCGTTCTGTGCTGGACTCTTAAAAATGCATGGTTGGTCAATACAAGGCACAAGGGATTATGATCACTATCCAGGCGGGGTAATATTTCCATGTCCAGTGAGATTGACCATAGCCTAATGTCCACTAGAATATAATCAATAGTACTGAAGGAAAGCCCTCGCTTGAAAGTAATAGCTCGCTCAGGATCTGATTTAGTGCGGCCATTGCATTCTCTCAGGCCATATTTCAGACAAAGGGAAGACAATTGAGATGCAACACGGGAAGCTGGCAGAGACGCCATTTCCTTGGATTGGGGAATACCCCAATATTCGTCCTCCTCAGTAGTCAGATTTATGATGGTGTTGTCCAACACAAAGGAGCAATTAAAGTCACCAGCTATAATCAGAAAATCTGAAGAGTCCAAAAGCTCTATATATTCCATCAGCTGGGTGAGAACAATTGATTCTGACCCACGGGGAACAGATCTTGCATAAGTATTCAGAACTATCATCCTAAATCCAGGTCGGAATGTGAGTTGCACACCCAGCAGATCATAGGAATTAAACTTTATCATAGAATGGTCACATTCTAGCTTGTTGTTCAATAAAATCATTAACCCTCCTATCTGTCTTCCAAAGCCACCAGAAGCAGGTTGGGCAGCAGAAAAACAGGTTGTAAAGGCTTGAATGGGTATCTGCTCTGCAGTCCAAGTTTCCTGAAAAAGACAGATATCTTGTTTATTAACAAGGCTTACCCATTTCGGGTCACCCAACTTTAACTTAATTCCTACAACATTCCAAGATATAATATTGATTTTGGGAGGCGTAGATATTAACTTAGTTCTCAATAGAGGGGCAGTAGATGGAGTCACTGTAAATTGACACTCATCGTTTACTGTTTTAGGAAGTACTGTGCAGGGGGCAATCAGTCAGTCCAGTTCAGAAAGTAAGGGGGAAGTGTTCTCAGATTTAGATGTTAAAGAGTTGTCTAAAGAAGGAATAACCCCAGCTACAATAGTTCCAGATGTACAGCATCCTCTGCATGACAAAACCCCAGGCGGCTGACTACTAAGTCTAAGGTTCGATTTCCTACCAGAGCTTAATGTACCTGTCTGTGTGTCAAAGGCCAGGAGATCATTGACTAGACTACTGTGATTAAAAAGAATCGAAATATAATCAAATTCCGACCCTAACTGATTATATCTATGGACCTCGCATATATCAGACCTGATAACAGAGAGACAGTTCCTCTGGGAGCGTATCCAATGAATTACTTTATTAGTTAGAGAGTCACTCGACTCTCTATTGCCCTGAGGTAGCTTTGGCACCCTAGTCAAATATATAATGGCATCTTCCCTCCTCCTTCTTGACCTTCCCTTAAAATCACGGGTGTGTAGAGATGTCAAATTGTCAGGGTGTGTAGCTGAACGGGGACTAGCACGACAACTTGCTGCAGAAGGCATTCCACCTGAGTTTAACTGAGAAATTAAAAACAGGGAATACCTTTATCCCCCCTACCAGAGGTGGATCCACACTTGTTTACGCCTAATTTTGGAACTCGCTCATTGGTGGTAGACATGGTCTGACAGACAGACCTGCCATGCCTTGGGGAGCTGCCATTACTTCCCCCAACAATATTGTGTGTAGAAAGAGATGTCGAATTGTCACCTGAAGTAAAGAAACTAGGTTTTTTGGTTTCCGGCAGTGAATCAGAGGAAGGAACAGACTCAAAGGGCATAATGCAATTACAACCAGACTTTTGATCATAAAGTCCAGAAATTTTGTTCGTCAAAGATACCAGCAGACACTTAACATCATCTAATTTCTGAGAAATGATAGCTAACTGAGAAGCTTCGTTGTTTTTTTATTTATTTTTTATTGAAGCTTCGTTGTTGCCCATCTTCCTATCCAGGGAGTCTTTGTCAGTTCCTTCTACGAATAAGGTTTGTAAATATCCAGGACTTACAGAATTAGAGGATAAAACCGAAAACCTGTTAGAACAAGGAATGGTAATAAGAGGCGGAGACGTGCACCTCGAAAGAGGTGCACCTTCTGCAGGTAAACATCCATTTGTTTCCACCAAAGATGGTAAAGTCTCCAAAAGTGAAGGAATTACACCCTGGGAGTGAGGTGGAGGGTGTAGATCCGCCTTGACCTCTACTCTATGCATCTGTGTTTTTTTCTTAAAGAGGTCAGGAATCTTTTTTGAAGGAATGGTGTCCAGTATAGAAGGGCCAGCAACAGAGGGACTCCTCAGTATTGCCTCAACCTCTTCAAACAATGAATCAATTGTTTTGAATTGCTGTAGATTTGTGGTAGAACATCCCTACACTTTCCCAACAGAACGTTTTGGGGGTTTTTTAACCCGAGAGTGGGGTACTGATACATCATCGGCCTTCCTCTTCCCCATATCGTCTTTCCAATGGCCCAGCTAAATAAATTCAGCCCTGGTTCCTACTATTGAGTGCGAATAATATCGGGGAGAAAAGAAGCCCCTAAGAACAATGGGTAATAAAGATTTGCTCCACTAGCCCCTTTAATGCCGGATAAAGCTTATGATCAAATAAAACTAGTCAGACTTAACAAACGAGATTCCTGAAACCTCTAGACCAAGTCCAAATAGCAAAACAAACAAAACTTTAGGGGGGTGGCCCAGCCCAGGCTCCTCCTGGCGATGACGGGCGCAAGACGGGCCCTCCCTTGGCCCGGGCGCGTCCCGCAGGCGGGAACGCAGTAATTCAAATTTAAAGGACTCCTGCCCTTGGGATCGAGTTAAAGGGCTCCTGCCCCTTCAAAATTGCCACCTCCGCCTCCCTTCTTGGTGCCGCGCTTCCCGCAAGGCGGGAACGCGGTAGTTCAAATTTAAAGGGCTCCTGCCCTTGGGATCGAGTTAAAGGGCTCCTGCCCCTTCAAAATTGCCACCTCCGCCTCCCTTCTTGGTGCCGCGCTTCCCGCAAGGCGGGAACGCGGTAGTTCAAATTTAAAGGGCTCCTGCCCTTGGGATCGAGTTAAATGGCTCCTGCCCCTTCAAAATTGCCACCTCCGCCTCCCTTCTTGGTGCCGCGCTTCCTGCAAGGCGGGAACGCAGTAGTTCAAATTTAAAGGGCTCCTGCCCTTGGGATCGAGTTAAAGGGCTCCTGCCCCTTCAAAATTGCCACCTCCGTCTCCCTTCTTGGTGCCGCGCTTCCCACTTTATTATATTATATATGTGCAATTATGAGTTTTTAAAAGAAACGTATATTTGTTATACTTGGGACAGGTACTGTCAATAATATAGGCAGATGTCTGTCATTACTATGTATTTACTATGTATTTACCATAAGCTCTGCAAGTAGTGTAAGCATATATATTACATTTGGGTAGATATTGCGTGGATATGCACTGTGAATAATATATGTATAGGTTTGTTTGTATTTTTCATTTATGATATGTTCTGTAAGTACTTCTTTTTGTTATGGTTGCTTTATGTATTTTTTTAAATCCACACAGTGTGGCCTTGCTAGCTTTTTGCATTGTTAATAACATGCTAACAGGTTTCTTGCCTGTCATGCGCTTTGAAAGAAAGGTCAACATGTTTAGTTGGTTGTACTTGATTGGGTTCGCTTTGCTTTATAGTTATATACTGTTGAGACATTTCAAAATGGGCCCTATATTACTATGAGGAAGCTTGATACAATCTAAGTCACCTCTTCGCTGTCTACTTCTAGGACGCGTAGCCAGAGAGCCTTGCCGGTGGCTTGTTTATTGATTTAAACATGCTTCCTGATAGCGCGTTATGCTTAAGAGCTGTTACTCCTGGTACCACACGGCCGGCTTGACGTCTAAAAATAGGTATGTGCTGTTTGTTAATCCTTGGGCTCGCTTTTTTCAGCGTTTTAGTTTTTCTGCGTTTGCTTGAGTAAATGGCTATTTTTTAATATTGTTTCTTCGGTTTTTCACAGTACTAGTCTGGTTGCGATAACCATTTATTTATCGCTCTTCCACTGCCATGCAGGTCAGTCCCTCTGGCTACGCTTTCCTCATATGTATTCCCACATATACTTTATAGTATAATGTGCAATTCTCTTAAATGGTCTTGCGGGAGCAGTATCATATGTTGGTGTTTTCTTTCGTATTACTTTTGATTTATTTTGTTTGCCACAGCTCGGGGACTGCATCTGGCTTCTAACTACATAACTACATCTCTACAATTTAATTGGCTTTCTTTGGTCAGCATCCTTACTAATTTGGTTATTATAAGTGCTTTTATCTAAGTGTTATTTTCTTCACTTATTTCTTTATGTGCACCAAGGTGTGTTTTTACGGTGAACAGGTGGGGGATTTCCTCACCTGGCAGTGTACATAGTTGTTATGAGCCATAATGGCTTAGGTAATTTGTGTATGTTGTATATACAGGCACTGTTTCCATTGTCCTGAGGAGGCCGTATTTGCTAAGGCCGAAACCCGTCAACTGTAACTTCTAAGGAGTGACTGTTGGAATTCTCGAACTGTTGGATCTAAGAATTTGTGGACTGTATCGGACTTCTTTTCAGTGATTGTTTTCTCTCACTGAGGCGAGATACTTTCCTTGGACAACTGCCACCACCTTCCTCTGTGACTGCTTGCCACTGGATGGCTAAGCAGACTATGCCTTATTTACTACGGTGCCCTAATGGAACTGTTGGTTGATTTCTTTATGTATAACATTTGTATATAATTAGAGTTTTCTTGCTATATTTGTTTTGTATATTAGATTGCTTTTGGGTGCACAGGAAATCTGTGGGCACTACGATTAAATTGGTTTAATGGAAATAAAAGAAATTATTTTTCAGTGAAAAAATGAGTTTTTCGCTTAGATAGTTGGGCATATATTCATTCCTTCTGCATATTTCGATTGTTGTAGGTTGATCAGTGAGCAGTAATCCACACCACCAACTGCCAGGAACCTTTTCTCTGGTAGAGGACACCCAGGAACAAGAAACTGATTCCTAGCAAGTCATAATCATTACCTGCCATTCAGCTCTGCTCAAGAAAGGAACTAGGATGTGGGACAATTGCCCCTGATGAGCTAGCTGAAAAGCTACTAAAGACCAGAGAATGTCATTTTCATTAAGAAATAAGTAGGGTGCTGGGTCATCCCATACTGCCACGGGACACATCTCCATTTCCCAATCGCTCAACTGCTTTCTACAAACCAGCACCACTGGAGAGAACTGGTGAGTCCTGAACAGACCCTGACTTACCCTCGATCCACAACCACTACCCAATTTTCAGTTGTTGTGGTAATCCACAATCTGCCTCATCCAGTGGAGCTAGAAAGACCACAAGTCACCAGAGTTGATGACTTGGAACACAAATGTATGGAATGTAAGTTCTAGGACTCATATGAACCTCCATCTCCAAAAGACAAGAACTCTTGAATTTGGGAACTTGCCCAATGCACACTGAATTTATTGCCTTGGACATTTGATGGGTCTGTGTGTGCCTTACATTTGCAAACTGTTTTGTGTATTCATAGATTTCACAACAGTCATGTTAGTTCTGGCTGGTATCATCCAACCTCAGATAACCTCCTGCACACACCGCCATCACGAGGATGACTACTTTATGCATCTTGCAGGGAACTGTCAACTTGAATGCAAAATATTTTGGAGATCTTTATGGAATTGTCAACTATATTTGGGAAGAGACTATCCACATCCACATTGCTCACTTTACTGGGATGTGTAATGGACATTCAGGTGACTTGCCACAGATTCACTTATATTTCGCTGATTATAGCGAGCACCTGTCATCAAAGGTGTGGGTGCAAGACCTAAATTACTGTAATTACATGGCATATACTTAAACCTTGCTTCTTCTCTCTGCCTCGTGTCTACGAGATAGCTGAGGTTTCCTCTGGGTGTATTTGGAAGGCAAGGAATGATCGTCAAACAAATAACGTAGATAATAACCAGGACTCTTTCCCTAACAATGTTTCAATTGTAAGGTAATATTCTGACATGTAAGACAGATGGATCCTATGCACGAGGGAGTGCTTTTGGTGGGAATGTTGGCTGCGTGTCTTGGAAACCCAGAGATGTAGTTCACTACAACTCTAAAGAAAAACCTCTCATTGGTACACTGTAATTATTATCTTGCTTGATCATGTACAGTGTTCCTAATCTTAATGATCATATGGTATGCACCATGTTCCTGTGCTAGTTACTGACTGAGTTTTACAGCCTTGCATACATGACACCTACAAACCTAGGGCAAAGCGCAGACACAGCATAGTCAACTTGATCTACAGTATCACTTTGTCTTGCACTTTAGTTCCAAAAACTGACATTTGCAATCACAGCCCTCATTAAAGAATTAAGACAATCGAGTTCCTGAAGACTGCAGAGGTCACCCAAACCATGGCTCTATGGCCACATGTTATTTGAGTTGTGTTATCTTACTAGATAAGTTCTATATCTGTGTCTGAGGTAGGGGTTGTGTTCGCATGAGCTATTGCTGTTCTGTTCGTGCCCTTATTTTAGCCTACTGACTGTCAGTACCTTCAAACTCCTGTGCCAGACACCTTTTTCCACAGACAATGTGCAAAAATGATCAGGGCACTTTGAATTAAATATGTGTCCTATGCACATGATGACCATTAAATATATACACACATCATAAGAGAGTACTGTGTATACCATTTTATACTGCATATATGTGTCAAAAAAACAAAATCTACTTTCGTGCCTTTTCTTGCAGTTTATTGTCCATAGTTATTTGTTTTTTATAGTATCTGAATTCCAAACTTGTTACCACCTCCAAGCCTAAGCCTTGATTGTTTGCCGAAGTTAACCTTGGAGAGTCAAGAGCACAAAGGGAGTGGCTTGGTAATCCAATAGGAATTAAATAGAACCTTAGACCTTTTGACAGCTCGGGTAAATGACAGTATCCACCATGGATACTGCCAAATAACCATTTCATGCCCCTTGAAATAGACCTCGCTATTTTTAAGAAAATGAGTAATCCTTTGGGCGGCAAATCATGGAAACATTGTTTAAAATGTACCTTACACTAAGGAAATGTAATAGCTGCTGTTTATTACTGCCCACTATTGGCCATCATGATGATTGGAGGGGATAAGATATGTTTAACAATCATGATGCCAGTTATTTGCAACAGAGAATGTAATGTTGATATATAACTAATATGGCAATCATTATTTAAAGGGAACAGATTTAGTTTCTCCATTTACCTGACCCTATACACGTCTGTAGGAGAAGCGGGAAGATACTACATCATGGACAAAAGCAATTAAATAATCCTGTAGACAAGCTGTTATCAGAGCCCTCTACATAAATGATCTGCATCTCCTTTGGTATGAGCAGAAATTACCAATTACCATTTTTGATGGATACAGTAAGGATACATTTCAATAGCTTTAACCTGAAACCAATCGATTCATATGATTAGTGCCTAGGTTGACCTTTTATATTTGTAATTAAAAGGTAGCCGATTTCATTTACAAAGCTCCATTTTCTGGGAAATCTACTGCACAGGTTTTGCATTCTGAAAGCTCAAACCCCACAGAATTAAATCCAACGCCTAGTGTAGGGAGTTTATGTGAGTGACTAAGAAATGTTCCTTATATTGTGGTAATCAAAAATGTACTTTTTATCATTACAAATTGATTGATAAAAAATAATATACACCAATGGACATCTAATATAACTAAACAAAAAATATTAGTGGCAGAAAGGCATAAGAGATAAACCAAAAACACGGTGAGGATTATAAAAATGTTCAGATCTTTTTAATTACTAAGCGAGGACCATACTAAAAAAAAAAGAATAGCTTACTGACAGAGAAAACGTGTTCATTTAATTTATTTTCAAGATTCACACTGTGCACATTATCAAGGAAATTGTCTTTAAGTGGAAACAGTTCAAGAGAAGGTCGGATGAATGGATTAACAGACACTTGAGGCGAGCTTAGAAAGACTAATTACAGTTAAGGGTAAAGAATAGAATGGTTATCAGTCATATTCTATGATACTTTGAAAACTGAAAGATAACACAAAAGAACATTCTCAACTGAAATTCAAGGGAGATCCTACTCTCAATGATAAATCAACTCGAGTTGCGGCATGTCAAGTAAGAAAAAAGATGAGAACAAACAAAAATGATTCACACAAAACAAAATATCTGCTTGCATGCAGCTTGCAATGGGGCTATAAATTAATAATCTATAACAGGTCTACTAAATTATTTGTTATTGACAAAATGTATTAAAACATATGCTCTTAAAGTATGATTAAAAGTGGCATTAAACCTTTCCACAGCCTTGTTAATTTCCACCTGCCATATTACTTTTTTATCATTTTGAGAGTAAGCAAGTACTATGGCCAGATCATTAAAAACTGTCAAAGTCAACAGTCTGGCTATAAAATGAAAGGCGCTCGGTTAAATGTATGAATGTATGGTTGAGTAAACAGAAGAATACAAGGGTGGATGGAAGTGCGGGTTGGATCGCTCAACAGATGGGGGTGGATGAATACAGGGGCAAGTGGAAGCATGAGTGGTGAATAGGTGAATGAATGTGTGAGTGTGTGGAACTATGGGTACTGACTGGATGTATGGAGGAGTGAATAGGTAAATGGATGGCTGGGTGTGCAGGTGGGTGTACTGTTACATATTATGCTTGTATGGCTTTTAGGGTGTCCCGATATCATAAATTTACTCATTTGCATAAGACATATAAGTAAATCTTCATTTGCAGTAACTGATGCATTTATTGTAGTTTTTGTACAACAAATGACATATTCTCGTATTCATTTCAAAGGATGGCCCTTAAGAAAAAGTATAATAGCTTTAGGATTTAACATTAACTGCAAAGGAATTTGCACATTATTTGTCTCACCTTACATCACCATCACAGGTTTATATTTTATCAAAACAAATAGTTTGAAAGGTATGTGATACCTGTATACAGCCATACTGGGGAGATAGCTTGGGACTTCGACACTCCAGGTAGCAGAGCAGCGTGGCTCCAAGGCAAGCAAGCCATTGAATGCCATCTGAGGCTATTTGTTTCATAACATATTTTCCAATAGAAACATAACTTAGCCTTGTATTATAGACAGACTTGTTTTAGACAAACATAAATGAAGTACAGGTATGGTTGTGTGTTGATTCGATTGAAACACGGACCCTCATTATGGATAACGTTTGATGCTTTAAGATTGCACGTATCATGATTCTGAAAATGTACTTTATATAGATTGTCAATTTTCATAATGTTTACGTTTTGCTTATGCTGTCACTACAATCTTACTGATTTTTGCAATTAGTTTGTTTCGTGTACTCTGCATTAAAACTTGCGAGGGGCACGCATACAGACCCTGGGGCATTACAATGCCCACAATGCATTGCTGTTGGGCTGAAGCCGGGGAGCAGGCAAAGTCAGGGCAGATGGACACACCGCTATATAGCGTGGAAGACCTTACCGCTGCGCAGGACACGCACACAGAACCCTGGGCACTACACTGCCCACAATCCTTTGCTGTTGGGCTGCCGCCGGGGAGCTGCACAAGGCGGGGCAGGCGGACACAGTGCTATATAGCGTAGAATACCTTACTGCTGCGAGGGACGCCCATACATACCCTGGGGCACAACACTGGCCCCAATCCTATGCTGTTGGGCTTCCGCAGGGGAGCAGGAGAATGTGGGGCAGACCAACACAGCACTTTATAGCGCAGAAGATCTTACCTCTGCTCGAGATGCCATACAGATCCTGGGGCACTACACTTCCCACAGTCCTTTGCTGTTGCTGCTAGGCTGCCACCGGGGAGCTGGAGATGGTGGGAGGGAGGGGCACACAGCACTATATAGCATGGAAGACCTTACTGCTGCACAGGACATGCCCAGGAGTGGCCCAGGTCAAGACCGGGCCCATCTTCGCTCGTCATCACCTGAAAGATGCTGGGCTAGGTCCTCCTTCTTGCCCATGGACTTAAGTAAGTTATTTCCATCGTGTTCCTTCTTGCTATGACCAGCTTAGTCTACTGGGGAAGCAAAAGCCTACTGCAACTTCGTTAAAACCTCAGGCTGTTACTTCTTGAGATGGATTTCTCCACCGTGCAATAGGCTTTTCAAACAAGGAAGTTGAATGGGCTGAAAGTCGCCTATTCCTCTCTTTCCCTCCCCATGTGCTCTCTGTCTCACAATCATTAGTTAGATACAGCAGCAACAGCCTCTACCGTTGCTCTGGGAATAGTCTCTCCTAGTCTCTTCCCAGCACCTCTTCTACTGTACCCTTAGTGCCCCTGGAGCCACAGCCTAAATCATCAAGCATCTATTCCAATGGCCTGGCAGTGAAAAGAATGAAGATGGACGCATGCGCTAAAAACCAGGCATCCATGTACAACCCCCATTTCTCTGCAAAGGGGCTGTAAGGCTTATAACGAGGACAAACTCATGGATGTTGCGGGGGCTTTATGTGGCAAAGTTCTTGACATCTTGGAGGCTAAATTAAAGCCACTTTATGAGCGGCTGGGTGCAAGTGAGGCAGAACTCAGCCTCATTAGGCCACTCACCAGCCTTGGTGTCACTTGATATACCCCACCATGTGGACACCATTGCTACCATCCCTACCAATCCCCCTATCATTATGGAGAGAATACTGCTACTATGGAAAACTGCTTATTGGTCAGAGGGGTTAAGCAGTAACATTTTATGGCTAGTACTTAGCCACCAGGGAACAAGCGAGCTTGCACGGATGGGGACAAGGGAGGAGGTAGGAGTGGGCCAGCTGAGGCTCCTGGGGTTGCAGCAGCTAGGTTCACTCATGAATCCAATTCTATCTCAATCAAACGTCTGTCAGTGTCTTGCCCGTACGTCATTGTTTTATCAACTATACCTTGCTTTCCCACTAAAACAGTTGAATCATTTGCTCAGCTCAGGAACAATGTTCTTCACTGGTTACATACCACTGCCCATTTCCCATATTCAGATATATCCAATATATTGATGGTTTTTAGGATGGGATGGGTTGGTCTCTTGGCAAAAAGTTTCTCAGGTGATTGCATGAATGTCAATTTTAGGTCTCCCAATATTGCCCATAAGTTGCTGGCTAATGGTTATTTTCCCGGTGGGTCCTGTTCTGACACTGGCCTTCTCCCATTGAGTTTATTTTTAATGCCACATGCAGCCAAGGTTTATGTCCCAGACTCATTTATCTAGACCATTGATCCCTAGTAGGGGTAGATTCAATCAACATCTGGCTCCTTCGGCCCTTGCAGAGGTAGACTGACTGCACACAGGCGATAGTCCCTTAGCAATCCCATCTTCCAATGCCCAAATAACTGGCATTCTAGTATTGAGAACCAGAAGTCCAGCTCCGTCAAATTCTTTTTCATAACCAATAAGTCCACTACCCTTGACAGCTCTTAATTGTGTTTCTAGATCCTGTGTCAACACTGTGCGATTACCAGCCACTTATGAGGGAAAATGCCCAATCAATAGTTCTTGGACAGCAATCACTGCCTGAAACTTGTAATTGTATTTCCTCTGTTAGGCCTTTATCCAGCTTCACCACTATTGTTCACTGGAATATTGCAGGCATCAAGTCTAAGCTTGATGACATCGTATGGGGCCAATTTATTGCTAAACACACAATTTGTCTCTTCCAGGAAACATGGGCGATATTTAGGAGTGGTTTTAAGAGCTTTTGCGTTCTAGCATTAAGGCCTGCAACTGGGCGCCCATTGGGTGGGTTGCTTGTTTGGGCGACTACCACACTTTCCTACTCTGTAACTGAACCCCAAACAGGCTTGGGAACTGGCAAGAATCACCCTGTTTGCACTTGTTGAATAGGATTTTGGCCCATCATGTAGAGTCCCATTACGTTATTCTGATAGGTGATTTAAACCTTACACATGAACCTAATTATACTACCCAAGATTTATGCCATGAGAAGGGCTTAGTGTTTGGAATTCTGGAACTAATTTCTCTCTAGTGAAGAGACACCTCACAAGGACTGCTCTTCAAGTGGTAGACCTTACCCTAGGCCACGGATTGTGAACATGCAATGGCCCCTCGATTTCTGATGGCACTCCTGCTCCTACATTTAGGACAGAGTTGTATGTAAACCTCATTGATTATCTTATTCTAGATTTGAGACTGTGGAGGCTGATAGAAGACAAGATAGTGCTAGAGTGGGACAAGAGTGACCACAATCCCTTAGTATTAACTATGAAACAGCTGTTCTCCTTTGTTCCACCCTTGGTCTCCAAGGGATTCGACCAACAGTTGGAGGCCACAAATAACTGTAGGAATATGAAATGGGAAATGGTGAGCTTTTCTCCTGATACTCCTGAAATTCCTTTATGCAGATGGTTTCTTAGATGAAAAAATGTTAGTTCAATCTTAGAGAATTTATGTATACGGAGACCACCTATGTACGATTTTGTGGATTTCCATTTTTTTTCTTTAATATTCTTTCATTTGATTATTTGCTGGAATTTTAGGGTTTTATCTATTTATTATGATTAACTATTATGGTTTTTATGGTGTAATTTTGATATTATCCGTTATGTCTTGATAATTAAATTATATTTTCGACCTATCAATAAACTTGAATCTTGAAGACTAGAGATAAAGGCACTCATTATGACCCTGGCGGACGGGGGAGAAGTGGCGGTAATACCGCCAACAGGCCGGCAAAAATGGAATTATGACCATGGTGGTAACCGCCATGGTCATCCGCCACTTCTCCACTCCGACCGCCAGGGTGGTGACGACCGCTGGGCTGGAGACTCCGTCACCAGACCGCCGGCGGTTTCACGACCCTGCATACCGCCATGGATTTCGGGTGGTTTAGAACCACCATGAAATCCATGGCGGTAGGCACTATCAGTGCCAGGGAATTCCTTCCCTGGCACTGATAGGGGTCTCCCCCACCCCCATCCCCAACCCAAGTCCTCCCCCCACACCCCTCTGCCACCTCCAATGGTGGCAGGACCCCCCTCCCCACCCCTACCCCCAACATTGAAACACACCCCCACCCTACACGCATACAGACACCACCATTACACATACCCGCACACATACCAACAAACATACCAACAGACACACACACAGTCATACACGCACACATACATACAGACATCCACGCATACATACTCACAGACAGACATGCACACATTTTCAAACACACAACACCCCCCACATGCATACATGCACTCACACACCCCCTCTACATACTCACACGCACACCAACATGCACGCACACAACACACAACACCCCCCTCCCTAATGGACGATCAACTTACCTTGTCCGTTGATCCTCCGGGAAGGGACGGGATCCGTGGGAGCTGCTCCACCGCCAGCTCCAAGTCACCAGAACACCGCCACACTGAATCATGGGACGTGATTCGGTGGGCGGTGTTCTGATGACGGGCGGTGGAGGTGGAGCAACCTTCACTTCCCCGCCAAAAAAGGACGGAGGGCTGCCAGCAGTCATAATTCGCCACGCGGAAAACCGCCTGCACTGGCGGTCTTCAGCATGGCAGTTCCTCAGCGGTCTTCGAACAAGACCGCTGAGGTCGTAATGAGGGCCAAAGTCTTTAAAAACAACAGTATGGATTACTGTTTGTATGACCTTGTGGCAAAAGTCTACCAGAACTCAAAACAGTGCATATTTACTGGCAGTAAGCAATTAACTCCAGGAAAGTTGAGAGACTTGTCTTTCCCTTCAACCCATTATTGATAACTTAGACCATATGGGTTACTTGCCAAAGAGCCATGAGGAATCTTCGTGCTACATAACGTTTGAAAAAAAGAAACAGGATGTGCAACTGGGTGAGTGGCTGGGTGAGTGGATCAGTATATGGATGGGTAGACAAATGGGTTGGTGAAGAGATGGAAGAAAGGTTGGGTGAATGAACATACAGTTAAATGATGGATGGAAAGTGAGTGAATGTGTGTTGACTGGAGTGGTTGAATGAAAGGATGGTTGCGCTAGTGGATAAATAAGCATGGGTACAACAGAGTGGATGGAAGGATGGTTGGATGAAAGGATGAATGTATAGTTGAGTTGACCAATGGATCAATTGTGGGGATGGGTGATGAGATAATTGTATGAATGGATGAGTGAGTGTCTGTGTAGGCATGTGTTGAAGGTTAGAAAGGGTATCAAGCAAGTGTATGGATGGGGTGAAAGACGGGTGTGTGGTTTAATGGATGAAAGGACAACTGGATGATGGAATGTAAGTTAAAGGGTAAGTAGATTGTGCAGGTGGGCTGGGGTGGATTTATGCACAAATAGTGAGCAAAATTGATAAGTGAGTGGAAGGATGAGCAGATACTGGATGCGTGGACAGATAGGTAGGCAGACTGATGGAGGATGGATGGATAGTTTGATAAACAGACAGGAGAATAATGGTTCAGTGGATAAGTATAGGTGCATGGACAGATCGATTTGTCTGAAGGCGAATGGATGGGACAAGGGAGTGACTGAACTGTTCAGTGGGAGGATGGAAGTAGGTAAGGGGACAGACAGATTCACCTGTGCATAAGATTACGAGTGAATGCATTGATATATGAGTCACATATGCGTAGATAGATGAAAGAGTGAATGGAGGCTTGAATAGTTCAGTGACAGAGTGGAAGGATGGATTAATGGAGGGAGTAACTATGTGAGCGATAGGGTTAATAGTGAAAGTTAATGAGTAGTCAGAGAAAACTGAAAGTGGTTGGATTACTCTTGGACAAAAGATCAGTAAAGGCGCTACTGATTGTACTTGGCTTGTGGGATTGTGTGTATCTCTGAATATGCATATTTCTCATCTAAAAGCCAACGTGCTACAAAGGAGGTTGTAGGTTTCTGAAGCTGGTTTGTGCAGAATCATGGCTTCCAGTGCAGGCACACATACGAGGTATGTTCTCACTCTAGTTCTCAATTAAATACTTTTTGAGTAGAAAGTGCTGATCTTGTCCTTGAATTTACAAGATTTTAGTAATAGTTTGGTAACTAAGCAGCTAACCCTCACCAATTGTAGGCAAGTAATTGAATTATGTAACATTTTCTGTTCAATCTGCAAAGGCAGTGTTTAATTTGAGCTGGTGGTTTTCGGTGCGGGGCACTGGCACTTCTTTTTGAGGGCCGGCACTTAGTTTTTTGCATCAGGCATTTACTGCAAGCAAAAGAGACATATGGGAAAGACGGAGCAAAGAAAGACGGAAAAGCGCCACAAAGGGAGAAAGCAGAAAGCTGCAAGAGTGAGCTGAAGGGACAGGGAGAGTCTTTAAATGGATTTAAGAGTCCCAATATGGCTTCAGGTTTACACTACCTCAGGATTCTGTTCTCACATATTTAATTGCCGCAGCCGCATGGTTCAGAGGAGAGCAGGGGCACCGGCACATTAATATTGACAAATTAAGCACTGTACAAAGGGCTGTTTAATCTGATGAGCCGAATGATGTTGGATTGTTCCAAGCAACAGTGTGCTATGTTACTCTTTCGGTCAGGTGTAATACTACTAAAGTCGATGTATAGGCAAGATATGTTCCAGGGCAAGAAGAGATTGGGAGCAAGTTTTAGAACAGATTGTCACCTGGTCGGAGCTGGGGGCCTGCAGTGTGGAGTGAGACATGGGTACATTTTCTCAGTGTGATACCTTTGTGCTCTTACTCTGAGTGCTAAAAAGAAATAAAAAAAGGTGACGCCATTCACCATATGGACTTAGCTCAATTCTCCATCCTTTAAATTGCCATACATCTGGGTAACAGCAAAACTCCATACGTCAAGAAGAGAGTGACCAGGACAGTTTCAGGGACAGTCTCAGTTGTTCACCATCTGTCCTGACAAATTTCAGTAAATTTACCAGATGTTCAGCAAGGGTTCACCGAACAAAGAGAGAGGCATCTTTTCATGTGTTCCAGTGCAGGATTAACTAACAGTCCTGATCAGAAAGCAATGTACTTAACACAGATGATACTGTGTGTAAAGTTGCATTTACTAACCCTCATTACTTCATTGTCTGTTTTTTCTCTATTGGAGAGCACTGTCAATTAAGCCATTCTGTGCCCCTCGCTCATAAGTATAGGCCTACTTTCATGTTTAAGGAACATACTGGTTTTTGGCCATCTTAGTCATGAAGAAATTTACAATTAACCAATAGCTGGGAATGTGTACGGATCAATGTGTGAATGATATTATTAACAACCATTGGCTGAGGTGCGGGAGGGGGCTGATTGTTTTCCTGTCTTTCCATAGACTACATTTCTAATTGGAGACAATTTTAGCTTGGCATTAAAATGCCACAGGGGAAAAGCTCATGGATAACAGTCAAGTGCACAGTTCAAGATTTTCTCAATAAGAACTGTGTAAAAACAGTACACAACTGTTAGAAATGGGGTCTCTAGTTGGCAGTCGGATTTACACCCTATCCAAGTAGGGATCCTCACTCTAGTCAGGGTAAGGGAGATACCCCACTCAGATAGCCCCTGATCAAACGCTCGGTAGCTTTGCACGAGCAGTCAGGCTTATCTCAGAAGCAATGTGTAAAGTATTTGCACATAACACACAGTAATAAAGGGAAATTACTACAAAAGGAAACCACATCAGTTTTAGAAAAAAAAAATCCAATATTTGTCAGTGTAAAACAAGACCGAAGTCAGAAACATACAATAATAAAGATATGAATTTTGCAAAAATAAACTTAAAAATACAGTTCCTTGAAGTCGATAGCTTCGCCTGGGGCTATCGCGGCATCATGCATAACAAATCCAACAGTTCCGTTTGGCCGTGGCATCGCAGGCCAGATACAGTGTTAGAAAGACCCGCAAACAGTACCTTGGAAATGCAGGGCATCGTGATCCTTGCAATGAGATCCGGAGTGTTGTGTCGCTGGCCTCAGTTCCGGAGGTAGGTGCAGGGGTCTTCAGGCCCCTGAAGTCACATGCATTGCAGATCGAACTCCAGGCCAATGACGGAGTCAGGAGTGCTGGCGTAGATGACGTTGAGGCTGCAGTGTGAAGCAGGATGATGCAACGTACAGTGCCCACAAGTCACGGTGCAGGCAGAGGCTCGTGATGGCGTCCTGCAGCGTCGGTGAGACCAGGGCTGCGGTTAGAAGCGGGGCGGTGCAATGTCTCCAGGTCACGGTGCAGGCAGTGGCATCGTCGTTGCTGAAGTACTGTCGTCGGAAGGCCCAAGGTGGTGGCTCGGGTTGGGCTCTGTGCGGCACCCACAGTTTGCAGTGCAGACAGGAGCGTCTGTTGATAACACTGGAGTCGACGTTGCTGGCGTCAATGGACCAGGGCTGCGGTGCAGGACGGGACGGTGCGTTGTGTACCTCATGAACGGTGTCCTCAGGCCACGGTGCAGGCAGCTGCTGTCGGTGTCAGTGTGGAGCGACATCGTTGGGGATGCTAAGGCTGTGGTGTGAGCAAGGCAATGCGGAGTGAGGGCCCACAGGTCATGGTGCAAGCAGCGGCTCAGTGACATTGTCAAGTGGCCCCGTCAGTGAGACTAGGGTTGCAGTGCGATGTGGGGCACTGCTTCATGTGGTGTCATCAGGGCACAGTGCAGTCAGCGCCATTGTTGACGGTGTCACTGTGGTTTTTCATCTGTTACAGCACAAAACACACAGTTCCCAGGGCAGTAGGCAGATGAAACTGGTCTTTTATACCACTCAGACTTCCAGTGGGAGGCAAGCTCGACTCCAAGCCCTTCGAGAAACTTCACAAGGAGGATACACAGCAAAGTCCAGTCTTTGCCCTCTTTAAGGCAGAAGCAGCAACTGCAGACCAACGTAGCAAAGCACCAACAGCAAAGGGACAGTACTCCTCCTCCAGCTCTTCTCCTTGGCAGAGTTTTCTCTTGATACAGAAGTGTTCTGAAAGTCTGAGGTTTTGGGTCCACTACTTATACCCCTTTCCGACCTTTGAAGTAGGCAAACTTCAAAGGAAAGTCTCTATTGTTGACAAGATCCTGCCTTGCCTGGGCCTGGCCCTAGACACACACCATGGAGTTGGAGACTGCACTGTGTGAAGACAGATACAGCCCTTTCAAGTGTAAGTGTCAGCTCCTCCCACCCCATGGTAGCATAGGAGACTCATCAGGATATGCAGGCTACACCCCAGCTCCCTCTGTGTCACTGTCTAGAGGGAATTCACAACAGCCCAACTGTCAGTCTGACCCAGACGTGGAATACACAAGCAGGCAGAGGCATAGAATGGTTTAGGCAAGAAAATGACCACTTCCTAAAGGTAGCATTTTCAAACTGACAATCTAAAAAACAACTTCACCAAAAAGTGCATTTTTAAATTGTGAGTTCAGAGACCCTAAGCTCCACATCTCTATCTGCTCCCAATGGGAAACTTCAATTAAGAGATATTTAAATGCAGTTCCCATGTTAACCTATGAGAGAAATAGGCCTTGCTACAATGACAACCGAATTTGGCAGTACTTCCCTGTCAGGACATGTAAAACACATCAGTACATGTCCAACCTTTAACATACACTGCACCCCGCCCATGGGGCTACCTAGGGCCTACCTTAGGGGTGATTCACATGTAGTAAAATGTAAGGTTTGGGCCTGGCAAGTAGATACACTTGCCAGGTCGAATTGGCAGTTTAAAACTGCATACACAGACACTGCAGTGGCAGGTCTGAGACATGTTCACAGGGCTTCTAATGGGGGTGGAACAATCAGTGCTGCAGGCCCACTTGTAGCATTTGATTTACAGGCCCTGGGCACACATAGTGCACTTTACTAGGGACATATGAGGAAATCAAATATGCCAATCATGAATAAATCAATCAACAATACAATTTACATAGGGAGCACTTGAACTTTAGCACTGATCAGCGGTGGTAAAGTGCATAGAGACAATAAACCAGCAAAAACAAAGTCCAGCATACCATAAAAACAATAGGTCAGAAGGCACAAGACAGGGGAAACATGCCAAAAGATGCCAGGTCTAACAAGAACCTTCAACATCAGTGGAAGGAATTTGTAAAAGCGCTATAGCATGGTCTCTCAAAAGTGCATATTTCAAGAATTAGAACAATTAGAACAATAGCTACAATCGACTTTTCGATTCAAACTGAAAGTAAGTGTATCACAGCATCATATCACAGTAAGCAATAGCATGACAGAAGAGGAGAGGAAAGGTGGAAACAAGGCTGCAAAGACTCGGTTAGGAGCCTGGAGACAGTGGTACAGTGAAGCGGCAGAGTCACAGGTGAGAAGGGCAGGTGGGGGAGGTGAGCGGAGGGGTGGAAGACCCAGGAGACATAAGGCAGGCACAAGTGTGTCAGGGCGAGCAGAGCGTGGGGCACAGTGGTGTGCAATGCTCCAGTGCACTGCGGAGTGCAGTGTGCAGCAGCACATTTGCCCTGCGCCCTCGGCATGTCTCTCGCATGCTGCTTTGCCACTTTCCACCCTGACTGCCCTCCCCTGCTTACCCTGCTGTCTGCTTGCTCCCGCCCGCCTCCATGAGTCGGCTGCAGCATGTAGCACAGAGCCTGCGATGTAAAGTGTTAGAGGCCACCCCCTGCCTCCGCCCCAACAGAGACAGAGCACACCCTGAGGAAGCCATTTGATTTTCATAAGGAAACCATTTTCCTTTCTGCCCTGTCCTCCCTTGCAAGTGATGTGTACCAGTATTAGAGTCCTCTGGGGCCATGGAAATGTTAGTTGGACTGTGTGCACAAATAACTGCTTCTATTACAGACTTTTCCCTCCATGGTTCAGAGATCACTAAAGCAATTCTTGTTTGTAGCCTAGCTCAGTATATTGTTATCAGAGTTCAAAGGAAACTGTTGACGGCTAACATGTGCAGCCACTAATATGAGATTGAACCATTATTTTAGTTTCTGTTCTCAAGATTGATGAAGAAATCACCGTGTATGAAGTGCTTCCAAGGACTGAAGCAAGGAAAGAATTGAATTAATTGTTGGCAACATTAAGTGGAAAACAATTCTGCTGTCGCGATACTCCTTCAATGAATGACCTTTACTCCTCTGATTAATGTATGACAAGATTATTGCTTTATATTATACCCTATGTGATTACAAAAGTATAAAATCTGAGTAGTTTATGAGCTAACTCAGACCCTCTGTTCAGCTGATACAGAGACGCTGCAGCAGGATTTACTAATAAATCTGAAGGCCTCCCAAGACTGACTCCTCTTATTTTTAGAGTGATTATTTTATATTCTGGGTTATCATCTGGTGCCAAAACCGGGGATGGACGTGGACCACTCCCGCTGGTTCTAAGAACTGTCATCAAGGGGGCAGCGTGGACCCCTACATATCCCTAAGTACGCACCTTCAGAGGGACTTGTTTCCTGAGTTGGCATCTGTGAGGTACCTGCTGTAGCCACAACACACAGAGAATAGTCAATGTTCCATCCTAAAGAACTATTGAGAAGTCAGTCATTAGGTAAGGGTGGCAGGTCAGGTAGGGGAGTAAAAGAGGCACTATTACAGTAGACAAGGGGCATTGGTTTCCCCTGAGGAAGTTGGTTCTTCCTCAGTTCAGGAGGATGGTTCCTCCATGATATGATAGGATATGTGAAGTTCCCAGAGGAAGTTGCTTCTTCCTCAGTTCAGCAGGAGGTTGGTTTCCTAGTTATGATATGTGAGGTTTGCAGGGTTTGTTAGAATTTGTGGAGTGCCTAAGGATAACTTTAACAATGAATCAGGCATTTAGCAAATGTAATTGGTTAGACCGGAGTCAGCCTTCGCCACCCAAAGCGTCTCCAGCTCATGATATAATGACCAAGGTCTCTATATCAAGATGTTTATTTTTTAATCAATGCTATCACTATGCTAAGAAGAATATTTATTTACAGTTTCCAGTGGAAGGGACTTTTGACTTAGCAAAATTACAGTACTGCATAATGAGAAAGGACAGGAAAACTAAGATTAGACTGGCAAAATGGGATTGTTTGAATGGATGGGATTTGTATGGTCGACAGTTGAAGTGTGCAAAACAAGTGAAGGTCATAGTAAGTAGTACGCTGAAGAGGGAGCTGCAGGAATTTAGACAAGCTAAGAGCATACAGAAATGTATAGAATAATGGCGAGAAGATGGCTTGGCAGAAAGGAAGGCTTCTGTGGCACAGCTGTCGGTGCCACCACAGAAGGAGACGGATCCAGTGATAGAGGGCTTTCTGGAAGCACCTCCTTACAGAAAGCCTCCTTCTTATAGTAAAATCCAGAAAACTGATCAAAGGCCAGGTAAGTTAACATAGGAAAGCAAAGGTAAGTGTAGGGTTAGAAAGAAAGCGAAGAAGCCAGGCCAGCGGAAGACACCCAAAGAGAAGAAGTTATGCAGGAATTTAGTGTGCCATTTGATGCAAAGTGGGGATGAATCTGGGTTTGCTGGCTTGGGTGAAAAAGCCATGAATTGCTTGGCATCCAAGATAGGGGACTTGGGATATCAAGCACATTGCGATGCTGTTTATTTTGCCACATAACATCCTAATAACGAGGACCACTTGGTAGGGCAATGGCAGCTGGATTGGAACAGTGATCTTGAGGAACTAAGTAAGGGAGAATGGGATGAAGAGGAAACTAGGACAAGGGTAGAGGAGTTGTACCCACAGATTCACAATTGGCAAGAACAGGTGGACATGTGAAGAAGAAAGATAGAGGTAGATAAATGGAAACAGGAGACTAGATTGAAGAAGCAAAATCAGACACATATTACCAATAATGCTGCCTTAGAGAGCTCACTGTCTGGCGATAGGACAATTGCAGATATATCTAGAACCCTAGAAGGTCCAGAACCTCAGATTGATATTCATCACATAGACAATACCATGAAAGAAACACATACTTGCCTCCTGACTGAAGTACCAGGTACAACCCATAAAGAGTTTCAGCATGTTAATATCCCTTGGACTAAGGTGGACTTGTATAATTTCAATAAAGACTTTCTCAGTTTACGAGGGGAAACCTGGTGTATGGTATTCCAGTGTAAAGCAGTTTTTAAAGCTAGGTGACTTGACGTGGAAGGACTTGGATTCCATGTTCTCCATAATTGTACCTTCCAAATAGTGGGCTAAGGTTAAAAAGGATAAAGAGGTCAACCGGCCAGAGGATGAACTTGAGTGGAATGATAATGTCTCTCTGGCACCACTTTAGGGCTGCTCAAAAAGGTTTTATTTAGACTACCTAAATGAATTAGTACCACATAAGCGTATGGAGTGGGATAAAGTATATCAGATAAACCACATGAAAGATGAGTCGGCTTATTGTTATTAAGAAAGAATAACGCACGCCTTTAAAGCCCACAGTAGGATGGACATAGATGATCCAGGTTCTGCTTCAGCTACTGTAAATACCCTGGTATACTGATTTCAACCAGCTGTAAAGAAACACTTGCAGACAGTTCAAATCAAATAACTTTATTTCAGCCAAAGCCATAAATGTTTCAATAAAATACAATAAATATAGCAGCATAAGATCTAATGAAAATGAATGATACAAAGTAGCTCACATAAAATTAATAATCATACATACACCACTCATTGATAAAATACCAAGCACCAATAAGTCCTAGTAATAAAAGCATGACTAAAATCATGGTCATTTAATAGCGGATCTTCATATGACGGGCACACAAACAACACGTGTTACAGACTCTGTTTGATCAATAAAAAAGGGGCACACTGCAGAGACAGACCCTGACCATTTTAACGTAATTGACCTAAGGGGAAGTGTCCCCACTCTAAAATGAAGATAGAGTTTCCTATTTAGTGGACTGTGATCACATCCCAGTACTTCTCTAGACCATGCACAGATTTAAAATTTAGAAAATCCCCTGTCAAAGAAGTGTCCTCAACGTTTAGCTCCTCCCTACTTAGTATGTATGCCAAATATTATTTTTTCAGTGCACCCTTGGAAGGAATTTGGGCTACAGTAGGTTGTTGCCAACAACCACCAAGGCTTAAGGAAAACAACATTTTTTAATAGAACTCAACAATTGGATTTTGTTGAGCCTATCTACCACAATGCTATCTTGTAGGGCAGCAGCATAATGGACCAGCTCTGGAGTAGTCCAAATTCTTCGCCAGAATAACAAAAGGCATAAATAAGCCTTTAGGGCAATCCTTTTAACACCCATGTGCAAGACTAATGGATATAACGGGGTGCTAGGTGGAAGAGAGGCTAGTAGTCTCAATAATCTATTCTCTGACCGCTCCAATATGGAGACATCACAAAAGCTCCAAAACTCGGTGCCATACAGCACAGCACCAAGGGCCTTTGCCACATAGGTCTTTAATGCTGGTGTTATTGGTCTTGTGAAAGAGGCACAATGTTATTTTAAGATGGCACCAGTGATCTATGTTTCAAAGAAGCCATGTTAATATGAGGGCACCATGACATGTTTGGCGAAGGTTTGATGTCCAAAACAGTGGGTCGACCATCTCTAGAGCCTTGTGCCCTGGCATTAAGCTGTCCTTGGTCTTTATGTGGTGAGTAAACACCATAAATGTTTTTTGGCAGCATTTATTTTGAGGTCCTGATCCTGGCGAAAAACATCAAGTTTATCCAGAGGTTTTTGCAAACCACTTGGGGTTTTTTCAATTAAAAAAGTGTAATTGAATAACAGTGTAGGGGTTCTGGTATTAGCTATAGTGGGAGCATCTGCAGAGCATTTAGATATTCTACCAGGCCATTTAGATATAAGGAGAAGAGGGTGGATGCCAATACATACTCTTGCCGGACACCTTTCAGCACTGGCATCTTATCAGTCAGTTGGCCATATACTCCCCATCTGACCCAAGCAAATTGTTTGTCATGCAGTCTAATCAGTAAAGTTAAGATGTCATGAGGCATACCCATCTCCTTCAAGAGCTGCCACAACCTCATACCTTGGACTAGGTCGAAGGTGGATTTTAGATCGACAAAGGCAATATACAAGTTGCCCCCGGCAATCAAAACCGTCTTCCAATAGATCAAGACAAACCGAAAGACCTAGTCTATCATAGATGTTTTAACTCTAAACCCTGCTGGAAGAAGACTTATGATGTTATTCTCTGATATCTCGGCTTGGGTCTTTGCTAAGACCATACGTCCGAAAACATTTTGTATATCATCGATGAGGCTGATGGGCCTATAAATGGCTGGTAAAGACGTATCCTCCTTTTTGATATCGGAATAACCTCAGCTCCTTGCCACAATTCAGGAATGGGAGTGCCCAATGCAATCGCGTTGATAGAGCTAATTTATAATCAGCCCAGATTTCAAAGATATCTATTGGTAGACCGTTGGGCTTGGAGCCCTACCTCTCGCAAAAGAGGACAAGGAGTCCATTACATCCTGTTCAGTAAATGGAAAGGCTGCTGTTCATCATAGTATAGAGTAGAGAAATGAATGAACCATTCAGAATGGGCTACATGATTCTGTGGTTAGGGCCCCTGGGGGTTGGCGCCACCAGGGACCAAGTTCCAAAAGTGCCAATGATCCTTAGAGGAACATGCTTCTGCTAAATCTCGCCATCTTTTATTATCCCACTCCTTCTTAGTAATCAGCATATTACACTTATTTTCCTTCCTGGCAGCTGAAATCAGAGATGTTTTTTTCATCTTAATAGCCCTGACTAGGGAACGCCTTAGATCCCTACACTCCCTTCAGCGGCTACAGGGGGACAGCAAGAAAAACAGCGAAAGGATACTAAAACAAAGCTGATAGTTCAACAATTACAAAAGTTAAATCCTGCTAGTTGCCAAAACCCAGAGAGGGGTAGGCTTTTGGGGACGGGGCAGAGGAGGAATGTCATATGTGTGGTGCTACGGATCATTGGAAAAGTGACTGTCCCAGTAATACCAATAATTTTCAAACCGGTACGAACATTCCAATACAACGTCAGCCCAATTCCTTCCCTGCCTCCCGTCCTGGACCTCCTTTAAGCAATATTTAGTCAGAGACAGCCACAGGTATCACAGCCAATGATGGACAAAGACATTTACAGTGAGGATTGATATGAACCATGGGGGTGCCCTGGAGAGGAACTAGCAATGGTGGCACGTAAGCTACTGGTTGACCAGCAGGGTCCTTATATCCAAGGAGAGGTTGATGGTTGGGATGTTGAGTTCCTCATGGAAACTGGTGCCACTTATTCCTCTTTATTAGCTAAAGCTGTTCCCCACTTACCTCGCTCAGGGAAGACAAATACATTTGTGGGGATTTCAAATGTCTCTATTACCGGTACTATCAGTAAACATGTTACTTACACCATTGGTCCTATCACGGATAAGCATTCTTTCTGGACAGAGTACTTTTAATGTGTTGGGCATTGACTTGTTGAAAAAGATGATTGTTGTCATCAAATGTACACCGGATGGTGTTTTCTTTGAATGCAGTGATGAATATCTGTGTACCTCTCCAATATGTGTTTATCATACTGATATGGAATCTGATGTTTTGGATTGTCTACCTGATATTGTGCCAATCAAAGTAACAGTTGACGTTTGGGCTCTGAACACATCTGATGTGGGTAAGATACTCAGACCCTCATTATGACATTGGTGGTAAATCCCGCTTACCGCCGCAGTGGCAGCCGGCAACATACCATCGCAGAGGCAAAAATCAGTTCGACATATTATGACACACACACACTAAACCGGCAGAACACTGCAACAAACACATATCCGCCAGGCCAAAGGTTAGTGGTAAACTGCTGGTATGAACACCCATACCGTTACTCCAACAAAACAACGTCCTCCACATTATGACCCACGAATCACCATGGCGGACAATCAACGATGGTAAACCATTGCCGGTACACACCGGCGAGGTCAGAATGGCCACCCAAATTTATAACAACACAACATTGGCCAAAACTAAAATCACGTACCTGACACTGATACACACACCACAACCACCCACCCGCCCACACACAGCACTATAAAATACACACCCACATTACCCACAACCCTTTACGAACATGAAAAATAGCCGATAGCCATGAAAATCAAAGACACAACTACACACACACAACAAACACCCATCCATCTGTCTCGCACCCCACCACATTACTCAAACCCACTGCACAACACACACCACACTACACCCATGTCCCCACAAAGGCACCCTCATTTCACAGATGAGGAGTTGCGGTTCATGGTGGAGGGAATAGTCAGGATAGAGCCACATCTGTTTGGAGCACAGGTACAGCAAATCTCCATTGCAAGAAAGATGGAGGTATGGCGGAGAATCGTGGACTGGGTGAACGCCGTGGGACAACATCCAAGAACAAGGGACGACATCAGGAAGAGGTGGAATGACCTACGGGGGAAGGTACAATCCATAGCAGCAAGGCACCAACTCGCCATCCAGAGAACTGGCGGTGGAACTCGACGTCCTTCCCCACAGCTGACAGCATGGGAGGAGCAAGTCTTGGCAATACTGCATCCTGAGGGACTTGCTGGAGTTGCTGGAGGACTGGACTGTGGTGAGCCATTATTTACTACTTATCCCCCCACATACCTGACGGCCACCACCACCCCTCACCCTGACACTCATCACTCCCCTTCATCCCACACAGTGCACCACCACAATTGACTAACCTGAATGCCAAGCCCTGAATGCCATACCCACTGCCGGAACATCCCTCCCAACCCTGCATGTACACCCACCACCAATGCATGCACAGCATGGAGAATTAACAATCCCACAAGACATCACCATACACAAACAAAGGTGGCAGGGCTACAGCAACGATATAGGGGAAGCTAGGGATGTAAAAAATGTCAAAGACATGTAGCATAATACACCACTTACAACCCCACAGGTGCCCCAGCCAATCTCAGTGGCGAGGAGGTGCCTCAGCTACCCAGTCCCCCATCAGAAGATGCCCCCAGTGATGACAGTAACTCTGGACTTTTGGATCTGGATGAACTTCCTGGCCCATCAGGGACAACTGGTCAGTCGGATACCCCAGCCTTCACCCACTGTACCACAGAGCCTCCCCTTCAGTATCCAACACCACAGCAGCCACCCAATGTCCCCACACCTCTGTCCCTAGGACACGTCAATCAGCAGTGTGCCCACCTGTACAGGGACCCCAGTCCACATCTCACAGCCAAGACAATCAGGGTTCTGGGGTCAGTGGCAGTAGACACACCGTCCAGGGGATACCGGCACAGGAGGACAGAGACACACGGAGTACAGCTGTGCACCAGGGGGAGGACAGGCCCAGGGAACAGACTGCCCAGGAGGCACTACCAATGTCCTGGGGGCCTACCAACAATCCCAGGACAAGCTGGGTCAGATGTTAAACATTAT
Source organism: Pleurodeles waltl (assembly GCF_031143425.1). Lineage (NCBI taxonomy): Eukaryota > Metazoa > Chordata > Amphibia > Caudata > Salamandridae > Pleurodeles > Pleurodeles waltl. The sequence goes on from NC_090447.1 coordinate 653,158,560, forward strand.
GCAGGAGAGCCAGCGGCTGCAGGAGGAACACCACCAAGAGATCAGGAAATATTTGCAGGCTCTCAAAACCACCATGGTCTCCATAGCAAGGGTGCTGGGTGTTATGCCCAACATCACAGGGACTACACAGCACACCAGCGGACCCCTCCCACTAGCCAGTCAACTGAACAGCCCTCCACATCTGCTGCAGCTAGTGGACAGGTGGCCCCACCACAGGGCCTACCTGCCACCAGCACCCCTCCTGCAGAAGGTTAACCACCCCACAACGTTCCCTGAGACCCAGAAAGACACCAGAGACACTTGCCAAGACCAAGACCTCCGCCAGGAAATGAGACCCTCCTGAATGTCCCCCTTGTGTTCCACTCTGTCACCTTGTCCACTTTGAACTGCCATTGCTCCCATTCCTATGACCGCTTAGACACTGGACCTGTGCTACAAACAGACTGGACCAATATCCTGGACTTACCTCTACTGTCACCCCTTTCCATTGCACTATTGCTTTTATATTTTTTCACTACAATAAACACCCATGAACACAACTTGAGTGACATGCATTGGGTGGGGACTCAGGCTCATCTATTAGCCACACCCTGTGCCTCTGTAGTTGTGCCATCACATTTGGGGTGCTGTAATTCCTCAAAACGAAGGCATCATGCACCGACCCAGGATACTTAGCAGTGACGTGGGAGACGTACTGGTCGGCCAAGCACAACATTTGCACATTGAGTGAGTGGAAATGCTTCCAATTCCTGAACACCTGTTCATTGTGCCGGGGGGGGGGGAACAAATGCTATATGTGTTCCGTTAATGGCCCAAATAATATTTCGAATATGTCCCATTCCAATGAATCCAGACTTCACAGTGGCTAAATCTTCCACTTGAGGGAAAGCGATGTAGCTGCACATGTGTTGAGCAAGGCAGACAAAACCCTTGCCAGCACTATTGAGGACATTGGCTGTAACATTCCTGCTGCCAAGCCCATTGTCACTTGAAAAGAGCCAGTTGCCAGGAAATGGAGTACAGATAGAACCTGCACGAGGGGGATCCCAGTGCCGTGCAATTCCTCATCAGCTGAAATGGGGGTCTATGGAGTACAGTGCCCAATGAGGATCCCCCGTAGTGGTGACGGTGTACACCGCCGGAGGTGTGACTACCATTTTCTGTCTATGGCCTCACTTGATTCCTGACTTTCCCCAGGATAACACATCCACTGCGTGTGCTGCTGTGACCTGAGTCTGGAACCTGCTATGGCCGTGTGACAGGGGAAAGGGCCCCTGTCTTCACTTCAGAGGCTTTGGAGTGGCTGGTAGATGGGGTCCTACCCCTGTATGGACAGCTGTATGAGCCTCCAGACCAACAGGTGATTATAGCATGGGGACAATGCATGCAACAAGGTTGCCTGGAGATCTGTGTGTACTGGCAGTGTGTCATTTGGGTGGGGGGTATGGCTGGTAGTAGTGTACATGCAGGGCTTTGGATGATTTGTGTGCCATTTGAGGGGAAATGGTATTTGTGGGCCATATGTGTGACAGGCTGGATTGTATGGATAATGGTGTCCTCCTGTCTGTATTTCCTCTGCAGGTCAGCACTCATCAGAAGAAGAGCTTGTGGCCTGCCATCGCCAAGGACGTGCGGACCCTGGGGGTCTATAGCAGGTGGAGCACCCACTGCAGGAAATGGTGGGAGGACCTGAGACGCTGGGCCCAGAGGACCGCGGAGGCCCAGCTGGGGATGGCCTCCCAACAAGGGAGGGGTGCCCATCGGAACCTGACCCCCCTGATGGCCTGCATACTGGTGGTGGCCTACCCAGAGCTGGATGGGCGCTTGAGGGCAGCACAGCAGCCACAAGGGAGTGAGTACAGTGTGTGTAACAACCATCTTTGTTGCCTGGCATGGGATCCTGATGGTTTGTTTCAGTTAGTGGGTGCCCCTTAATGCCAGCTCAGACATTACTGCGTGGTCCAGCTCAGGGTAAATGGGTGAATGGCAAAATCATGTTAACTAGGTAGGTGGCATTCCATGTCAGACAGGGCTTAGTAGGTCCCAGGAGTGGTGCAGACGGTGGTGGTTGGCTTTCATCTTGCTGTGGTACCTAGCCAATAGAATACCAATGCGGTGCATAGTGCTCAATCTCGATCCCTGTGTGTGATGGTAATGTGTATGCCATCTGTGGTGTTGGTGCTGTAACTGACCCCCCTTTCTCTCTCTCCCCCTATTTTCTTCTGTCATCCTGTCCATGTGTGCATTAGCATCATCTGGCGGAGGAGCAGGGGCACCGGCTACTGAGGGAGCTGCAGCCCACAGGACCCCTGAGGCAGAGTCCACTGATGCAGAGGGGACCAGTGGGACAGAGGGTGAGGAGAGCACCATGGCAGGGACAGGAGGTGACAACACTGACTATGATTCCTCCTCTGATGAAAGCTCCCTGGTGGTGGCGGACTCCTCTGGAACCACCCAGCTACAGGTACAGCCGCCAATCCCCATATTAGCCCCCCACCGAGTTGCCCATGCCCGCTCACCGAGGAGGGTGGGCATCTCCTTCGCCCCAGGCACCTCAGGCCCTGCCCCAGTGTGCCCTGCTGTCCTCAGTGAGGAGGCTATTGATCTCTACCACTTCCCAGTCCCAGTCTACCCAACCCAAGCCCATCCCATGCACGCATACAGACAAGCAGGCACGCAGAACATCACACAAGAGTAGCACAGACAAACAAAGGAAGCACACTTCAAGCCACACACACTCACACAAACAACAGTCAGTTGCACACACAACAACATCCACTGCCTTCACTGTCTCCCCCTCCTCCTTCTCCCTCGCAGTCACATCTGCACTCACACCTGCATGCACTGCATCAACAGCCACCACCACCATCACCACATCTTGCAGCGCACACACCTCACTTGCAGACACCTCCACAACATCCATCCACACGTCCTGTTTGTCCTCTCCCACCCTGTCTGCCCCCGCTCCTAAGAGACACAAACGCTCCCACTCAAACACCCAACAGTCATCCACCTCACACATGCACACTGTCCATGCTCCTGCACCCAAGTGCAGCAGACGTACACCTCCTACAGCCACTCCCTTTACCTCCACTCCCATCCCTCCTCCCACATCCCGCCCCAATGTCCCTAAGAAGCTTCTCCTTGCCCAACTTGACGTCCCCTCCACCAGCAGCTCTCCACCAGCAGAGGCACCCAAGGAGCTCCCTCCATCAGCAGAGGGTAAGGAGCTCTCTCCACAGCAGAGGCACCCAAGGAGCCCTCTCCACCAGCAGAGGGCAAGGAGCCCTCTCCACCTGCAGAGCCACCCAAGGAGCCCCCTCCATCAGCAAGGGCATGTAGCCCACCCTCCAGAGACTGTTGGACAAGGAGCCCCCTCCAGAACCAGTGGACATGTTACCCATTTCAGAGACTGTAGCCTTTCACTCCCCTTCCGTGACAGCTGGGCAAGGAGCCCCCTCCAGAACCAGTGGGAATGTTACCCACTCCAGAGAATGTGGCCTTTCACTCCCCTCCAGTGACAATTGGGCAAGGAGCCCCCTCCAGAACCAGCCCCCTTTCCCCCTGAGGTGCCTGCCCATTTCCAACATGATGCCCCTGAACAGTGGAGTCCGGATTATGTCAGGAGTCAAGTTGGGACTTGGACTGCACCCTGTGGCCATGTGGACCTTTGGGACTTTGGACTGGCCATTGGCCCAATCTGGACATTGACGCCTGCATTTACATTTCATGTTTCATTATGGTGGCTGTTGGCAGCAAATTACAGTGTTCATACATCAGAATGGTTGTCCTTGCATTATTTTCACATGTGTTCTGTGATATTCCTTTTACTCTGCAGCTGGTTCTGTGTATGGTGTCTGTGTGAATGGTGTTTGTTGTGTGTGTGTCACTCTCCTTTTCCTCCCTCCCTCCCTTGTGTGCTAGGCGGCTGCACTCACCGTTGTTGTCTTCATCGGTGTTGGTGTTACAGGATGGCCATGGCATGATAGAGCATTGGGAAGACTTGGAGTTCCGGTTCCATGGCAGTGGCGGAGTCCCCTGTGTCCCTGGTGGTGAGTATTTCGTTTTCTGTGAAGTGTTTCTGCCAGGCTTGCGATGGCATTGGTACCGCCCTGGAAATCCTGGCAGTTTGCTATGTCATACTATGGAGGGCGGTACCTTGACTTCCATTTGGCAGTTGATGGCTACCGCCGTGGTCAGTGGTGTTAACGCCCTGGCAGTTGGTGTGGTACATTGACTGTCTATGGGAGGTATCACTGCCATGGTCATAATTTGGCGGTAATTACCACCAGGCTGTTGGCAGTATTACCGCCACTTTAACAGTCACCCCCAATGTCATAATGAGGGCCTCAATGTTGAACCTATCCACACATTTTTTAAAGGAAAATGCTGTATTGCCTCGAATACCATAATATTCTATTTTACAAGAAGGAGAGTTGGAATTGCAGTAGATAATATCGGCATTTCTGAAAGAGATATTGGTAGAAACATCAGGGAGTGTGTGCAATTCCCTGATCCTTTCCATACGCAAATGAAGTAAAGACCCCTCAAAACCTGATGAATGTTTGGTACAAGACCAGATTAATATGTTAGTGCAGCCCAAATTTCCTGTGTCAACCCCCTACTACCATTCCTACTACTACACCTCCTTCAGCCACCTATTTTTCAGTCATAGATTTGCCAAATGCCTTCTTCTCTATTCCACTGAATCCCAGTAGCCAGTTTTTATTCTCATTTTCATTCAATCAACATAGTTTCTCATGGATACGACTTCCCCAAGAGTATACAGACTCACCCTCAATCTACACTCAGGTGCTAAAATAAGATCTTGACCAACATGTTTTGGAACCTGGGGCGGTGTTAGTACAATATTTGGATGATCTCCTCATAGTGGCCGATGGAGAATAACGGTGCACTTGGGCTAGTATAAATCTGGTTAATTTGCTAGCAACTTATGGCCACAAGGCATCTCCAAAGAAATTGCAGTTTTGTAGAGAGAAGGTGTCCTATTTAGGTCACCTGATTTCTAAAGGGGAAAGGTGATTATCACCCCAACGCATATGTGCAATAATGCACCATCCTGTTCCTACAACACAGCATGAAGTACGTTCATTTTTATGCTTGGATACTGCAGACAATGGATCCCCAATTTCTCCCTCATTTCCAAGCCTTTTCAAGATCTCACACAAAAAGATGTTACTCAACCCATTCCCTGGATGCAGGTGCATAATGAGGGTTTTCAAACTATTAAGAGGACTCTATAGAGTTAACAGCATTAGGCATTCCTGATTATGCCGAAGAGCTCCACCTTTTCACACATGAGCACTAAGGGTGTGGACTTGCAGTCATCACACAGGACCAAGGAGGTCTGAATGGACCTTATGCATATTTGTCTGTAATATTAGATCCCTTAGCAAGAGCACTTCCTCAATGTCTTAGAACAGCTGCTGCAGCAGTGGTCTCAGTGGTGCAAAGTGAAAGCCTGCTTCTAGGAAATACAATGAATGTGAATGTTCCTCATTCTGTTGATGTATTATTGAATAGAACCTGCACACAACATTTGACCAATGCCACATGGACTAGGTATGAATGGACTTGCACACAACCTGCGAGGTGCAGGCCCAGCGATAAGAGGAATTGAAGGCATTCACAACTCCATCCACAAATTGTCCTCCTGACACCTACACTGACCGTTCACTAATACCTATGAGCCATCAAGATCCCAGCTGCCTAATTGCCCAACCAGCTTAAATCAACAAAAGGGTGCCAGACACAGTACACTGGACTTTGGGAGGCGGCACAATATCAGAAGCCCACGGAATACAATCCAGCATTATCATCATCAACACTGAAATCAACATTGAGAAACAAGTACACTTACAACTGGCAGTGGCAGTGGTCAGTATCAAACATGCTGAATTATTTGATACAGATGTATAATGGTAATGAGCCTAAAATAAAGCATGGAGCCTAATGAGCCCAAGGGATTCTACACCTTTTAAAATCAACTGGAAATTGTCCCATAAAGTCTTCTTGAAGAGGAGTAAACAGAAAAACAAGAACAAATCAGGAGGACAAGCAAACAAATAAAAAGCTACCAAGAATTATTATCTAGTAACTAATGAAAGTACCACTTCTTCAATTTTACATACTAAAAACCTGATTCTGAAACAGGCTCCCTCCATCGAAGACAACCATTTGAATAATCCAGGGCCTACACTAGCCCAAACAAGTGCAGAGTCTGGTAAGGGGCTCTGCGTACCTACAGTAAAGACAATTTATACATACTTCTAGGTAAAGGAGCACAGACTGACTGGCCAAAAAAGAACTATAACGCCCACAGAGGAAGGCACGGATACACAAAGGCGGACAATGTCCTCCACAGGACAACAAATAACAAACCCACAGGTCCACCTTTATAGCGAAGAATTAGGGAAGTGGCTGGACCTTGAAACCAAACCTTGAACCATAGCATAAGTTGTTCTGGCAGTTTTGTATTAAGAGACACTGATATCAAATTACTGGATCAAACAGAAGTATCACAAATAAAGGGAGGAGGAATGATCACACTGCAAGCGGATGAATAAACTTGTAACCTTCCGGCGACACAACAGTACTAGCATCCATCAACATGACTCTGCTAGCAGCAATCAAACCTCTTACATGGTAGTCACATAAACTTGAACTGCAAGTTGATTTGCTGCAATCCCTGGTAGAGTGTTTCTCCGACATCAAAACAATAGTTAGTACTTTGGAAATCAAGCCAATAAAGAACCACCAAGCAGTATGGTAACATGTGCATACCCCCCAATAACAGATAAACTATGCACACTTCCAAACATTCTATTGCAACTGATGGAGAATATCCCCCACCGTCAGACAGGGAAGTGAAATCAAACCCAATCAATCAGGTATTTACAACATGCAGCCTATCACCCGGAGGGTCTCAGGGCACTGGGGGGAAAGGATGCAGATCAGTCGAAGAGCCATGTTTTGAGGTTCTTCCTGAACTGGATCAGAAAGGGGATTGCCTAAGGTAGAGCGGCAGCATGTTGCAAGTCTGTGCTGCGAGGTAGAAGAAAGATCTTCCTCCAGCAGAATTCTTACGGATCCCTTGGGGCGGAGGAGAGGGCCAGCTGAGCAGAGCAAAGCTGTTTGGTGAGAATGTTGAAGGAGAGGTAGTGGTTGAGATAGGTGGGTCCGATATTGTGTAGGGCCTTGCATGCTTGTGTGAGGAGTGTGAAGGTGATTCTTCTGTTGACTGGTAGCCAGTGGAGGTCTCTCAGATGTGTGGTGATGTGGTTGTGGAGAGAGATGTCCAGGATGAGTCTAGCCACGGCGTGTAGGATTCTCTTGAGTCTTGTTTGGAGTTTGTTGGTGATGCTGGCATAGAGTGTGTTACCGTAGTCAAGCTTGCTGCTCATGAGTGACTGGGTGACTGTTCTTCTTACCTTGATGGGGATCCATTTGAAGATCTTTTGGAGCAGGCAAAGCGTTATAAGCACTCTGATGAGACGTCATTGACTTGGTGGACCATTGAGAGTGAGGAATTGAGGATGATGCTGAGGTTGCGTGCGTAGTCGGTGGGTGAGGGGGGGGTCCAGGCCACCAGGAGTCATCCCAGGTGAAGAGGGTGGAGCCCAGGATGAGGACATCAGTCTTGTCAGAGTTGAGCTTGAGACTGTTGTCTTTCATCCAGGCGGCGACTGCCTTCATTCCGTTGTGGATATTGTTCTTGGCTGTTGATGGTTCATCGGTGAGGCAGAGAATCAGCTGAGAGTCATCGGCATAGGAGACGATGTTGAGGGTCATGTAGATATTGAAGAGGGTGGGGGTCAGGGAGGAGGCCTGGGAAACAACGCAGCTGGTCTCTGCCGGCTTCGAGTTGAATGGTGGGAGCCTGACTCTCTGGGTTTAGCAGGTGAGGAAGGAGTGGATCCACTCAAGGATTTGCCCTGGATGCTGGTGTCCTGTAGCCTGGTGCAGAGGGTGGTGTGGGAGACGGTGTCAAACACAGCAGAGAGATCCAGGAGGATGAGGGCTGGTGTTCCAGCGTGGTCGAGGAGGGTGCGGTTGTCATCTGTGGCTGCGAGAAGTACGGTCTTGGTACTGTGGTTGCTTCTGATCCGGTTGGGAGTGGTCCAGGATGTGGTTGGTCTCGATTAAGTGAAAGAGCTAGCAACCCCAATGGGCATCTCAACTAGCCCAGAAATGCCCCCTACAAGACTCAACCCAAATACAATAAGTATTGGCAACTATCCACTGGCAAACAATTGGCCATTAGGGTCCAACAAAACACTAAACAAGAAAAACAGGCAAAAACAAGAAAGAGAGGAGGCTCTCCCAGAAACAGAAGAAACATTAGAACCTCTTCACACAGAAATCAGCACAACAATTCAAAACAAAAAAGAACATGTGCAAGAAGCCAATATACAAACTAGGAGGGAAAAAAGATAAAGAACAAACAAGAAAAGCTGATCTAGGTATAAACTAGCCACTGGCGAAGGGAGTCAGTCAATCAGGTCCAGTAAAGACGTAGTCTGTTAGTGCTCTGGGCCCTTCTCTAGATGGTGGTAGCACGGCCGTGCCACACTCAGCAGCAGTAGTATGCTTGCCTATTTGCACCTTTTTATTGTACTTTGCACAGTTCTAACTGATTTTAATGCTGATTTTAAACTACCTTTTCTTTGTGTGCTGCTAAGATGCGCTGAGACACTTTTCCATTGGCTGAGGGGGTCAGTCAATTCAATTCAATTCAGCTTTATTTCGGTAAAAAAATATACCATAAAAGCACATTTACAAAACACTTAGGTAACTACAGCAAAAAAGGATAGCATGAAACCCTTTGACTAAAAGAGATAAAATACAATATAATATAAATAAAATTGCGAATTATAACCCAATTGTGTACCATAAATTCTAAAGGACAACACAACTCCTGTTCTCATTTGTATGCTGATATTCATAAATTATACGTCAATGTATTAACTATCAAAGTACAGTTCCCTGCACAACAAATACAAAGCATTATAAATTACAGTTCAGAGATTTTTGTCTAATATGCCAGATAGCCTCCACAAATTTTGCTAATATGCATGCCACAGTCACTTTGGGATTTGTTTTACAAATCCTAAGGGCTAATAACCTATTACTAAAACCCATGGATCTGCAAAATGGTATAATCCAACGTGCTCTCTGCTTAGAATACGCTGGGCAATGGAAAAAAACATGAGCCGTGCATTCGGCAATTCCACATCCCACTGGGCATAAGTTAGAATGACTATCAGATTTCATCCATCTGCAAGTAAAAGTGCATAGAGGGAGCAACCCTAATCTAAATCTGATATAAAGTGCACGTGCTAAAGGAGATAAAATAAAATCCCTGTAATGCTCAAACTCATAATGGCATTTAAATGATAAAAAACTATTTGTCATTCTAAACGAGGGCACTTCAGCTAATTTATCTACTTGTACATTTAGCCAGTACGCATCCTTTACAACCTGCATAGCGTTTTTTGGGAGGTGTGAGGGATCTGTCCAGTAAGCTCCCAACCCAAGTTTAGTAAAAAGTTTTTTCAAGATGATTGCACCACCTGACTTTTTTAGTAGCATGCGTACTCATCAGGACACTCAGCCAAGCTCGATATGGGCTGAAAATATCCAAGGACCAAATCCTAATCCAATACGTTAATGGCCTTAAAGAGACTATATGCGCAATGGAATAAAGATTTAGATCCATCCAGATGGGCAATGTGGGGGAACTTGCAGGTACTTTTAATAAAGTTTTGTATTAAAAAAAATGTGTCTCTTTCTAAATTCTCCAGATTACAATGTCCCCATAGCTCTGCGCCATATAGGAGTCCCCCTCTCACTTGGACTTTATATATTTTCATCACAGGAGTGATGGCAAAACTGGGGGATCTAGCAGCATATCTCAAAATAACCCCGACTGTTGCTTTAAGCTCACAAACAACTTCGATAAATGGGCCTGCCATTTAAGAGAATCCTCCAGTTTGATTCCCAGGTAATTGACGTCAGTAACTCTTTCTAGAGCTTCCCCCTCCAGGAGTATCTGTTTCTTCACTTCATGTTTTGTACCCCCAAATACCATGTACTTGGTTTTAGATGCATTAATTTCCAATCCGTGGTCTTTACAAAAACCTGTGAACGTCACAAGAAAATTAGAAAGCCCAAAAGCAGTTTGAGATAATAGCAAAGTGTTGTCTGCAAACCACAAACACAGGGTCTTCGCCCCACCTATTTTGGGTGCATCATTGTCACAGTCCAATAAGTAAGGAATTCACGCATTGATAAACAATAGGAAGAGCGTAGGGGCCAACACATACCCCTGTCTCATCCCCCTGCGTATTGGGATCTCAGTCGTTAGCTCCCCTTTTGTCCCCCATCGAATTCTGGCATAACTCTCGGAATACAGATCTTTAATTAAATTTAATATGAGATCCGCACTCCGACTCTGCTCATGACCTTCCACAGTCTACAGCCTGGGACAAGATCAAAAGCGGACTTAAGATCTACAAATGCAATAAAGAGTTTCTCTCTGTCCATGTCCACTATCTTCCATTTGATCGTGAGGAAGCGAAAGACCTGGTCAGCTGTGCTTATTCCCTGCCTGAAGCCCGCATGTAAGTGACTGAGTGCTTGGTTTTCTTCAATCCATTCTTTAAGCCTACTCAATACATGATAGCAGTAAATCTTTTGTAAGTTATCCAAAAGGCTGAGATGTCTATAATTTCCCGGGATACCCAGCTCCCCTTTTTTTTATATAGGAACAATACTTGCTTTCTTCCAGGTCCGGGGGTAAATGCCGCTTACCAAAGCAGCGTTTGACACCCTGTTAACATAGGGACCCAATAATCCAGATCTTCTTTAAACATATCCAAGGGTATACCATCTAACCCCAACGCCTTTTCTGATTTTTGTGCCCTAAGAGCAATCTCAGTTTCCTTTAAAGTAAAGAGTGTGACGCTAACTGCAGGGGAAGGAACATTTGTTGGTTCGCTATCATTAACAATGGGACGAACAGGCTTGTGACTGTACAACTCAGTGAAATAGCTAATCCAGATTACAGGGGGAATATGGCAATCAGATCTAAGGTTCTCATTGCGTCCATTTATGGCCATCAAGGACCAGAAACATTTGAGGCTTTTGTCCTTAGCAGACAGCAATAAATCTTGCCATGATATCCCTTCCCATTGGTTTTTACTAATCTTAAATGCAGATGCATACTCACGCCTTGCGTAAATTATCTTAGCTTTATCTTTTAATTTTATTGCTTTCATGAGACTGCTCTTGGCCTCTCTACATATCTTACCAAACCACCTATGATGAGGGCATGCTCCCGGATGTTTATTCTCCCTGATGGTTTTGAAGAATAGCTCTTTGAGGGCAGAAAAAAGATCTGTATGCAGGGTCATAACCTCATTCGGGGTATATAAACAAGAGCCATCAGATAACTGATGTGTTAATACTGAAGCACACATTTTTTCCCATAGTTTATGAGAATTTCAAAAAAATCCCATTTCAAAGCACGCTTATTGGAGGACACCTCTGAAGCGGCGGAGGCTTTGTAATTAAATTGAGCACCTACCCTGGTAAAAAAAACTGCCTGTCATATGTTACCAAGAGAGGGGCATAATCACTATTATATTGGTTACCCACCTTAATATCTTTAATAAGGTGCTATATCCTCACATCAATAAGTACAAAATCAAGTATACTCATATACGACCCTCTAAATAATGTGGGTTTCTAAAGATTGTAAGAAAGAAAATGCCCATTTCCTGGGCGAAGGCCATGAGTTATCATAAGATCAATAACCTGGAGGGCCCTGCTAATTTTAGGCTGTTTCATCTGGGTCGAATAAGGAGGAATATTCCATATTGAATCTTCTAGCTGCGTTATCTCAGAAAAGGCTAAATTAGGCTCAAGGGACACATTAACATTACCGGCTACAATAATGTAATGCAACGAAAATCGAACACCAGGGTGTTCTACATCTGAATAGTTTTAGACATTTGGTTAGGATGATCCTGTCTGTTATAGACATTGATACACAACATCGGTAGACCTTGCTTAGACTGTATTGCCAGTATATCGGGCGAGTCCACATAGATTTCCTTAATATTGCCCACCTCAGCGATTCTTATCCAGGTAATAAGGTCCCCCCGCTGTCCTGCCAGCGGGTGAAGGTTTAGCTTCCTTACAAAAGGAGCAGTACCCCTGTCTATGAACATTTGAGGTGGCCCAGGTTTCCTGGAACAAGCAAACTTTAAATTTATCTATATACTCCCCCCAATCATCATCATCTAGTTTATTGAGAATTCCGGCCACATTTCATGTTATAAACTCCAACGATAAAGTATCAAAATCACTGGAGCCCTCCTGGGGGTGCTCAAAGGTATGTATCTTTACAGGACTCTCCATGGATTTTGGTTTTGCCATGTTAACATTAAACAATGGAACCAAGCTCCTTGGTAAAAGAGGTTCTAAATCTGAATTGCCAAGTGGCTGAGTTATGACATTAAAAGAGGGTGTGTTAGCGTCCTGATGCACTGTGGAAGAAAGCAGTCAATCAGTATCCGAAGCATCATCTATTTGTTCCAACTCACATAAATTAGACCTCTCAATTGGGCAATCATATTCCTTCATGTGGGCCACTCAAGGCATCTCTTCGAGAGGAGCTAGCGGCCCAGGACCCACTTTGAGTGCCCTAAGATTCAAGGTGAGTGGGGTTTTCTTCACCAAGGAACTATTCCCAGGCCAACTGCTTTTAAAGCAGAAGTTTGATCCATTTCACGTGGTGTTCCGGGCTTCCATAGATAGCAAGCCCTTTGCCAACCTTGGGCTAGATAACGTTAACTTTATGAAATCCCAATGTCGTGATTTCTCGCTGAAATGTTAGGCCGATATTATATCTGAGTGGATAATAGAACCACATTGTCTGGTGTGTCGTAACCAGTGGATGGCCTTATTTATTAGTGATGATTTATCTTCCTGTGTATTAGGGGGTAAGGGGGTACCTTGCACATATAAATTGGATGACCATTATCAAAATATTTACAATAGCTTTGTGCAATAGTCGAATCCCAATCCAACTTTACACACGGTCGATGCCCAGATGGAGCTCCAGAGTGACCCCTAAGCCACAAAAGACTAGAGGGCTTAAAGGAAGGACCTCTAGAGACATGTGCGTACCTCTTAGAGGGACAAAAAACACTTTCATTCATCACAGTTCCTTGTAATAAGAAGGTGCGGGTATTGGCAATAGCCACCTCATCCTTATAAATAGGAGTAGTATCCCTCCTCGGACTGGTGGAATGAGGAGTATTTAGTACTTCCATCAATAATGACTTCAGTTCTCTCACTTCATCTTTTAGGCTAATAACAAGAGAAACCAATTCCTCCTGAGAAGGAGCTGTAGGAGGATGTTGAATTGAGGGTCGCAAGTCTGAGGAGGAACTTCCTTGGTCATAGGTTTGGTCCTGTGGTTCCAGCGGCAAAAAGCGATTAGTACAGGGAATATCATGGACAATTATGCAACTTAACCTAGTGGTTTCTATATTTCGGTGGGCTAAGCTAGTTCCCGAGGGCTTTACATTCATACTTCCAACCTGAGGTATCCGGTACTGGCAGGAGATCTCCGTTTGTTGGAGTACTTCCCTTGCTAGTGGGTCTAGCTGTCAAAAAAGGAGTAAGAGTACAGTTTTTCAACCCCTTCCGTGGATTCCTCTCCTTTTTATTTAACATTGATTCAACCTCTTCGATCAAGGTATCTATTTCTTTGGATACACAATTGGAAAGGGTATGTGGTATTTGAAGGAGCATCAGGATTTTAGTTTGTACGGAGCACGCTGCAGGACTTCTTTTTGCCTTTCGCTTCCCCATTTCATACACAAATGGACTGCCACACAAATTAAATAATGCCCAGCAACAACAAGTTCCTTCAGCAGTTCCTACCTCAGAGCCAAGAGAGATGGCCCAGCCCAGCCTCAGATGGGCGCAGATGGGCCCACCCTTGGCCCGTGCTTTGGCCAGGCGTGGCCCGGGTGCATCACGCAATGCAGGGTTACATGACGCGCTAAGAAGCGCTCATGTTCCTGGGTCCGCTCCCCAGTGGCAGCAAGGTTTCCTGGGACAAAGAGTCCCTTAGAGGCAGGCAGGCAGCACAACAATGTTGCGGGGCTACGCGCTGCGCTAACCAGCACTCGCGTTCCTGGGTCCACCCCCACGGTGGCAGCAAGGTTCCCTGGGACAGAGAGTCCCTCAGAGGCAGGCAAGCAGCACAACAACGATGCGAGGCTACGTGGCACACTAAGAAATGCTCACGTTCCTGGGTCGCCCCCCGGTGGCAGCAAGGTTCCCTGGGACAGAGAGTCCCTCAGAGGCAGGCAGCACAAGGGGGTCAGTCAATCAGGGCCGGTAAAGGCGGAGTCTGTTAAAGCTTCGGGCCCTTATCTACATGGTGGCAGCACGGCCACACCGCACTCAGCAACAGTAGTATGCTTGCCTATTTGCACTTTTTATTGTACTTTGCACAGTTCTAACTTGTTTTTACGCAGATTTTAAACTGCCTTTTCTTTGCGCGCTGCTAAGATGCACTGAGACACTTTGCCATTGGCTGAGGGGGGTCAGTCAACCAAGGCCAGTAAAGGCAGAGCCTGTTAGAGCTTCGGGGCCTTATTTAGATGGTGGCTGCATGGCTGTGCAGCGAGTGCACCACTGGCACATCAAAGGCAAGCCTGTCTATTCCCATCCGTAGCCTGTCAGGGGCCAGCAACCATTTCCAGTTTTTAAACTTACTCCTCCAGCGATCTCAGAGGTCTTGGAGCCAAACCTTTCTATTTGGAGGAACCTATGCTACAGAAATTGGAAGATTTTGGCATTTTAAATTGCAATCAGCCACTCCCTTCACCTCTGGAAGGACGGCGAGACAGAGTATTATGATGGAATCAGTCCTATCTCCATTTAAAAAATCTATTAATAAAGATTTAAACATCGTTTACACATGCTTTCTGGTTAGACATCACCTCAAGATATATTACCTTCTCAAGTCAGAATCCCCAGCCAAACTTGCCTTACGCCAATCTGAGCATAAATGGCGCAAAGCATACGATCTGGGAGAAAAGGACAAATTTCTCCAGCACTTAAAGTCCTATAAGAGATTAACTTGAGAAGCCAAATTCACCTCTCAAATAAAATCACGAACTCTGAGAATAAATCCAAAGTAATTTTTGAAACCGTCTAAGAATTATCCAATAAGGACTGCCTAAATGCTTCAGTGGCCCGCACACAAGCCTTGTGTGATTATCCAAACTTTTTCTTCATTGAAAAGATTAAGATTATTAAAGATTTTATCCCTCCTAGAGACCATTTTAGCCCCACTCATTTAGAAGATAGTAATCCTTCATAGTTTAATGCTTTTCCGTTAATTACAAGAGATGATCTGCCCAAGTTGTTAACAAAGGTCAAGTCTGCCTCCCCTAATGACATTTACCCCTCTGTAATCCAAAAAGCAATTTTTTCAGAGTTTCATGATTTGGTGATGAAAATGCCTGACTTATCCCTGAGCAAGGGTGTGGTCCCCCCTACCTTTAAAGCTGTAGTAGTTCTGCCTCTTCTAAAAAACACTGGTGACGATCCCTCTATTCTAAAGAACTACCACACAATTGTTCTTCTCCCCTACCTAGCCAAGCTTCTGGAGACCCACATTGCCCAATTCCTTTGCTCCTCCTTTCTAGATTCTCAACAGGTGGGTTTTTGTTTCCCCTTTCACTCTATGGAATCTGTTATTCTTTCTGTAGTAGATGATATGAGAGAGGAGGCGGATAATGGTCAGCCAAAGCACTGGTCCTCTTGGATCTATCAGCGGCCTTCAACATGGTTGATCATGACATCCTTTTCGACTGTGTCACCGGCCACCGGTCTGCAGGACTGTGCTCTGAACTGGATAAAGTCCTTACTATCTGACCATTCACAATCGATTCGCCTCCCCTTTTTTTGTTCCTCCAAGGACAATCTCGGCTGTGGTGTGATGAAGCTGAAATGAAGGTTTTACATTTATTTGACGCATAAACGTAGTGCTGCGATAATCATATGTGACTTTAACCGAACTAATAAATATTGTACGGGGACAAAATGTGCCCTCAGAGTAGTTTGCCAACATTTATAAGCGTGCTTTATATAACGTGATGTATTAGAATTGCACTAATCCGACATAATCGTAAACGTGTGCTATGATTTGCTTGTTTGAAATGTTTTAGCTTAGCATTACTTTAGTGCAGGCTTCGGCCTAGTTGCCTGGTCTCACGATTTAGATGTTCGTATTTTTCCAATGTGCTATTAAACGTGTATTCCTGCTTGAAGCTGTACTTTTCCACTGAGATCGTTCACATGCTTATCTTAAGGTTTCGTGCCAGCCTGGCATTTTTCTCTTTGCTCCAAGTTCAATCAGCAGGTGCGGACAATGGAAGCTCTGAAAATGAGTTAATTGGTATAAAATGTTGCAACTTGCGTACCCGTCTCCAAGGATAATGTATGCTTAAGTAAAAGCTTGAGAACTGTTGTTTTTGATTGGACAATCTGAAGCTAACCTATGAACCCTCCAATGGAAGCCCCTACTGGATTTGAACTGTTGTCTATTTAAACCAGGTGCACGAGAAGAAAGTAGCTATTACCAGCCCAATACCCGCCATTTTGCAGGACATTGCAGCTATTATGGCCCACCTTGCTGCAACGCCATTTTGAGAGACTTTGATGCTTTCTCTAATCGAGAGAAAGAGACTTAAATGATTCTTACCCTAGAGACTTTAACTTTGATTTGTCCCTTTGCATGAAGTAGTAGTTTATCTTGCCGCTGTGAGGCAACTGCCCCGTCCACCCCTGCCCCTTTGCCCCGTCCCATGCTGATCGAGAAACGGTACCTGTGAGACGAAGACTTCCTTGAATGCTGATTGAAATTGGTAAATATGAAAGGAAATTGTACAATTGCATTGTGTTTCTTTTAGGTAACCAACTGCTGATTTTTTTTTTTATAAGAGCCCTAGTTAGGAGTTTTCTAAATTAATGTTGCTAAATTGTTTTTGCATGAAGTCCCACATGCCGATGCTGATTTGAGGTTAGATGAGGATTCCTTTTGTCGCACGATGCAATTTGAGACCTTGTTATGCTGACTAAATGTATGCAATTAGCTCATTACAGATTATAGTTCTAGTGATTTGCATTGCTATTATCGAATGCCTAGTTATTCAAATGCTGCATAGATTGCACCTGTTTCGCCGTTACGGACAGCTATTAATGTTCATATATGTTTATCATTTGGTGTTGAGACACATCTATATTGTGCTAGCTTTGTTAATATAGGGAAATAAATTCACTAACTTTGAATAAACTGGTGTGGTTATTCCTGACTGAAAGGTCAGGGTTCGCCGAAATGTATTCTGGATTAATTGTTAAGTGTTATGTTGATCAAGGCATTGCTTATGTTCGTTATTGATTATTGGTTTAATTAAATTGACTGATTAAGGGTGGAGAGGGTCCCACTTAGCCAAAAGATTCATCGGCCAAAAGAGCGTCCAAAGTACCGGTAAATTACTAGTACGGAACGCTCTATCAGTAGATGGTAGCAGAGGACGGTTTCGCCTTTTGGGACCCCGTACTCTTAAAGTACATGGTGTTGAATTAACGGTTACGCCCTTTGAGAGCCCACTCGAGAAGTCGAATTAGATTTTCTTGGATAAAACAGATTGAGAGAATGATGATGGGCTAAGTCCCCCGCGACTTTCCCGGGATCTCGGAGCTTGCGAATGAAGAGAATGGAGGTGTGAGATCAGCGTTGGCGGTACTAGTGATGGTATGAGTGAAGTTAGGATTTTGCGCTTGCACAGCTTATTGCCGCAGATTGTGTGAAAAGGTTGCGAGGATTTTAGGGAACAGCGGAGGTGCGACTCCGAGTGTAGAAGTAGGGAAGTCGTCGAACTTCATAGAAATAGCGGAGGTGCGACTCCGAGTGTGAGAGTAGGGAAGTCGTCGAACTTCATGTGCATGTGGCGCTTCGTGCATAAAAAGGTCCACGTGGTTGTTGTTGTTGAGACGGGCCCTGCGAGGTCAAGAGACTCCGGAGTATGTTGAAAAGTGTATGAGACACTTGTTTATGTTGTGGTCTGGTCGGTTTAGTAGGTTGATCGGGCGTGGTCAACGAGTCGGCACGTGTGTTAAGGGAGTGAAAGAAACTTCGACTTCGGGCTTTGACAAATTCTAAGTGCACTAGAATAGATCACTGACAAGTTGAGAGCAGTCTGCGGGCCAGATTTGCTTGCGAAAGCGGGGACCGAGAAAGATGGAATAGCTGCCGAGGCTAGTGAAAAATCCCTAAGGTCCTGAAGCGATTGTGTTACCCCTCCTGTAGTAAACCGACAGATCTGTTTTATATTTTTGGTAGCTCGCGATACATGCCAGAAGTTGTTGCGAGAGGAGCTGAGTGAAGGAGGATTAGCCGCGAGGCTTTGTCAGCCGCAGTGTGTGTGAGTGTGACGTCACTAGGAGCCGCGCTGGGATAGGTTGGTTGCAGAGAAGGGTCGCGCACGGATTGGACGCAGTCCGTGGGTCTAGATTGAAAGGGGAAAGGCAAGCGAAGAGTATTCCGGGAATTAAAGTCACCTATTGATTACATATTTTGTGAAATAAAAGACGAGAAAAATGAAATTTTTTAAAGCATTAAGGAGTGCGATGAAGGGGGATTCTTACATTAAAGCGAGCGTAGGAGAGGAAACGCCGCCCGAAGGCACACCAGCTTACATTGTAATGGAAGAGAAGGGGGTAGCTCCGTGTCTTTGGCTAAAGCAATGGCACAAGCTGACAGAGAAACATGGGAGCGTAGCGTTCCCGATCCATGGGACATTCAATATAAGGATCCTAGAGAATTTGAGATTCGCGATGTACGACATGAAGGTACCTCCAAGGCCAGCGCAGTTTGAGGCTCTAGCGATTTGGGAACTGATGGCTAGACAGCAGCAGCAAAATAAGTTCGAGACTAGGATAAGGAAGGTAGAAAAGAAACTAGCGGACGCTAGGTGGGATAATGCACAGAAGGTGTGGAGGTCAGATGTATTGCAGGGGATAAAATTGTTTCCCGCAATTACCAAGGAAGAAGAGGAGACAGGTAAGAAAGCTACCTGTAAGACAAACAGGAGGTATTCCAAGGATAGAGAGGACGAGGAAAAGTTGAGAAGAGAAGAGGAGTTAGAGGATGAGGAGTTAATCATGCAATTGTTGAACGACCGTCCACCACCTTATGCAGAGAGTGGACAAGGTCCAAGTACCAGTTCTGCCCCTCCGGCACCGGTACAGAACAGTGAAACCCAGAGTTCAGGAGCATCATCGGGATCTAAGGACCCGAGTTTACTGTTCACCCCGCAGATACCGCAGGTTAGGAGAATATATCCAGATGTGCCCATGTTGAAACCAGCAGAAAATTATCAGCCACAGGCCCCAAGGTACTACAGCAGTGACAATAGTACGGGAATGATTCTAGATCCAGCCGCAATGGGAGGACAGAATGGTCACAACCCAACAATGGCACAAGCTGAATCAACCCAGTTTTTGATGCCTCAAAAGCAGATGCAGGGGGGAAACGCACATGCTCAAATGACGGGGAGTCAGATGGGCATGCCGGCAATGATGACCCATAGTGTGGGAATGAACATGTCTCAGAACATGGGGAATGCACAGAACCCAGATGCGATATCACTACCCATTACTGTAGGTCCGCCGGTACCTTTGTACAGTCAGCCTAACTTAGGAATGAGCGGTCAGGGATCAATGCTGCAGAGTGGGACGGAAAGGAGGTGCATAGAAAACACTCCAGGGATAACTCCAATAGCGGCTCAGCCAACCGGATCTGGGTCCTTGATGGAGTTTAGTCCCATATGTGCTCAGTCGGCAGTGGTGAGGTCGAGCCCCCCACTGATAATACCTCTAACATCGAACACTGAAAAGTTGCCGCAACCATCAATGGCAGTCGATGTGAATGCTACACTGATGGGGTTGAATGCGCAACAGCTGACACAGTGGTTCAACAGTCTGAATTCCACACAAAGTTCAGCCAGTGGGAAGGGAGAAGATTATCTGAATAGGGTCAGGTTGAACATGGAAGCACAAGAATTGGTGGAAGGGACTATGGGTGTGAATAGGTTAGAGTCCTACTCGGAAGAAGAGCTGAGGTATCTATGTCCCAGGATTACGAGAGAAGTGAACAAAGTACATAAAAGCTTGCAGGAAATAGCTGACAAAAACGGGGTTGACATAGACAAGACGAAACACTTGAGCAGGAGCTACAGGTTGGATTTCGGGACCACAGATTTTGAACACATGAGGTCAGCAGGCATGAAGGCGCACCTTAGAGAATTGTTGCAGAGTGCACAAGTATGGAGGTGCTTAGACAAATGGGAAAGCAGATGGGTAAAGAGAAAGGAAAAGAGGAAAGACAGTGTCCCAGAGCTAAACGAGAAGAGACCACAGAGTAGTGATGCAGTAACCATGTTACCAATGAGGGAGACAGCAGGGGGAAAATTAATACATGTACCATGGCATAGAAGCGACATTCAGTCTTTTACGGATGATTTTCCCAAACTGAGAGAGAAACCGATTGAATGGTATCAACAGACTGACAGGTTTGTGAAGCTTGCAAAATGTCTCTGGGAAGACCTGAACACTCTCTTTGAGATTGTGGTTCCGGCAGATTTGTGGGAGGATTGCAAAAGAGCTGTAGGTTGGCCGACAAGTGAACCAGAGAGAGACAGGGATACGGGTGCACCATCACCTATGGTGATGAGCTTGTACTATAAGGTGATTGAGCACTTGAAGACGAAGGTTGCCGCGAAAAATGTGGATTGGCAGAAGATTGATCGAACTGCCCAAGAAGCTAAAGAGTCGATTCATAGTTACTATGAGAGGTTGTTGAAGGCGTTCAAGAACTACAGTGGCACGGAAACAATAGAGGCGAAGGACATGCTTCATTTTGTGTTTAGATTTGTGGAAGGGCTGAGACCAGAGATAAGTCAGATGATAAAGTCGCATTTGATTTGTTGGCAGTCGAAACCTATTGATGAAGTATTGAATTATGCGAAATACTGTAGCGACGAAATTGAAGTGAAACAGAAAAGGTTGAAAGAGAAAGTGATGATGATGCAGCTTAAAGCAGCTCAGACAGGTTTGCAAGGTCTGCAAGGGTTGCAAGGGTTCCAACAACAGGTACCGCAACCACAGCCGCAGTTGCAGGGAAATATGGCATTTCAGCCACAGGCGAGAGGCAGAGGCAGAGGTTTTGTGAATAATGGTCCGGATTTGAACATTGTTGTGACTCCGAATGGTGTGCAGGCATTGAAAAAGGTGATGCCGTGTCACGTGTGCGGAATCGTCGGTCATTGGAAACGCGAGTGCCCGATGGTGGTGCAGGAAGGTGCAGGTGTTGGTCAGCAAAACAATGATGTCAATGCATTTCAGACAATGAGGGGACCGAAAATGAGAGGTCCAAACCCAAATTTTCAGACCATAAATCAGCTGCAGGGATTACAGCCCATGCAGCCGCAGCAGATGCAGATGCCACGTATGCAGATGACGCAAATGCAGCCAATGCAACAGCAGTTTCCCATGGTACCTAATCAGCAAATGCAAATACCTTTGGCACCAATGAGTCAGCAGCAAGTGATGGTTCCTCCACAGGTCTCGGGTCAGGTAATGAATACAAATGGCACCGTACAACAGTTCCCATTACACAGTGAGAGTGGAATAAACAATGTATGGGAGGGTGAAAGTTCAGGAGAGGAAGGAGATTGTGTGCTTGCAGCATCCTTGGAAGTTGATCAAAAGGGTCCGTACGTGGAGGGAAGATTAATGGGTCATCGTGTCTCATTCTTGGTTGACACAGGAGCCACCCGTTCAACTGTTAAGAGCATTGAAGTACCAAATTTGCCACTCTCAGGAAGGACAGTTCAAGTGGTGGGAGTAGCAAACAGGCACCTGACAAACCCAATTACAGATCCGGTACCAGTCAGCATTGGTAACTATCAAGGGTTACACAAATTTGTGGTATGTGACTCAAGCCCGATAGCACTGTTAGGGAGAGACCTATTGTGCAAATTGGGTTGTTCGATTATGTGTTCGAACGAGGGAATAAAAATCCAGACGAGCAGTGATGGGGAGGAAGAGGACAGTGCAGAGGGGGATGAGATGGAAACTGTCGATGAAGAGTATCCTCTGATTTGTCTCTTCCCGATGATAACTGAAGAAGATATTCCAGCTGAATTACGGGAAACAGTCGGAAAGGAAGTATGGGATATGACAGGGAAAGAGGTGGGATTGATGAAAGGAGTGGAACCAGTGAAAGTGACTGTAAAGCCCAATGCAACCTTTCCCCAGACCCCACAATACCACATGGCACAAGACACCCTCATGAAAGTTGCCCAACTCATTGACGAATTTGTAAAACAGGGAGTACTGAAAGAAGTGTTAAGCAGTCCATGTAATTCACCAATCATGGGACTAATAAAGCCGAGTGGAAAGGTCCGACTAGTGCAGGACTTGAGGAAAATAAATGACATCATAGTTAAATGCTGCCCTGTCGTACCAAATCCAGCTGTAATAATGTTTCAAGTCCCTTGCGATGCCGAGTGGTTCTCAGTCATCGACTTGTCACAAGCATTCTTTTCGGTGCCTCTTCATGAGGACAGCCAATTTCTCTTTTGTTTCAAATTCCTAGACAGAGTCTACAGTTGGTGTCGAATTCCTCAAGGGTTTTCCGAGTCACCGTCAATATTCAATCAGATTCTAAAGAAAGACTTGGAAGCATTAGAATTGCCATTCGAGTCAACCCTAGTACAGTACATCGATGACTTACTGATCGCATCTAAGACAGAAAGTGGCTGCACAGCCGATACCATTGCTCTGTTGAACCATTTGGGAAGGAATGGACACAAGGTGTCTCCTTCCAAATTGCAGTTCTGTCAGAAGAAAGTGAAATACTTGGGTCACCAGATAGAGAAAGGGTCAAGGAGAATAATGAAGGAAAGAATAACGAGTGTACTTCAAATGAGTCCACCAAAGACAAGGAGGGAGGTGAGGAAGTTTTTGGGAATGGTGGGCTACTGTCGTCAGTGGATTCCCAACTTCTCAACTCTAGCAAAGCCTTTACTGAAGCTGACCCAGAAGGATGCCTTGGATCAAATTGAGCTGAAAGGAGATGAGATGGATGCCTTTATTGAATTGAAAGAATGCATGTGCAGGGCTCCAGCTTTAGGTATGCCTGATTACACAAAGCCTTTCACATTGTTTTGTCATGAACGTGATGCATGTTCTTTGTCTGTCTTGACTCAAGCCCATGGTGGCATAAACAGACCAGTAGCGTATTTTTCAGCTACCTTGGATCCGGTCGCAGCAGCACTTCCAGGGTGTTTGCGCGCCGTAGCAGCAGTTGGTATCAGCCTCACTCAGAGTGAAGGAATAGTGATGGGACACCCAGTAACAGTCATGGTCCCTCACTCAATTGAGATACTTTTGACCCGCTCCCGAACGCAACACATGACTGGAGCAAGACTCACAAGATATGAAACGATAATTCTGGGCTCACCGAATGTGCAGCTGAAAAGGTGCACTACGCTGAATCCAGCAACCTTGCTTCCCGGTGAAAATGCTGAAATTGAGGACGCTGAAGACGTCGAGCATGACTGCCTTCAGGTGACTGAATTTTGCACAAAACCTCGACCTGACATTAAGGATACTAAGCTTGATGAAAATGACCAAATTGTTTTCGTGGATGGTTCATGTCTAAGAGATGGGATGGGGATTTTGAAAGCAGGATATGCTGTATGTACTGTAACAGGTGTCTTGGAAGCGTCCTGGCTTCAAGGAGTCTATTCCGCACAAGTAGCAGAACTTGTAGCCCTTACAAGAGCATGTCAACTGTCTGCATTGATGAAAGTCACCATTTATACTGATAGTCAGTACGGGTTCGGAATTGTGCACGACTTTGGACAACTATGGTCACAGAGAGGTTTCCTGACTTCTTCAGGATCGCCAGTGAAAAACGGGGAGAGAATAAGGGAATTGTTACACGCCATTCAAATGCCAGCCGAAGTTGCAGTGGTAAAGTGTAGTGCTCATACAAAAGGACAGGACTATGTTTCTCTGGGAAATGCATATGCAGATCAAGTCGCAAGGTTTTGTGCCTTGAACTGTATATTGCTCAGAGATGAATGGAATTCGATAAGTGAACCAGAACTCGAACCAGCTGAAGCATTTGCCTTGAAGGTCGTAGATACAATAGATGAACTAAAAGCATTACAGAATAACGTCAGGGAGGATGAAAAAGATTCCTGGATTAAATCACAATGTATAAAGAGACCAGATGAGTTATGGGTTTCAAATGAGGGAAAATTTGTTTTGCCAAATAGTCTTTTATCACAGCTTGCGCGGTTCTATCATGGGCAGGCTCACCTAGGGAGAGATGCCATGATAAGATTGTTCAAAACTGATTGGTTTAACCCCAGATTTCGTCAAGCTGCAGAAGCAGTTTGCCATCGATGTGTTATTTGCCAGCAGATGAACCCAGGAAAGGGAACAGTTGTGAACGCGAGCCACATTGGCAGAGCCAGTGGCCCGTTTAGTAGAATGCAGATGGACTTCATTGAGATGCCTGTGCATGGAGGTTTGAAGTATGTGTTGGTGATTGTGTGCATTTTTAGTCACTGGATTGAAGCATACCTCACACGTAGAAATGACAGCCTTACAGTTGCAAAACTATTGTTGAGGGAGTTAATACCACGTTTCGGATTCCCGATCTCTTTAGAATCAGATAGGGGAAGTCACTTCAATAACGAGGTGATAAAGTTACTTTGCGCAGCGCTGAACATTGAGCAAAAACTGCATTGTAGCTATCGCCCTGAAGCCTCAGGACTGGTGGAGCAAATGAATGGTACACTGAAATCAAGAATGGCGAAAATATGTGCATCGACAAATTTGAAATGGCCTGACGCATTGCCCTTGGTGCTAATGTCAATGAGAAACACCCCTGATAGAAAGACTGGATTGTCTCCGCACAAAATTCTTATGGGCAGGGCCATGAGACTTCCTGCAGTTCCCACAAACGCGCTTTTGAATATTACAGATGATATGGTGTTAGACTACTGCAAAGGTCTGGCTGACGTGGTTCGCTCTTTCTCTCACCAGGTGGAAGCAACCACCTTGCCACCGATCCAAGGTCCAGGACACACACTGAAAGCAGGTGACTGGGTCGTGGTAAAGAAGCACGTGAGAAAGTCGTGTCTGGAACCCCGTTGGAAAGGCCCTTTCCAAGTGATCCTGACGACCACTACCGCTGTGAAGTGTGCGGGAGTTCCCAACTGGATTCACGCCAGTCACACAAAGAAAGTGTTGTGTCCCACAGATGAGGAAGTTGAAGCGCTGAAACTACCAGTGCCTGATAAAACAGTGCTGAGCGCTGAGACAGAGCAAAACCAAACTGAAAGCGAACAGGCAGGAACAGAAGAGAGAGAGATATTCTCTGAGGACGAAGCGACCAACTCACTTGGGGAAGACCAAGGAGAAAGTTCAGACAGCGACGAAGCAGCTGAAGGTGACAAAGAACCTGAAGCAGCTGAGGGTAGCAAAGAGCCTGAAGCAGCTGAAGGTGACAAAGAGCCTGAAGCAGCTGAAAGTGATAAAGAGTCTGAAGAAAGTAACGGTGACGAAGGGCTCGAAAGAAGTGAAAAAGCAGGAGAGCCTGATCAGAGGAGGGCTTTCCCAGAAGTAGACGATAGAGAAAAAGAAAAGGAGAACGTGATTGATTCCCCAGAAGGAGGGGACAAGGCAGAACAGAACAAAACAGTTCGAGCTTCCACAGAAAAGGTCGCAGGTCCATCAAATGGACACGGTGCAAAGAGGAGACTAAGTATATCACCAATAAAACAAAGGACTAAAGAAAGTTTGAACGACGGAGAAAGGCCAAAAGTGAAAGAGAAAAGAAAGGAAGTGACTGTCGTGGTACCATCCTCAAGTGAAGGAAAAGACTTGGCCAAAGAGGAAAGCACCAGTGAGACAGAATCGAAAAGAGAGGCAAAACTGAAAAGGAAAAGGATACCAAACAGGAGATATTCCGGTCCAGAATGGGCATATGCAGTCAATGACGATTGGACTGACGAATTTGTATCTCTTAGCCTCGAGAACGAAGAAGAAGAGATACCAATAGAAAAGAAAAGTTTTATGGACTCTGTCGATTGAAAGGGTAATAAATGACATTGCTTGCTATAATCTAACGTGATACAAACAACCAGCTGAGACATTGCTAAACCGGATAAGACACTTGCTGAACTGATAAAAGACTGAGTTATTGCCGAATTGAGACAAATGCTGCTAATCGATAAGTGATTGGCCTCTTGAAGAAGACTGTGTGAACATTGCGCTCGTTCAGCTTTGTAACTGAATTGCCAAATAGTTTTTTATAGGTGCTTCTAGCTCTCTGATTCTATACAGATCATGACTGGGTACGCTACACAAAACAGTAGAAAGAAATATTGTAAATATGTGTGTATAGGCTTGGTAATTGCATGTGTACTAATAATAATGGCAATAGTGCTTGGAATGCATGGAAAGGGTGAGAATGAGAAAATTGATGCTTCTACTCTTGCTCCTGTTACTGTCACTGAACTAACCGCACTGAAAAGACTAGAATTAGATGAGAGACACTTGCATGATAAGAAAGAACTTTCGTATAATGTTTTCTATCGCTTGCTAACGGAATATGTTGAGACTATGGATGCGAAGGATTGTTATGTGTGTACACAGATACCGACATCAGTAAAGGAAGGGGTGACTTATCACCACATGCCTCTTACATACGGGATTACATGTAGTATAGTAATGTCTAGGTTTTATGGTCAGACTAACCTACAGTATTTTTATTCGAATTATGATGTTACCTTTGCATATGTTCCTATAATAGCGCAGCTAAGCCAGATTGCTAAAGATTGGGATGCTAAAATAATGAGGGAATTTTTCGAGCCAATGCAACCTTTTGAAACGTCTCCCGCTCATAGGGAAAACCTTACCTGCTCGCTCTCTGCAGTAGAAATAAGCTTTTTAGATCGCACAGATGATAGAAGGGCACAAATGAATGCAAAATTAGAAAAAGAGCTACATAAGAGGACTTCAGTAGATAATTATGATTTTGCCGCAATAAAGACACAAGGGAGAATAGCTTTAGATGCCTGGCATGTAGGGAAATTTTGTATATATCGAGGTGAATCTTATTATGATAACATTTTTGTAGGAGCGAGTGAGTGTAAACATACGTTTATCTTTAAGGCCAAATGGACATTCATGATGAACGGACTTGACCCTGTCATTCCAGGTGTATATTACATTTGTGGGTATAATGTCTATTATCGTCTTCCAAAGGGATGGTGGGGAAGATTTTATTTGGGTATAGTGTTCCCAAAGGTTTATCAACTGGATGACCTATCGATGATTCCAAAGACATCTGGATCCCATCGTATCCAGAAAAGAGAAACCGCAACTGCTGTGGTAGGAGATATATTTGGAGCCATGATTCCTTCGTTGGGAGTTGTGCTGAATTCCATCAAAATAAGAAAGTTGTCTACTATAGTGGATAACATGTTGACAAAGTTTTCAGGTGCTATAATCCTGATAGATGCTGAACTTGCAGCGGAAAGAGCTATGACTCTTCAAAATAGGCTTGCCTTAGACATTCTTTTAGCAAAGGATGGCGGCGTTTGCAAAATGCTTGGTGCACGACACTGTTGCACGTATATTCCAGACAACAGTGTGAAAATTAAAACTATGCTTGCTAATCTAACAAAGGAGAGTGCAGACTTGAAGGAATTGAAAGAACCAGGAGTGTGGGAGAAGGTTGGAAAAGGACTTGCTTCAGTGGGAAATTGGATTGGGGGAATTTGGAATGGAATATTACTAAAAATAATACAGGGAATACTAATAGTACTGATTTGCATATTTGGAATTTGGGGAATAAAAAGGGGAATAATAATGATAATGGAAAGAATTAGAAGAAGGAAGGAAGAGAAAATGATGAAAAGAATGGCAGAAGAATATAAAGCGAAAACTAGGGGAATTAAAAGGAAAAGAGAACTGACAGAATTTTAATGGAATAAAATTTGTGGGCATGATTTGGTGTGATGACAAGTAGTCATCAGAGGAGGGATTGATGAAGCTGAAATGAAGGTTTTACATTTATTTGACGCATAAACGTAGTGCTGCGATAATCATGTGTGACTTTAACCGAACTAATAAAGATTGTACGGGGACAAAATGTGCCCTCAGAGTAGTTTGCCAACATTTATAAGCGTGCTTTATATAACGTGATGTATTAGAATTGCACTAATCCGACATAATCGTAAACGTGTGCTATGATTTGCTTGTTTGAAATGTTTTAGCTTAGCATTACTTTAGTGCAGGCTTCGGCCTAGTTGCCTGGTCTCACGATTTAGATGTTCGTATTTTTCCAATGTGCTATTAAACGTGTATTCCTGCTTGAAGCTGTACTTTTCCACTGAGATTGTTCACATGCTTATCTTAAGGTTTCGTGCCAGCCTGGCATTTTTCTCTTTGCTCCAAGGTCAATCAGCAGGTGCGGACAATGGAAGCTCTGAAAATGAGTTAATTGGTATAAAATGTTGCAACTTGCGTACCCGTCTCCAAGGATAATGTATGCTTAATTAAAAGCTTGAGAACTGTTGTTTTCGATTGGACAATCTGAAGCTAACCTATGAACCCTCCAATGGAAGACCCTACTGGATTTGAACTGTTGTCTATTTAAACCAGGTGCACGAGAAGAAAGTAGCTATTACCAGCCCGATACCCGCCATTTTGCAGGACATTGCAGCTATTATGGCCCACCTTGCTGCGACGCCATTTTGAGAGACTTTGATGCTTTCTCTAATCGAGAGAAAGAGACTTAAATGATTCTTACCCTAGAGACTTTAACTTTGATTTGTCCCTTTGCATGAAGTAGTAGTTTATCTTGCCGCTGTGTGGCTACTGCCCCGTCCACCCCTGCCCCTTTGCCCCGTCCCATGCTGATCGAGAAACGGTACCTGTGAGACGAAGACTTCCTTGAATGCTGATTGAAATTGGTAAATATGAAAGGAAATTGTACAATTGCATTGTGTTTCTTTTAGGTAACCAACTGCTGATTTTTTTTTTGATAAGAGCCCTAGTTAGGAGTTTTCTAAATTAATGTTGCTAAATTGTTTTTGCATGAAGTCCCACATGCCGATGCTGATTTGAGGTTAGATGAGGATTCCTTTTGTCGCACGATGCAATTTGAGACCTTGTTATGCTGACTAAATGTATGCAATTAGCTCATTACAGATTATAGTTCTAGTGATTTGCATTGCTATTATCGAATGCCTAGTTATTCAAATGCTGCATAGATTGCACCTGTTTCGCCGTTACGGACAGCTATTAATGTTCATATATGTTTATCATTTGGTGTTGAGACACATCTATATTGTGCTAGCTTTGTTAATATAGGGAAATAAATTCACTAACTTTGAATAAACTGGTGTGGTTATTCCTGACTGAAAGGTCAGGGTTCGCCGAAATGTATTCTGGATTAATTGTTAAGTGTTATGTTGATCAAGGCATTGCTTATGTTCGTTATTGATTATTGGTTTAATTAAATTGACTGATTAAGGGTGGAGAGGGTCCCACTTAGCCAAAAGATTCATCGGCCAAAAGAGCGTCCAAAGTACCGGTAAATTACTAGTACGGAACGCTCTATCAGGTGTATCTCAGGGTTCATCCTTATCCCCCATTCTATTTAATCTGTATATCCGCTCATTGGTAAATTCACTACAAAAGCTAAATGTAAAAATATATAACTATGCTAATGACATGCAGGTAGTGTTCAACCTTGAGGATACTCCAGAATCAATAGCATTCTTCTAGAATACCATGATCCTTATTTGGAACTAGATTAACTGACATCAACTGAAACTGAACTCGGACAAAACCACGAGATGATGATAAAAACAAATTGTATTGTTGGAGCCACTCCTTTTGGCCTCAGGAGTTAGAGTCCCTTCCTATTCCCAAAAAAGCAGTCAAGAGTCTTGGCACACTTGTCGATCAAGACCTCTCAATGAACTCTCAGATTGCAGCAGTGACTTCTTCCTGCTTTTTCCAGCTTTGCAAAATAAGAAAAATTAGGAAATGTTTCTCCACTGAGGCCATCATCCCAATTGCACTTGCAATTGTGATGTCCTGTGTTGACTATGCCAGTGCGCTTTCCCTAGGTCTCCCTAAGGGAATGAGCTAAGACTACAGTTTGTTCAAAACCAAACATCCAGATTGGTCTACCAACAACCAAGATGCTGCCACACTAAACCCTTGTTAAAGAAACTGCACTTGCTTCCAGTCGTACACAGAACCCTGATTAAAACGGGCTGTTTGATTTTTAAAAGCCTCTTCCTGTTGCTTCCAACATACTGTATTACATTCCTAGACGCAGCCTTAGATCGGCACACTGTAATCTCATAGAGGTTCCTAAATTCAACAGGGAAAGGCTAGGGTGAACCAGGTTTGCTGCACTGGCTCCCAGCATCCGGATAACATAAGAGCAGCAATCTCTTATGAGCAATTCATTACCCGGCTAAAAACATGGCTTTTCAGACAAGCCTATGATTAATCACATTTCTGCTTTGCTGCTTGTGCTCCCAGCGCCATGAAACCTTTCAGTGAACGGGGGTTTAGACGTGCCTTATAACATAACATAACTACAAACTAACCAAGAGAGTCAAGATGGCAACCAGGGGGATGAAAAGATTAAATGCTTCCTACCCAATATTTAAGTAAGGGAAGGGACATCAGGAGTCTCAAGCAAACATAAACATCAGAGGCAATCTAAATAGTGAAACAAACAGTAAAGAAGGCGCTACCCCATTCCCAACCTTAGACAACCATAAAAATAGAACACTTGACCTTAACCCTGACCCAGGGGACACAGAAATGGAAGGAGCAAAATACATCACCTTTACAATGGATCTACCAAAGGACAAAATACTAACATAGAGAGGAACCTGGACCAACTCTCTTGATAAAAACGGAAGGTAGAGGTGAAACCAAAAAAGGACAGTGCAGAGGAAGAGCCTCCTCCCTGTGAAGTTAATGATTGGGCTATGACCTGATATGGTGAGGGGGCTGCCCCTCCAAAATACAAAGAAGCAAGTAAGGAAGCATGGACTATGGCATGCAAGCCCATATAAAAAAATCAGCAAAACAACAAATAGGATCAGTATGAACTAGGCATGGATACATGGACCTGAGCACACCTTTTGAGCTTAGACAACGAGGCAACCAATAACCGGGATTTGTTCAAAATGAATGTACATCAAAGTGATGATACATGAAAACAAAATATTAACATGGGTAAAATCAATAACCTGGGAACTAGACCACATTTAACAATAACACAGGACAGACCAGGTGGCTACGGCCCTCAAGGAGGCAAGAACAGGGAAAATCAGGCTCCTCACTTCACGACCTAATATTTACACCTACATACATTTCACGAAGGTGACAAGATACACTAAATAGGTCTAATACACTATGGCTATGTCATCATATTTTTTCATCACCCCATATAAAATCGAAGGATATTATCAGAAGAATTGATTTCTTTTAACAGCACACCGGGTACTGAAACACAGTAGTATCCTGGGAAACTGAGGAATTAAGAAACCAGGTGCTACGAGAAGTACCAAAGTTTGAACTATGGGGAATTAACATCAAGCCTGTGGAGCCAGAAAGATATCCCTCAGTGTTATTTGGCCCAGGGTGGTGGCCAGTGACAAAAAGACAGGAGGATATAGAATACCTAAAAGCACAACACCCCCACACACTTAGTTGCAATTAAGGAATACCCAACTACAAGTAAAAAGAAATAATAAAAGAACCTGTATTCTAAATGAAGCTAACAAAGAAGCGCATGAGCATGATTGGAGATTGTTGGTGTATACACTCTCCTCAAAGACCAATTCACACACCTAACACAGACCCCCAAAACTAGAAAAAAAAAACAATGAGTACATAAATAACAGTACGTAATTTTGTGGAAGGTGGTGGGGCTCAAACAGACCACACAGCGTAAGGTCACTCTAGAAATTTACAAATCTGGAGACATAATCTGTATCTAAGAAACATGGCACACATGTTCATTACTGAAAAATGGATACCAGGAAATGTACTATCCATCACCATCGGGGGGGCTGACAATTTATGTACCAACAGCCATAAATGCAAGGGTAACAGTGGTAAAACAAAACTCAATGACATAACCTTGGCATAGCAAACAAATTAATACTCATTATTAACACATGCCTGAATCCATTTAAAAAAACGCATGAGGAAACTTTATAGAGGTTCTGCGAATCTCTGGAAGAAATACTTTGTGCCTTCCCCAGGTATGAGGCTCATTCTATAAATATGTCTGATTGCTCCTGTAAAAATTCCTTAGCACCTAGAGACCCATACGGGTGAGTAGTTGCGCTTTATAAACCCTGACTTAATTTGTTTGAATACATAAACTGCATAACATTCTTCAGGCATGTAATCTGCACACATTGCAGAGTACTAATCCCGGCTGTATCCCTGAAATGAGTAATCAAATCACATATACATGTGGATCAACATTAGATTACATATTTCCATCTAAAGCCCTCAGGGAGTGTTGCAGAAATATCTCCATCCCAAAATGCAACGAAAGCGATCAGTATCCCTTGAATGACAACTGCAAGATAATGCACGAGGATGGAACAACTCTACCAGTTATCAGTACTTCAGACGGCTTTGGATTTGTTGGCTTTGCCAGTACTTACCACTGAGACAGTAAGCACTGCTAGAGCTTCGAGAGTATGCACCAGACCTGCAAGCATCAGTTGTGCATATCTGACACACAGAAAAGAAAGCACTGAAGCCTCATTGGAAAGGTACCTTTTCTTACTAAAAGCAACATAAGCTGAATAATAAACAAATGTTTAGAGGGAACAAAATATTAATGAGAGGATCACCAAAAGAGCACAAAAACCTCTCTGACAGACAACAAGAAGTAGATTTATATGAACCTAATTAAAGTAGATCATCTCCTGGTATAAAGAAAATTATGCAGAGCTTCAATTTGGATTTCAAAATCATGAAGGTTCACCAAGAGCTTAAAAGGTAGGGGCATTCACAGAGTGAAATAAGCTGGGATACCTGTTCACAATGTAATAAGATGCAAGTGTTTATATTTATACAGCATGGACCTAGCTGGAGATCATCAAAGCATTGTACCTTATACAGAGCTATAGAAGATTGAACAAATGAAGTGAGAGCTTAAATCTTTAACTTACAAACACTTACATCATAGTTTTCTTTTTGCAGTTTTATATAGCGAAACTTGACCCAAATGCACTGGAGAGCTTCACTTGAGCACCAGTGAAATTACATAAGTACACCTTAGTTTTTCATTTTTGAGGCGGGGGAGGTTAGGTGATTTGCTCAGAATCACAGGATATTGAGCTGATGCTGAGACTTGAACCTGGTTCCTCAGTTCCAAAGTTGGCTGCTCTGGCCGTTATGTCACATTCTCTCCCTACACTGGAATCACAGTGCCATGCTGGATTCAAAACCGGTTTCCCAGGCTGACTAGGACACTAGTAAACATCTACTTCCTTAGCTGATGTAACAAAGAACCTTACGGATGTAGTTGAAGATACTTCAAAAGTTAACCTTCACAAATCCTTGTGAACAATGGTATTATTTTGATGTTTACAAATAGGCCCTATGGTGTGTTCCCCATGATTTTTAGAAAGTAGACTGAGTGCAAATTATAGTGGTATGTAGGTATTATACAGAGGTCGCACTTTGATTATGTTTGCTCTCGTTTAAGTTTGAGGTTTGTTTATGTCCCTGTACACTATACTTTACAGTGCAACATGAGATATAACATAAATGTTGACACTTTTTTTTCTCAGCAAAAAAGGGGGTTGGCTAAAGATGATAAGATTTAAATGCGCACATGCTGCACTAGAAATGCATCACGGTAAATAATGTTTCTAGCTATGTTTATGACAAAGCTGATGCTTTGCAAAAATTAGACTAGGTCTTTTTATGGTGAGGATCAACAACACAAAACGATGCACGATTAGACTGAAACGTGAGGATAGCCAGATGGAAATCTGGGCATAGAGCATTGCATCTGGGGCGGTGTAAGCATGCCCATGAAGCTTCTGCAGCCCCACACTGGGCTCCTGTTACTCTAGATAGGAGACAACACCTGTAGCCCAGCCAGTGTGGGGCTTATGTTCCTCCACCTGAATAGATGTCGATCTCTCACAGGAAGAAAGAAGGAATAGCTAGCAGTCTTAGACCTTTTGTCTTTTAAGGGAACTATGACTGTAGCTTGAGGCTGTTGCAGGAAATTCCTCCTTCTCCTGTACCCTTGAAGTTGAGATAATCTCACAAATGTTATGCTTGACACATCCATTCACTCAATTTGGGATGTGCGTACGCTAACCAGGCCCTGAGGGGTGACAGCATGAGGACTGACGGCTGGATCAGCAGTTGATGACAGCATTGTGCATGGTGAACTTAAAAAACAGGGCAACTGGCATGCGTTATATCTATTGTCAGCAGTATTCACAGTGACAGCAGCAGGAACTGACACTATATAATAGCAGCAACAGTTACTTGCTGTGACAGGAGCACAACTTTCAGAGAATGGCAGTGTTAAGACCTGCAGGCACTGAAAGAAAGACCCTATGACAACAGCAAGGCTCCAAGATATGCCAAAGGTAGGAGTTGTGGTAACAGCAGGGACCAGCGTGACAGCTTCAAAAGTTTCAGGATCTGACTGAAGAGTCTAAAGTAAAAGAGTGTGACTACACATGTACTGTCAGTTGCCAGATTGTGTCTGTTCTAATCAGAACCTAAGCTAGAACTGCTGCTAACTACGGCAAGCAAGGAAAGCATGTTTATTGCTGTCTAGGAGTGCCCGTTTTAATTAGGAAAGAAAACGTGATCTCTAGGGTCCCAATATGTCGTGAAGTTTATATTGCTGCTGCCAGGACACACAAATTCTTAAATAAAGGGAAGGTCACTGCTGCTATCTAATCAGTACCTGTTCTGTGAGAGGTACAGGTTTCTGACATCTAACTGTGCTGTAGGGACGGTTTCACAATTGTTGTCCTTTTTGTACCTAATCTGTTTGACAGCCCCTCAGGCTGATTCTCTTTCTGCTGTCATGTGCCTAGTAAGCTATTCGTTGTGCAATAGATGCTGCCAATGTCACTATGTGGCTGTGTTATTTTTTTTCTGTGATGTGTTTAATAAAGCATTTAACTTTACAGAAGTCAAAAATTGTCAATGCTTATTTATATAAATGATCTTAATAAAAGACTGAATTCTGCAAAATATGCTCAACTTAATTTTTGATACTCCCTGTGAAACACAGTTTTAAAATTGATTATACCACCTTTCGAAAACATAGCTGCCTAGTGACTGTATTGTGTGTCCAACACCTTAACCCCTGCCAAGTACCTAAATTGTTAGGAAAAAAAGATGCAGGTGTCCAAAATGTTTCGAAGGAGATTGGTACCTGCAACATCTACTGCCAATACTGGCATAGTCCACTGACAACATGACAATCAGACGTCTGGGGACAAATGAGGCAAAAAGAATGTGTGGAATGTTCTGTAAAGTTTGCTTTAGCATCACTGTTGTCTGCTAGTTTACACATCACTCATTCTATCGTCTCCTGTTTCGCACTCCTCTCTTTTTTTCCGTCAATTACATTCTCCTCTCATTTTTTCTCCTATCTTTCTCACCTTCCCTCTCCATATTCTCTCAAACTTTTGCTCTTTTCCCCTTCACTGTCTTGTCTCTTTTTCTCCATAATTTCTTCCCTCAATCCCATCCCTCTCACTCTCATGCTGCCTCCCACCTTCTCCGCCTCGCACCCTAACAGAGACAGGACATGCTAGAGTCTAGCCTGGATGAGTGGCATGTGGTACTCTCACATATTAGGAGCTGGGGACCAGTATCCCAGCCGCCACAGAAGCTCAATTTTTACCTTGTAGCAAAGAATACTGAAAGAGTTCAACTCTGCCAGTGGACTGTAAAAAACCTTAACAATATATCTGTAGGAGCTCAGTTCAATCTGTGCATGGACTCCGATCTAGCTTGCAGAGGTTCAGCACTATGTATGCAGGGACTTGGCTGCATCTGTGCTGGAGCTCAGCTCTATCTGTGAATGAGCTCCACTCTACAAGACAATGGAGTCTGTTTGTGATAGAGTCCACTGTCTCGGCATGTGCAGGAACTAATTTTATCTAGGCAGGAGCTCATTTATATCTTCCAGTATTCTGCCGTATATCCAGAGGTGCAACAAACTTAAGTTTTGGGTTCCTCTCCTTAATCTAACAAGCACTGAAATGTGCTTCTCGATCCGAGGTGCAGCAACACACTGGAGAGGTGATGATTTGCACCGCCATTGCACCTCCCATTTTTATTTACCTTGCTGTCTTATTCCCTCTCAACTGTACCCCTTCTTCCTCCCCTGTCTTCTTTGCCATTCATGCTTTGTTGTGAAGTTCTTGACAGGCATTGCCTTTATGTAATTTTGGTATTTCCATTTGGTCAACATTAGTAGTGGAGAAATTTAGAAAGAGGAGGGAAGGGCAGGCAGAGGGAAAGAGACAATGGAAAATAAAAAAGACGACAAAGTGAAATGTAAGAAGGGAGAAGCAGCACATATAGAAACATGAGAAGGGAAGATAACAGGGAGCAGAAGAGGAGGAATCAGCATGTGGAGGGAGTGACAACAGGGTCAGAGTGTAGGATTAACATTGCTGAGACTCGGGTGACTGCCTACGGATGAACGATGTGATAGAACTCAAAATGCACTACAACACATAGGAAGAAAACAGCGTGCCTCGGAAGAAAAGCAAAATACAAAGAAGGAACATGAACAAAGGGTGCTCCATGTTGGAGCCACCAGCATTTAGTCTGGGCTAGCATGAGGTGGTGTCCAAGGCATTCGCCATTGGGGCAAAAATTCCAGTTTTCAGTGGGAGCCAGCTGTGCAGCTCACAAAGCCTGCAAAAGCCTGCCACCTTCTGAGGCAACCATCATTTAAGCTGGGAGAGATGCGTCAGAGTCACATTTCCCGGCACTGCTAAACTGCTGCCTCCTCAACCTCTGTTGCTCACCTGCTACCTTTCTGCATGGGTCCTTGGCCAGATAAAGGGCCCCTCGTTTTATCCACCTATCCATCCTTTTAACTATACTTTTCTTACAGGAGAGTGATGTCTAAGTGAGCGTTTTGTTTTTTTCTATACTGTTTTGACGTATTTGCAGAGAAATATTCATGGTTGGCCATGGGGTAGGCAAACACCTTGGCATCTTACCCTATATGTTCAGATAAATTCCAGATTTTGCTCTAATTATTTCCCCTTGGGGGGTAGTGGAGTAGCAGTGTGCAGGAGGGCTGGGGTTTGAGCGCTAAAGCAACTATATTTTGTCTGTGCATGGGTGCTCTTTTAACACTGCAGAGAATGATTTGGGAGACAGCACTTAAGCCGGGGAGTAAGATGTGGCCTGGTTGCCCAGGTACTTCTTCCAAAGGGTGCCAGAGATATCCCATTTTGGGATGCTCTTGCATGGTTTATGATCCAACTTACTGGTTGGCACAAGGGGGGCTCCCCTGCTATTAGAGAGTGGTTGAATTTGCCTTCTCAAGTACTAAGCAGGTTCCCTGGTGGGAATATGGGGAGCCCAAGTCAAAATTTCATAGGGTGGTGCTTGAAGGGTCATCTCGGTTGTTAACCATAGTTTTGAGAAACGTTAGATATAATTATATAGTCTAGCCTTGCATTGGAATGGATGTTCAATTTACATGATATAAAGATGAAGTGTGTCAACATCAAGAAAGTTTGCTTATGTGTCTTCTGGAAAATTGATTAAGCCAAAGTGTTAAATTCTCAAAGCTAGGTTTGGTAGTCTCAGACTAC
This sequence comes from Pleurodeles waltl, assembly GCF_031143425.1. Taxonomy (NCBI): domain Eukaryota; kingdom Metazoa; phylum Chordata; class Amphibia; order Caudata; family Salamandridae; genus Pleurodeles; species Pleurodeles waltl. Next base: position 653,196,653 of record NC_090447.1, read on the forward strand.
TTATTTGCATTGATGCTGTGGTGGGGCATTGAGATGGTTTAGGCTATTAGCCCAGATGTCAGCCATGCTGAGCCTCAGGGGGTTCCTCGTCTGCATACAAAGTAAGCACCAGGCTCACGCTTTAAAAAACACTCTTCAGGTGGACATTAAAAAGAGGAGAGGCATCTGGACTGTTTCAGCAGCAGATACATTAACCCACGCGACTACACTTGCCAGTTTGAAGCTGGCATAGGGTAGTAGATGTAGGAGGCTGGACTGGCTTGTAGTGGGTACCAGAGGTACTTACACCTTGTGCCAGGTCCAGTTATCCCTTATTAGTGTAGAAGAGGTGTTTCTAGCAGCTTAGACTGATAGAAGGTAGCTATGGCATAGCAGTTTAGGCTGAACTAGGAGACATGTAAAGCTCCTACTATACCACTGGTGTCATTTGCACAATATCATAAGAAAACACAATACACAGATATACTAAAAATAAAGGTACTTTATTTTTATGACAATATGCCAAAAGTATCTCAGTGAGTACCCTCAGTATAAGGATGAGAAATATACACAAGATATATGTACACAAACCAAAATTATGCAAGTAATAGCAAAAGGAAGTAATGCAAGCAATGTAACGTTACAGTAGATTGCAATAGGAGCACATAGGTATAGGGGCAACACAAACCATATACTCCAAAAGTGGAATGCGAACCATGAATGGACCCCAAACCTATGTGAGCTTGTAGAGGGTCACTGGGACTGTAAGAAAACAGTGAGGGTTAGAAAAATAGCCCACCCCAAGACCCTGAAAGGTAGGTGTAAAGTGCACCTACTACCCCCAGAGAGCACAGAAGTTGTGATAGGGGGATTCTGCAAGGAAAACAAACACCAGCAATGCAACAACAGTGGATTTCCGGACCTGAGTACCTGTAAGACAAGGGGACCAAGTCCAAGAGTCGCGACAGTGTTGAGAGTGGGCAGGAGCCCAGGAAATGCCAGCTGAGGGTGCAAGGAAGCTGCCACCGGGTGGAAGAAGCTTGGTGTTCTGCAAGAACGAAGAGGACTAGGAACTTCCCCTTTGGAGGATGGATGTCCCTGTCGTGAAGAAGCTTGCAGAGGTGTTCCCACGCAGAAAGACCGCAAACAAGCCTTGCCAGCTGCAAGGGTCGCAGTTAGGGTTTTTGGATGCTGCTGTGGCCCAGGAGGGACCAGGATGTCACCACTTGGATGAGGAGACAGAGGGGGCGCCCAGCAAGTCAGGGAGCCCTCACAGAAGCAGGCAGCACCCGCAGAAGTACCTGAACAGGCACTCAGAAGAAAAGTGAACCGGAGTTCACCCGAAGTCACAAAAGGGAGTCCCATGACGCTGGAGGACAACTCAGAAGGTTGTGCACTGCAGGTTAGAGTGTCGGGGACCCAGGCTTGGCTGTGCACGAAGGAAATCCTGGAAGAGTACACAGGAGCCGGAGCAGCTGCAAATCATGCGGTACCCAGCAATGCAGTCTAGCGTGGGGAGGCAAGGACTTACCTCCACCAAACTTGGACTGAAGAGTCACTAGACTGTGGGAGTCACTTGGACAGAGTTGCTGAGTTCCAGGGACCACGCTCGTCGTGCTGAGAGGGGACCCAGAGGACCGGTGATGCAGTCTTTTGTTGCCTGTGGTTGCAGGGGGAAGATTCCGTCGACCCACAGGAGATTTCTTCAGAGCTCCTGGTGCAGAGAGGAGGCAGGCTACCCCCAGAGCATGCACCACCTGGAAACAGTTGAGAAAGACGGCAGGATGAAGCGATACAAGCTTGCTAGTAGTCGTCTTGCTACTTTGTTGCGGTTTTGCAGGCGTCCTGAGCAGTCAGCGGTCGATCCTTTGGCAGAAGGTGAAGAGGGAGATGCAGAGGAACTCTGGTGAGCTCTTGCATTTGTTATCTGGTGAGATCCCCAAAGCAGAGACCCTAAATAGCCAGAAAAGGAGGTTTGGCTATCTAGGAAGGAGGATTGGCTACCAAGAGAGGTAAGAGCCTATCAGAAGGAGCCTCTGACGTCACCTGCTGGCACTGGCCACTCAGAGCAGTCCAGTGTGCCACAGACACCTCTGTTTCCAAGATTGCAGAGGTCTGGGACACACTGGAGGAGCTCTGGGCACCTCCCCTGGGAGGTGCAGGTCAGGTGAGTGGTCACTCCCCTTTCCTTTGTCCAGTTTTGCGCCAGAGCAGGGCTGGGGGATCCCTGAATCGGTGTAGACTGGCTTAGGCAGAGATGGGCACCATCTGTGCCCATCAAAGCATTTCCAGAGACTGGGGGAGGCTACTCCTCCCAGCCTTCACACCTATTTCCAAAGGGAGAGGGTGTTACACCCTCTCTCAGAGGAAGTCCTTTGTTCTGCCTTCCTGGGCCAGGGCTGCCTGGACCCCAGGAGGGCAGAAACCTGTCTGAGGGGTTGGCAGCAGCTGCAGTGGAGACCCCGGAAAGGCAGTTTGGCAGTACCCGGGTTCTGTGCTAGAGAGCCGGGGGATCATGGAATTGTCTCCCCAATGCCAGAATGGCATTGGGGTGACAATTCCATGATCTTAGACATGTTACATGGCCATGTTCGGAGTTACCATTGTGACGCTGTACATAGGTAGTGACCTATGTACAGTGCACGCGTGTAATGGTGTCACCGCACTCACAAAGTCCGGGGAATTTGCCCTGAACGATGTGGGGGCACCTTGGCTAGTGCCAGGGTGCCCACACACTAAGTAACTTTGCACCCAACCATCACCAGGTGAAGGTTAGACATATAGGTGACTTATAAGTTACTTAAGTGCAGTGGTAAATGGCTGTGAAATAACGTGGACGTTATTTCACTCAGGCTGCACTGCCAGGCCTGTGTAAGAATTGTCAGAGCTCCCCATGGGTGGCAAAAGAAATGCTGCAGCCCATAGGGATCTCCTGGAACCCCAATACCCTGAGTACCTCAGTACCATATACTAGGGAATTATATGGGTGTACCAGTATGCCAATGTGAATTGGTGAAATTGGTCACTAGCCTGTTAGTGACAAATTTGGAAAGCAGAGAGAGCATAACCACTGAGGTTCTTGTTAGCAGAGCCTCAGTGAGACAGTTAGGCATCACAAAGGGAACACATACAGGGCACATACTTATGAGCACTGGGGCCCTGCCTGGCAGGGTCCCAGTAACACATAGACTAAAACAGCATATATACAGTGAAATATGGGGGTAACATGCCAGGCAAGATGGTACTTTCCTACAGTAGAAGGCAGGCAGACACCTGCTAACTGCAAAAGTGGGTCTGCTCGAAAAGCAGTAAGGATCAGAGTTTGTGTAGCCCTATCACAACTGTGGTTCACATGAATGTCCCTACCCAAACTGAGCCACAGAGCAATCATGGGATAAAGGAACACAGGGATAGGTTGCTCTGCGCCATTGCCTGTGTACACAGAATTTTAGAGTAATTGTGTGACTGTTAAAGTAACTATGTAACATGATGCTATTGTCAAGCCATAACCCTGATATCAATATTTATCTAACAGACTTCCAAGGCAACATCAATGCTTGGGCCTCAGCTGGCCTTCCTTCTGGTGTAGAACAGGCAGCCAGTGACATTTTACTCAGAGGCTGCCTATGGAATGATCTTTTCAAAGACCCTTTCTCCAGTAATAAGTGCCGGTGCCACCCACCATCAACCTCTATTTGCCATCATCATTTTGCAGGTTTAAAAACTCCAAGTACTGACTTACAAATAAGCCACAAGTGCTCTCTTGCCTATCCTCGCCCTTTACCCCACCCAGAAAACATGATGCTATTGGCAAATAGTTTTGGATTGCCTTTGGACATTAAATCATTTTAAATCCATTTAAAAAAGAAAAATATATATTTCTCCAGTTTCTTCCATTTATATAGCACTTGCTACCCCTCGTCATGGGTAGCAAGCGCTATATAAATGCAGCTACATAAATCTTGTTTGTTAATTTGTGCCTTTTTTACTTGGAATTATTCAGGTTTCAAACTTACAACAGCCCCGATTCAGGTGGGAAAGTCAAGTCAACATGGCTTTATTTCACCTGTCAACTTGCCTAAAATTGCCTCATTTTCAATATATGTTAATGTGGGAAATGCATCCCACGATTTTATTTCGAAATGTCTCACTTTCCACTAATAAAATGTTGGCAAGTATTATGTTATGCTTTAGGTTAGGAGAGGGCGGAGTTCGCCTTTCAAGTGCACCAGCGCTCTCCTGGGCAAAGATTGTGTCTGCTTTAAACAATGGGAAACGCTCAAAAGGCATTGCCCAGCACAGTCATAGTCCCCACTATGGGGTCTGTGCCACTGGGTATTGTGAATTACCAATGACCTCAGCCCTCTCCTTTGACGAAACTTCCCAGCAGCAGGCGGAGTTGAACATGCCTGTCTTAGAAAAGGAGATGTTTAGCTCCGGCACCCGTTTCTCGAACAGTGCGTTCACCGAGCTTTCCCTGTGACAAGCACCCACAAGCTGCACAACCCACACACAGCTTGTGGGTGGGGTGGGCTGAAGCTCCTTTAGCCCGATGGGTTTTGCGCGCCTGACACCATCAGTGCCTGGTACATACTGCCTTAAGGAATACGAGGTCTTTTCTGATTGCCACCCTTTTTGGTGTACACACACAGGGCATCCAATTACCACATGGCTGAGATGGTGCTCTATAACTGCCTAGATGTTTCAGCCCTTATTACGGATATAAGTCGCACATCTATCAGTCGTGTGCCCTCACCCATCAATCATAGTGCAGGGCACTGAGTCCCATACGATGATAACCGCACCTCGGTATTCATCACACACGGTTCTTACAAAGGTTGAAAGCAACAACAATACCCTTCCAACAACTTATCCTAAACGCTGTAGCTTGCTATTCTTGAAAGCGCTTAAACGCCCCACAATGGGGCGAAGGCGCTATACCGTAACTACAATACAGTATTTCATGTAAATGCCAGATTGTTTCCCCGCTAAATGGCGCTGGCTGCAGCGGCTCCACTTTAAGCAGCAGTGTAGATTATGAAAACAAAATCCGTCTTTCTCTGAGTATTTTCTTCTTTGCCCACGCGCTTTACATCTCTGTCTTAACATCCCTGCCACGCTACCCCTTACAAAGCAATGTTATAAGAACCTTTCCTATAGGCGAGTTGGAATATTACCTTGTTTCAGTTCCATAAGTGTTCGTTGCATCTTTTTTTAATATAAGGAGTTGTGTGACCTGCCAGAAAATGTGCCATGTCCAACCTGCTTAAAAAACAGAATAAAGCAGCTTCAAGCAAAGCTCACGCTTTAGCCCGAAATCAAGACTTCCTTTCAAGAGGGCGATGGAAAGAGCAAATCTGGAAGGGGGTTGTACTGTACGGTACACAGAGTTCACTGTGTGAGCACACAAGCTGAGTTTGCTCTGCTCAACACTCACAGCTACCATCTCGTACGTGACTCGCTCGATGTCCTACCCAACCCCGGGCAGCAGATGACCCCCTCGGGGTAAGGAAACGTAAGGGGGCATCGAAACTGTCTCTCTCTTTCAGTCCTAGATGGGGCATGAGTTGTTGGTGGTGGGATCACAGTCCAGCCAGATACAGGGCATCTTTAAACATTAATGGACCGCATTAAGAATTCAACAGAGCCCTTATGATTTTCTTTGAGGAATTTTTACACTGTCCCTCTTTTCACATACTTTCCCCTCCCTACTGACTTTCGATGTAGACGGAATTGAGCACACAGTCTGCACCTCAGTGCTTTAGAAACATGCACGGAATACGCGTAGCTACTTACCTGACCAAGGCTGCTTCGTGGCTTCCCCCTCGTCTACTAGGAAAAGTAGCCTAAGTTTTAGGAACAGAAAAATGTTGTTCCAGCCACGCCTCTTCCTCGGAAGGAACCAATGAGAGCACACCCATCGAATTAATTATATGTGCATGGCAAAGGAGAGTTTGCTTTTGGGTTGGACCTCGTCTGGGTATCGGCCGTGGTCCGCGAGCGGCGCCCCCCGCCCCCGCAGTTAACGTTTTCCCGGATCTCCTCTGCTACGCCTGGCAGCCAGTGGGATAGGTAGTGGCCCTGACTCCGTACAGTGAGGTCCACGTGTCCCGCTGGCGGCACGCCCCCTGCAGGAGGAGGACGAGAAGAGCAGGGAAAGACTGGGCTGTGAGGTGGCAGTGCCTTCTGATCTCTAGTGAGATAACCATCAGCGAAAACTGGTGTTCCTGAGCCTTCGCTGCCTCGACATCTTTCACAGCTAGTGCTTGAAATAGAAAAATAAAAGTGCTGCTACGCTGTACCAGAGTAGCTGTTTGTTTCTGAGAAGGGCAGGTACTCTTCAATTAAAAGTGTTACGTTTTTCTTGAGAAGTGCAGGTACTCTCCTTCTCAAAATAAAAAAGTGCCAGGTACTCAGTACCAGCCCATTTAAAGCACTGTTCACAGAGAAGCTCGTCTAATGCTGATCTCCGAGGACACACTTAAGAGTATTTACTGTACGATTTAAGATTCCCTAACAAATTCCAAAACAGAGTTTTAAATTATATCTTCCTGCTCCCTTAAAGGATTGTTTCATAGTGCATTGTTACCCAGCCGGCTTCTAGAATTCTTGCTCTGGGAGGGCCATAAACAAAGATGGGTGGGCCATGAAGATGAAAGAGCAGTAGACAAAAACAACAAAGTACTGAAGATGTCTAATATTTTAGGTACCAACATCTGTTAAGTTTTGACATCTTGACACCATAACCTCTAGCAAATGAGGTAATTGTAATTTTATTTATATAGCACTTTCTACCCCTGACAAGGCGCTTTTCAGTGAGTAGCTCGCTACTCTGGAACCCAAGAGGAATTAGTGGTAAATTAGTATAGGGAAATATGAGTATAGCATTAGTATGAGTTAATTTGAGCAGAGTACATGTGAGTTTATTAGTTAGATTGACTAGATAAATGGAGGGATAGAGGAGGGAAGAATCCAGAAGTGTTAATTGGGAGTTTATTGTAATAGAATGAGGCTTGGGATGAGTAAAGGAGAGATGGAGGAGGGAAGAGTCTGTGGAAAGGGGTTAGGGAGATCATAGTAGCAGAAGTGGTTTTGGATGAGTCAAAGGTGAACTAAATGAGGGAGAATTTAGTAGGGTTGTTTGGGAGATTGAGAGAGCGTAGCTTATATCATCTATATTACCATGAAACGTTTATGAACTAATGTATAATAATGCCATATAGAAACTGTATTAACATGATTTGCCAAAAACGTGCACTTGAAATGTGACCACGGGGAGTGGCCGCCTATGTATATGGGAACTAATGAAAATGACTAATGTTGATGAAATACTATATTAAAGAATGATTTTGTACTAATTATTAATGATTATGTTATTAAAGTTTGTTATTAAACCTTTTTAGGCCTTAGTTAGCATGAGTCGAGGCCTAGCTGCCTGGCTCTCATATTAAATGTGTTTTTCTAACGTGCAGTGTGCTGACTCACAAAAGGACATGAACTCTTGTTTTTTTCCAAACTAGAAGCTGAATGTAACTATAGTAGATCCGTTCTCATGAAATTCATATTGCTTGTAGAAATGTACTAGCTAAAAGCAACAGTGTAGATTAGTATAATGTACAAGGTCGCCCAAACCGGTACAGACAATGGAGCTACTGACCGAAGATGTGAAAAGAATTACAGAAGGATGAAACCATACCGGACGTTCTACCTCTGAAGACGTCAATCATATGGACTAATAAACTGCTTGAGAACTAATGCAGGGTGAAAGATTTAATGACATAATCTGTTTTTAATTGGCTAAAGATAGTGGGGTGCAACATTTGTCCAATCAAGTTTTAGGGGAATGTACAACGAAAAAGGGATAAAAACCTATGACACGGGGAGCCATAGAGATTGGTTAGGGAAATGCTATTGATTTGATCCAGAAACTTTGTCACTCTGTTAGGTGACTTATTGGGGTAGCGCTGTCACAGCCGGGAGGTCGGGAGGAGAGTCAAGCAATAGGGCAGGAGCCCTTTAAATTATCTTCGCGCTCCCGCCGTCGCGGGTAGCGCTGTCACAGCCGGGAGGCCGGGAGGAGAGTCAAGCAATAGGGCAGGAGCCCTTTAAATTATCTTCGCGCTCCCGCCGTCGCGGGTAGCGCTGTCACAGCCGGGAGGCCGGGAGGAGAGTCAAGCAATAGGGCAGGAGCCCTTTAAATTATCTTCGCGCTCCCGCCGTCGCGGGTAGCGCTGTCACAGCCGGGAGGCCGGGAGGAGAGTCAAGCAATAGGGCAGGAGCCCTTTAAATTATCTTCGCGCTCCCGCCGTCGCGGGTAGCGCTGTCACAGCCGGGAGGCCGGGAGGAGAGTCAAGCAATAGGGCAGGAGCCCTTTAAACTATCTTCGCGCTCCCGCCGTCGCGGGTAGCGCTGTCACAGCCGGGAGGCCGGGAGGAGAGTCAAGCAATAGGGCAGGAGCCCTTTAAATTATCTTCGCGCTCCCGCAGCGCGGGACGCGCGCGGGCGGCGCCCGGGCGAAGCCCGTCAGAGACCGGAGGAGGCTGGGCTGGGCCCCATCTCTTTCACCTGTAGTAAGAGAATTACTTGTTATCTAAGAGTTGTTTAAGAGAGTACAGATTATAGCACCATCCTACTATTCCTAAATTGAGAAGCCTATTCTTCACTCAGCCCTTCCCCCATTAATTCCTCCTCTAAGCTACCCCATTGCGGGCATCTTCCCAATATGGGGAAAAGGAAGGCTATAGATTTACCAGCACAATCCAAGGGTACTAAAATCGCAAAAAAACGCCCAAGTAGACCTTTGAATCCAGCTATACCCAATGGGTTAAACCCATTGGATGAAATAGATCTCCTAGTTAAAGAAGTTGAGTCTATGTTAGGTACACAAACAACTCTAGGGGCAACTAATTTAAAGAGAGGCCCCCCTAACGATAGGAAAATCCCAGAGTTATTTAAAAAGAAGGGGTCAAGGGATCCTACAGATACTATAATAGGGGTAGATGGAGACGGGGGCCCGCATAATTGCAAGGGCCCCCTACCGTTACCCACTTATAACATAGCGAGTTCTCCAGTATCCCAGCTGGGTCTCCCACACGTACCACATACACCAACCCTTCTACCATTGACTCCGGTGATCAAGGTGGTCCCTAGCCTATTCTGTACTAATCGTTTTGAACCTCTATTGGTAATAGAGGACTCGCCCGTGCCCACGAGTGTGCCCAAGTGCAAGTCAGTAGTTGGAAAACCCAACCCTAGTGCTATTTCACCGATCCCCCAGCTCGAGCCAGAAGGCAAAGAACCAGCAGCTAGTAGAGACAACCTGGCTACAGTTCTCCAGAGAGTTGATGAAGTTAAGGGACTGGTTTTAGTATTAATAGATCTTATGAAGAGCAATCGTGCTTGTGCTGGACTTTGTAAAGTCTGTGGGGAGGTCAGGGGGGAAGAAGTCTTCCCATTATCTGCCCCACCAATGGGGACGGAGCTAAGGGACAATTGTTGTCTCCCCACTAGAAGGGGGACAGCTCTTCTAGGGAGGGAAGACTACCGTTGTGATCCCAATATCGACAACATGAGACCCAGGAGGTCTACAAATGTACCTAGGCACAGAGACCGTCAAGGTAGTTGGTCAAGTAATCTTACTAGTGACAGGGCCAGAGGTAGGACTAGCAAATCCGACCCACCGGAAACTGTCCAAGACTCCAGCCTTACACAACCCCCCAACAAGTCACATAAGACTCCCTCTAACAACATCACTCTCTCCCGATACAATACTGAGAGTATAGTTAATAAAGAACAGGACCTGTTTATAAGTCAGGGAACAAATAAAATCTATTTGACTAATGTTCCAAAACTATCGCCAGGGTTAGCTGAGAATCAAGCTTCCTTGATCAACAAAGTCATACATTGGATACGTTCCCGACGAAGTTGTCTCTCTGTTATTCGTTCTGACATAATATCGGCCAAGAGAAGCAGCATCACAGGGACCAATCTTGACATAATAACTATCTATTTTGAAGACAAGTATATGGTGACACAATTAATGGATTTTGATCGTCGTACCCACTTGGAACATGCAACAACCAGGGAGGGAATTAGACTCATGTTACACCCACAAGATACTGGACAAGCCATGGGACTGGCAGGATCTGATGGTTTAACTAATTCCCGCGGAGATGCTGCACGAAAGGAAGTTAATCCCAGGCTGTTGCCCAATCCTGTATGACTGACTACTGAACTAGTAACTAATGTGACGGCCTGCTCCAAGGCCTTACATTTTACGGGGGATGACAAAACATTATCACCAAACACTTGTAGTACTGACTCGAGTGTGGTAGACGCTGGATGCACACCCGTGGTGACAAACCAAGATAAATGTACATTAGAACTTATGTCATGGAATGTTGCCGGCCTGGCAAAGAAACTAGATGATGGTGAATGGGCCTCTTTTATTAAAAAAACAGACATATGTTTGTTTCAGGAAACTTGGGCGGAGGATGCCACCAATATAGATGGATTTCTCTCATTTAGTGCACCTGCTATACCTCAAGAGAAGGGGAGGGGCCGGGCAAAAGGTGGGCTCTTATTACTTGTTAACAAGAATTTGCAGTGTGACTACAAGCTTTTGGGAATTGATTCTGTAGATCTAAAAGCCATGTGTATTACGTTTAACAGAAGATTATCAATTGTTATTGTTAATGCTTATATACGATCGGTCCCAAATGGCTCCGAGTCCCATACCCTGGCTATTCTGTCTGAATTTGTAGGCAGCCTCCACCCTTCAACTATTCTAATCATAGCTGGAGATTTTAACTGTACCTTCGAGCCTTCTATTCTCACAAGTGGTTTAACTGATGAAGAAGATGAGCAGTGGGGGATCCCACAACTATCTATTACCCAGCCTTGCAAAAAATCTCGGGTGGCCATGCAATTAGCCACATTATGTTTAAATCATGGCCTTAGGGCCTGTAACGGTAGAACTCCATCTGATATGAACAGCGCACCTACTTTTAAAAGGGGCATGTCGACAAGCACTATTGATTACTTCTTGGTAGATGTTAGGTTGTGGCCCCAATTGGTAGATATGAAAATAGAAGTAAGATGTGACAGTGACCATTTCCCCTTGCTCCTTACTCTTTCTGGAGAAACGTTCAGGAGAACACTTAATAACCATGTCACAATCATTCCGCCATCTTGTTGGAACAACAAATTCACCAAGATTACATGGCCAAAAGTGGTGTCCAACCCTCATCATATCAGAGCAATATATCAGATTTTTTTAAATAATTTGGCAGAGTATGAAGACCAGGCAGTGGGGAATATTCCGATTCTCAAAATACATGACAACATGTATACCCAACTACGGTCTTTTTTTTATAAAACAAGGCGGTCAAAGACACATGAAGGGAAAGGGGCAAGCAAGGGATGGTTTGATGAGAGGTGCTCAAAGGCTAAGTCTGGGTTAAGAGTTGCAGTAATGTCTGGTTCCCAGGGGGAAATTAAACAAGCCAGGTCCCTATACAAAGCAACTTTGTCTAATGCTAAAAAGCAGTGGGAGGATTCCCTGTGGCAGGAATTATTAGATGCTTCCAGAGAGAAGAACAATAAGCGTTTCTGGGAGCTTCTGTCTAAAAGAGAAAATGGAGGTAGGAGTTGTCCCAGCAACCATATCCAACCAGAAAGCTGGGTAGAGCATTTTACTACTCTCTATGCCCTACCAGAGGGCCCAATGGACACCAATGTGGCCCACTCTCCAACAGAATTGTTGGAACCAAATTCCCGTATGGCCCCCCAAGTGGAGTCTCAGTGTGTCCCTGAGCGTTGCCTCATTTTTAAAATAGAAGAGACCCTTGAGGCTATAAATAGCCTAAAACCTGGCAAAGCACCTGGACCAGATAAGCTCCCTGGAGATCTTTATAGATCAGAACCACATATCTGGTCCTGGTATATAAATGCCATTTCAAATAGTATAGCGGCAGGGGGGCAAATTCCAGGTACATGGAAGGGGGCAGAGATCATACCCATTTATAAAAAAGGGAATGCTAATCTCCCAGCCAACTACAGGCCAATTAGCCTTATAGACAACCTACAAAAGATCTTTGCAAAACAAATTTTGCAGAGGTTAATCAATTGGGTTGAGGAGTACCAAATCCTTTCCCATCTACAGGCAGGGTTTCGTGCAAAAACAAGCACGATAGACCAGGTTTTTCGATTGGCCATATTGCATTGGAAATATGTACTTGTGGCCAAACAATGCCTGTATGTGGTATTTATAGACCTGCGATCGGCTTTTGATTTGGTCCCAAGAGCCAAACTGTGGGAAGTGCTGGGTAGATTGGGAATCCCAGAGGATCTATTACTCCTGTTAAAACGACTGCATGAGAACACTTATGCCCAAGTGAGGTGGGGTGAACAAGGCGAACTGACAGAACGGATTCCAATCAGAAGAGGAGTTCGCCAAGGCTGCGTGTTAGCCCCCCTACTGTTTACTATATTTATCAACGAAGTAGTAAAGGCTGTGTCCACAGGCCAGAATGATGCCCCTTCCCTGAATACACAAAAAATCCCTATCTTGCTCTTTGCCGATGATTCACTCCTCATTTCTAAGACACCAATGGGGTTGCAGACCCTTGTTGACCGGTTTAACCAATTCTGCAGCGATTATGGGCTGGAGGTTAACATTAACAAAACAAAATTGATGGTCTTATCCAAGGGACCTAGGAAAAGATGTTCCATCCACATTGAGGGAGTACCGCTGAAGGAAGTAAGCTCTATAGATTACTTGGGAGTTAGGTTAACCAGTAAACTACTATGGGAAGAGCAGATTACGAAAAGTGCAGGGCTCCTTCAACATAGAGCCTCATCCATATTGCGTTTTTACCAAAGCTCCTTTACAAAGGTTGTTTCCCCAGCAATAAAAATTTACACGGCTAAGGCTCAAAGTGCAGCCCTGTACGGAGCGGAGGTATGGGGTTACGCTAACTGCAATAAGATCAGTGTGGGGGAAAACAACTTTGCAAGGGCTTTAATTGCATGTCCACGCACTACACCCTTGCTTCCAATATTTCTAGATCTGGGGCTAAGCCGAGTAGCAGATCTAGCTACTCTAAGACCTCTCCTTTATTGGATTAGATTATGGACAACCCCCGAACTAGATATATATAAGACCGCATTACTCGATTTACTGAAATGCCAAAATGCTAATACTCTTCCCTGGATTCGCCATGTGGCCCATTGGCTTAGGCTTTTGGGCTTGGGCGACTATTGGGAAAATCCCCACAAATTAGAGAGACGGCACAAAAATGTTTTAAAGTTAACCTACTGGTCTTATGTTAAGGACAACTACATAATCCATAAATCCCATGGTCGCTTAACTAATTCCTTTACTGATACTAAATGGTCCCCAAAGTTTGAATCCTATTTGGATGTGATACCGGACTTGCAAGGCAAGAGCTTATACGCAAGGTTTCGTTTTGGCTCACTGCCCCTGATGTCATTGATTCATAGGTGGGGGTCGATTAATCTTCCCGATACATGCCCTGCCTGTGGCAGTATTTTTGAAACCATTGAGCATTTTATGTTCTTCTGCCCAGCCTATGCGATTCCGCGAACAAAATGGATCCGCAAGATTTGCAGGGACATGGGATTCAAGAATTGCTCCTTGGCTCTACGGGTTCTAAAAAGCCATAATTCATCTGACGTAATTCTTTCAGTAAGTAAGTATTTAGCAACAGCTTGGCGCATACGTTGCCATCTTCAAAAAGTTATTTAAGGTCTTATCTCTATATAGGTAAGATTTAGAGCCATATGTGCAAATCAAGTTATTTTTTAATATTTTACACCTATTTACAGACATGTATTTATTTATTTACTTAAGAATTATTATATTCTGTTTTATGTGCTTTTATGGTCATTGATGAACTAAGTTGATGATGAAGATGATCTGGATAAAGTGGGTTGGATAGGGCTCGGAATAGATTTTTCAGACATTATGTAGGTAATCATTATGTGTTTCTGCCATTTTAACACTAGTTTTAGCCATAAAGAGCTATTTTTTATGCATCTGTCTGGCACTCGTGCCATTTTAACATGAATCCGATAACCATTTTAAGTTAATATATAAGCTTTTTATCACTGTGTCTTAACGACTTGACAGTGCCTAAATTTGCCAAATGATTGTGCCGGTAGTAGGCTCTCTTTGTTAAAGTATGCCATCTAAATTATTAAGGAATTATATTATTATGTAACATCAAATCAGCACTTTAAATTTTTACATCTTGGGTCGGATAGTTTGTATTTATCTTGATGATGATACCATCTGGGAAATATGTATTTTGAAATCACCCCATATTGTTTTAAGAGTTTTAAATATTTGTACTATTTTAACGTTATGAAGTAATTGTCTCAGAAACCCTGGTATCTAAATGTTAAGTTATGTATCGGGATCAATGGTGGATTATAGTAGGCCATTGCCTATAGAAGCTTTTCCTATTCTAAACCTTACTATTTCCAGCCAGTGTAAAAGTATAATGAAGAAAACGTACCTTTTTTGTACAATTTAATATGTAACTTTTATGACCTATGGTCGAATAAAGTATATGATGATGGCTGTGGGTTTGCTTAAACCATCCTCTTCCTTAGATTGCCCATTTTACACTTTACCTCCTTATGAGGGAAGTGCCCCTTTGTTTTCCTGAGAGCTGAGTTTTGACTGATGGCAAATCAACTGATGTCCTGAAGACGAAGACCGAACCTGAGTGCTGACCCAAACCTTGGAGGGTAACTATGACAATGAAATTGTGATTTGTCTGTTTGCTTTCCTTTCTAGGTATCAACTGCTTACTTTTGACAGAGACCATAGCTAGACGTTTTAGAATTGGTGTTCTAAACTGTTTTGCATGAAGCCCAACATGCCAATGCTAATTAGTGGTTAGGACAGGGGTTCACTAAACAGACGCAAATAGACAAATGACTGAATCTATGCTTTGTTGAACTGACGCGTTAATGACACTCTGCTGAAGTTGATTTATGTTGATGCTGTGTTATGTTCTAATAATCGCGTACCTTGCTTTGATGAAGTCTTATCCTAGTTGCCAAATTATGACAATGTTATTGAGTGTTTTGCTTTTGAAATTAACACATTTACTTTTAGAATTGTAATCAATAGGGAATAAACCTCATATAAATTCTACTAAACTGGTGTGTTTATTCATGACTGCAAGGTCATGGTGGTGTCTTAAGTTGATTAATGTCTTTGACTAAAGTGAAATGCATTGTTGTTATAAATATTGATGACATTATTGACGTATTGATTGACATATTGATTAGCTATCTCGTCCTAAGGTGTCTCTCAACTGGGTCAAAAGATTCATTGGCCTAAAACGAGTCCTGATGTATAATAAATTGTCATAAAGGGGCGCGTTAACAAGATCATAGTAGTAAACTGAGGTTTGGGATGAGCTAGATGTGGTAGAGAAGGGAAGAGCTTAGCCAGGGTTATTTTGGAGCTCAAAGTAGTAGAATGGGTTTGGGATGAGTCAGAGTAGGGATGGAGGACAGATTGATAGATACATAGGGTGGCGGGGAGTCAGAGTAAAGCTTTCAAGAGGGCAAACTTTATAGTATTTTTTATATGTTTATTTTAATTTATTTAATTTTTTGCATTTTATTTATAGATGCAATTTTATTTATTTGTATTTATTTTTTCTAGGGTACAGTAGGACTAGAGGAATAAATAAACAGATATATAAATCCATAGTAAGGGAATATATGTGCAAGGAATATAAGAATGGTTATGATAATATGAGAAGTAAAGTTGTATTGTACAAACACAGACTTTCAAGATTTGTAATATTTGATGCTAATTAATAAGTGTACTTTTCTAACATTCATTTATCTTTCCTCAATTGTTCAATAGCGAAATGCTTGCTGTTAAATAGTTAAGATAACATTTGCTTGTTGTGATATAAAAAAGAAAGCAGGGATTCATAAGTATCTAATATAACAACTAATCTAGGAGCTATGCAATTACCTATGAGCATGTTAATCATAGAATAATATGCACATATATATGTATACACACATATATATGCACACACACGCATATATATATACATATATATATATACATATATATTTATATATATATAAAACATTGAGTAAATATACATTTGTTAAACAATCTTAAACATATCTAGAATACACTCCTAATCAGATCATAAATATTTATCAACACAGGCATATGCAGTCCATTGCTGTTTAAACATCGTGGTTATGAATGAAAGAGCCAACGCTTGAGTAGTCTTAGTAGTAGTAGTACAAGATAGTTATTTATGGATCTTATATTTGGGGTTAATGAATTCCATAGTTTGGCTGCTTGAACAGAAAAGGATGTACCACCTATTGTCTTTTTCTTATATGGTGGTGTTTTAAGGCTGGTACCAATCTTGAGCGGAGGTTTCTTTGTTGAATGTATTTGGCTATTTTGTTTCTGATGAAAAGCGGTCCTGTTCCATGTATAGCTTTGTGGGTGATACAAAGCAGCTTGAAGGTGGATCTTCTGGCAACCAGTAACCAGTGTAGTGCTCTCAAGGCAGGATAGATGTGGGCTTGTGGCATTATATGTAATAGTAGCCTGGCAGCTGAGTTCTAAATATGTTGTAGTTTTTTCATAATAGATAGAGATGATCCATGGCAGAGGCCATTGGCACAATCCAGTCTAGGTAGTACAAGAGAGACAGTAGTCTGCACCTTGTGTGGAAATGGTACATACTGAGCTATCCCTGCTTCACTTCTAGCTTTGTAGAAGGGGAGGAAGGAAGCATGCAGAGGGCCTGCAGCATCCTGCTGGTCATATGAAACAGCAGAAACTTTCCTGCTGCCACACATGTTCTGTTGCAGGTTTTCATGTTTTTCTTTTTTAAATGTGAGCTGTGCACTTTGCAAAGCATTGAAGTTTAAAAATGGAGTGCAGTAAGCCCTGTGACAACTTTGCACACCTCTACCAAATACCTTAATGCAGACTTTACCATTATTTATCCTCTCTTTTGATGCACACATTTACTAAAATAGTAAAGAAATGTAATGGTTTTGACAAACGCACAAAACCCATGAAACTCACCAGTTATGGTAACCAACATATACATTGCCCGTCATACTCAAAACCCATTCTCTATTGGGCCTTGATCCTTCTCCCATCTCCTTTGATGCCTTCCAAGTTTTTATGTCTGGGATATTGTCTTTATTTGGTAATTCTAGCCTCTAGTAGCCTTCCCTCTCGTGGTGACATTTTCGGCATGCTTGAGCTGATAGTATTGCCTTGTCTGGATGCTTTGTAGTGTGTATTTGGTTTGCAAATATTTACATTGTACTTAATGTGTACCAGGTAAAAAAAGAAGCTTTATTCATTCAGGAAAACAATACTGGGGTGCTCTATACTAAGCAAACATGCTCAGACTAGACAACTATATACAGCTCTTCTTAGCCAGTCAATTAATACAAAGACTTCAACAAAAATTAAGGGTACAATGTATTTTCGCTATGGACCTTAAACCACATATATTGAAGAGACTGAAATGCATCAGGTAAGCCGCTTTTGGAGAAAACATAATAGTGCTAGGCAAAATGTTTACCTAATCCTGAATGATCATCACTATTTTGCAACACAAATTCCTGTATAATTTATTAATGACTATGTTATTTGTATAGCGTTAAGGTTTAAAAACACCTTACCGAATCTGTTTAAGTATACTTTTTAGATTTTCTTCCTTATCTGTTGTAGCCTGCAGCAGTCAAAAGTTTACCATCTATTGACATTGTTGCTTTTTAAAATCCTAAAATGAATGTATAATCACTTGTTTTATGTGGAATCTGCTACCTGATATTTTGCCACAAATATTCCTATTAGTCAACCAAGCAACACACATTTTATCAGCATAACAAAAATGAAACCATGAGATGACCCTGATGGAAATTAAAATAGTGTCCTGCTACTTACACATAGGTTCCCACACAAAGCACCATTCTCTCAAATGCAGCCATCTACACACATATGAAGGCGGTGTGACCTAATGCCATGAACATAGATTGTTCTTTCTTTGACCTAATGATAGGATCAAAATTCTTTTTTTGTTGACTTTACCATTAATTAATTTTTCATACAATGCTGAAAGTTAGGAATAGTTTCACTGCAGGAATAAAATAAAACAAACCTCAATTGGAATCTATATCCCAATTGTATGCTCATTTTCACTTATTTTTTTAAAAGGAAAATCCTTTGCAGAGTGTTTCTGTCCCATCACTGTTTTCAGTTACTAACTTTCTTGTGGTGGAGTCTTTAACCGCTCTATGTGAGTATGAGGGTTCAGGATGTCTGTGATGTTCATTAGTTCACGATAGCAGCTATCATCCCTTCAGACATCACACTTGTCCCCAAGCCTGAAAGTAGCATACGTCCAGGGTAGAATTGGGACCAAAAAATTTCCCAGGCACTCAAAAAAAGTGGTCCACATTTGCCAGGCTCAACCTTTTATGAAGCATTGCTTGGTTACTATTGGGGAGCTAATTTGGGGAGAGATTTGTGTTAAATTAAGTTTTTATATGTTGTAGGGCCGTTAGCATAATCCATTACCATTATTTCACTGCAGCTCACCCACACGTCTTGTGACAAACATGTCCCTGAATCAGTTGCTCACTCTTAGATCCTCCAAGCCCTTACTTACCCTCCGATCTCTGAATGCTCTCTAAGCATTCAGGTCCTAAAATTCATGGTCATTCTTATGGATCCTTACTTGCCCCTAACTAACATGACCCTAGAAGCTCACTCATATCCGCTTCTCTGTAGGCTTCTTTTCACCCTTAAGAATCAATTGGTGCTGCTCATCCTAAGGCTTGGAGACTCTTGGTCACCATTAGTTGGTCTCTAAACTAACCTCTTATTAAAAGGACCTTGAAGCTCATTTCCACTCTCCGGTCCTCTGCTCAGGCTCAGATCCCCAAAGTTGCAGCTCACTCTCAGGTGCCTTTGAATTTCAGAATGTCATCTGATCACCTGATTTTCCTGTTTACCCTCAGTACCTGTAGCTTTTGCTCACTCTTACCTGAAAGCTCCAGGACCCTCTGATTTCCACAAGGACCACGTTTATCATGATATTCTGCAAAACCTATATTTCTGTATAGTTCTCTTGATGTCCTACTCACCTCAAGAGCATGGGGCATACTGTCTCAATGTGAGTGCTGAAACTCCTGCTCACCCTCACTCCTCACAGTGGGCATTGGGGTGAACATATGCTTGGGGCATTGCTCAGTTTAGGTCTTTGAGCCTCAAGTTTACCCTCAGGGTCCTGAGATTCATGCTCACTCTGGGTTGCCCACAAACCTCCTCACTCTAAGGTCTTCAAGGCTCCTGCTTGTCCTAATGGTTCTTTCTTACACTAGGGGGTGTTTAGGCTCCTGCACAGTGCTATTTACTTGTGGCTGTTTGCCATGCTAAGGTGCATTAATCAGTGAAGCTCCTGCCACTCTTAGGCCCCTAGGGCAGATGCTCATCCTCACGTTGCTGAATCTCCTTCTCAATTTCACACCCCAGAAGTGTTTGCTTCCCTTCGGTTCACTGACTTTCCTGGTTACTCTGAAGTCTCCTCAGGTCCCTCCCACCTTTAATAACTTAGAAGACTCACTGCTAAACTTCAGTCTTCAGTGGCAGTACACTTCCAAGTCTTCCATTGACCTTTTTTGGTTTCCACACAGAAGCCTCTATGTGTGTGATGTCTTGGGAGTGTAACAGCTTGGTACTTCATGACTTCCATACTGTGGGAAGAGACATGATCTAAATCTGCTTGATATGCTGCAAGAAATCACTTCTACTACAAGCTTTCTTTTTATTTTCTATATATTGTCTGTGTCCTTGCTCTCGCTTTCGTCCACCCAGATGTGTGAACAACCCTTCACTCCTGTCACTAGTGTATATCCCCTCTCCCCTTTCTTTAATTTCTCATTTCAGCTCCACCCTCACATTCTCACTCACCAAATCTATATGATTTTCTGTGTTTCTGTGCATCTTTCCATCTATTATACCAAACTTTGCATTCTGTCTACATCCTTCTACCTTTCTCTCATTCTACAAACCCTTCTATTTTAATACCATCCTTATCTTTCTCCCTCCCACTCTTCCACCTCTTGTTTTCCATACGTTTTTCCTCTCTCTCTCGTCTAGTTGCTCTAATTTTCCCCATTTCCATCACCCCTACAGTAGTTCTCTCCATTTTAGTCTATAAATTCCCCTACTCCTGTATCACATGTACACTCTGTCCTTCATTCCTTTTCTACCACCCATGTCCTTATTCCCCACTCTCTCAATTTCTATTGCCTCTGAGTTTTACTTCAGTTTCTTTTCCTGTCTTGAAAATTCTCCTTTCTTCAATTGTGTTTTGTCATGTCTGTCACCCTCATTTCTGTCTAGCTCTTGAAATAGCTTGTCTTACACCTAATGTTATATTTTGTTGTGTCACATTTACTGACTTGCTGCTGCCATTAACTAACTGCTTGATCAAACCTTGTCATTTGCAGAAGACTATTCTCTGTAGACATTAAATACATTCCTGTCCTTGTGAGTGCTTACAGTTCTGCATGCTTCCAAATGGTATTCAGGGAAATGGAAGGGCCCTGTTCTACCTCTATTAGAGAACAGACCAAAAGTCTGTTTTAGAGTTGAGTGGTAAAGGAAAAACCACCTATTTCTGGGGGAGGTGTTAGAAACAGTAGAAAATTCACAGGTGACATGTATTTTACAATACTATCCTTTTTTTGAAGGGATAGTATCATACTGTCCCTTTTTGGGTTTTACGCCGGATTCAGCACTTCCTCTAGGCATCGTAAACCTCTAAATCAAGCTGTAGAATGATGAAACATCACAGTTAAGAGGTGTGTGTGAGGCCTTGATTCATCCTTTCCTTGTAACTACCAAAGGAAACCTCTAACACCCCTTTCTGCATCCATCCTTTGCTTTGTCATTAATTGTTCTTATTTTTCTTCCTTTGCCATCACTCTTATCTCCACTTTTGCTTCCTATCCTGCCCTCTCTATATAAATATCTTGTTCTATCCTTCTCTCCACTTAATGTTTCTTCACTTTATCTTTTCCTTAGCTATTTCCCTCTCTCACCCCCTCCATGTGCTTATCCAGAATTTTTTCCATCCTCTCTAGCCACTTTTCCTCTCTTCTTCAATAATTTTTCCCTCCTTCCTCTCCCCCTCTCCCTTCGTCTCTACTCCCCACTCTTCTTTCATTTTCTTTTCTCCCTCTCTTTCAGTCTCTCCCTCTCTCTCGCTCTCTCCTTTGATTGTCTTTGCTCTCACCTTTCCTTTTGCCCCAAGATAGAGGGTGAATTAATTTGTTTCACTGTAACATTGTCAAGAACATGTTTTCTCTTTACCCATTCTTATTCAAATTTTTCTTTAAATATACATCAGTTCTTAGTGTTTGTTTTCCAAAGTTCCATCACTCTTGAGCTGTACACAGCACCCTCCCCATTTCATAAATGGATGGAATTTCATTAGGATGAAACTCCCAATCTCAATCTGGTATGTCACTGAACAGTTTTCAAACTAAGAAGGCTACCCGTACCTTTTTTATCCAATTGTGTCCTGCTGTAAGGGACTAAAGCCAACATCCCTTGCCTAAGATTATGCTTCTTAAAAGCAGCAGCGTATCCCCTGAGGACTCAATGCCACCTCGTAAGGCCTGGGATGGCAGGAGGTGCACCACATGCTGTGCCTCCTCGGAAGGCCCATTGCCTTCTGCACATGACAATGGTCTGGCCTGACTCTGTGGCTTTCTCAGGGTCACACTCAAACTGTAGCAGCCTTTCAGGTTGGGTGCCATCTATGTGGGCATGCTTTCCCACTTATGAATGCCCATGGGTGGGCCAAGATCTTCCTTGCATGGGCCTGGCCCACTCTCTAGAACCGGGCCTGATGTTTACACTGTCAGTGCACAATATAAAATAAAATCCCGTCAAACACACATATAGCTGCCAAGTTTCCAGGCTGCTTATATGTGACATTTCCATGTTTTAGATTTATTTGTGTGTGACATTCAAATGCCTTGTGAGTGACACTTTTAGTAACACTTTACCACAAGTAGAGCAAAGTAGTTATGCCCTTATAATGAGATACATTCAAAAGGATTGAGTGACACCTTTGGCCATTTGTTTTTTTCTTTAACAGCAATTTTGCATTCTGGGATGTGTAATTTGTTTCATAAAGATTGCTGGAGGATAAAAAAGTAGACTGGGTTGAAACTGACATCTATGACAACAGCTTGAATCTGTTTTTCCCAAACTTTGGCGGTCATTATGAACATGGCGGGAAAGACTACCGACCGCCGTGGCAGCGGTGAACAGAATCCAGCCGGCGGCGGCGAATGGGAACCCACCATATAATGATAGAAAAACCCAACCCCGCCAAAAATTCCCAGACCACCACTCCCCGCCAGGACCCTGTCGGCGGGAATCCCAGCTCACCCCACCCCGCCACCGCCAAGCACACCCACATCTCGCCCTCCAAATAATGATGCACAAATCACCTCGGCGGACCATTGCTGGCTGCGACCTCCACGGGCGGGAAGTGGGCCCAACAGCAACCAGTGCACACATTGGCTATGCCTAGCACCCGCACACCTGACACACATCCAGAACACCATAAAACACCCCCAGACACACCCCACAATTCCTTGCAACGAAACCGGGACCAGAAGACAGAGAGCACCAGAGCCAGACAGAGAACGCCAGCAGACAGGACACGCATAGCGACCCACACAGGAGCACCCAAACCCCGTCCTCAGTCCCGACGCCATCCACCACCCTCACCATGTCCCCCCCAAAAATCCACGCTTCACCGAAAGGGAGCTAAGGACCGCGGTGGACGAGATCCTAAAAGTGGAGCCACAAATATTCGGGTCCGAGGTGCAGCACACACCCATTGCGCGGAAAATGGAGCTGTGGCAGACCATTGTCAACAGGGTGAATGCAGTGGGACACCATTCACGCACCAGGGACGACATCCGCAAGAGATGGAACGACCTACGGGGGAAGGTCAGGGCCACGCCATCCAAGCACCACATCACAGTGCAGAAGACTGGGGGAGGACTGCCACCAACACCACCCGACTACACCGACTGGGCAGAGAAAGTACTCGCCATCCTGCACCCAGAGGGACTCACTGGAGGAATGGACTCGGGTAAGTCATCTACAATTACCTCATATACACCATACCTGTAATGCATGCACCACCCCACCCCACCCACACCCACCTAGACCCTCACCCCACCCAGCCATTACCCACCACATCCACAACCCTGCATCACCCACAACTCACTACCAGGCCCACATCACTCCCGCTGTGCACAGCCACCCACCCCTGCACGTACCCACAATGGAATAATAACCATCACCACAATGTAAGCCGACCACTGCCACTAAATGCAATGACCACATCACAAAGGCACCCTGGAAGGCCACTGAAAGGCACACCAGCACAAAATTGCACAGTTCAGTACACCAGAAACCCTCCTGCATATGTAACAGACATGTCTATGTCCCCCAACAGGCCCCACCAACCATGCAACCCTAATGGAGGGGACAAGGAGTGCCACAGCACTCCAGGGAGACAGAGGCACATCACAAGACATTGGCGAAGGACCCCAGGACACTGATGAGCAGGCAGGCCCCTCACACAGCCCTGGATGCTCACCATGCCGCAGCCCCACCCAGGAAAACATTGTCACCCCTAACACCCAGTCAAGACCAGCAGGCCAGGGGAGCCATACCCACACCAGTGGACCCAGGGCACAGCCAGGTGGAACACAGCTACAGAGGCCACAGTCTCCCACTCCCAACATGCAGGAAGGCGATGGCAGAAGTGGCACGTCAAGGCCTGCGCAGGGGACACAGGCACAGGGGGCCAAGGTCAAGTGCCCCAGTGGGTCAGGGGGTAGGGCACCAGATGGAGCAGCTCAGGACGTCATTGCAGAGGTATTGGGGGCCTACCAACATACTCAAGACAGGTTGGCACAGATTGTATCCACCTTGGGGCAAAGTCAGAGGATGCAGCTGGAACAACACCAACAGGCCATGGAGCAGTGGAAAGAACACAATGCCACAATGGCCGCCATTTCTGGAGCACTGCTGCAGTTGGTCAACAAACAGTCAGACACCCACACCGGACAAGAGGCCCCCACAACAGCCCTGGACTACCAGCAACAGATGACCCAAGCAGCAGAAACAGCACAGTGAATACCCTCCCAGGAATCACAAGGGCCAACCATGCCACCTCAATAAGGTCCACAGCAGGTGCCCAAACACCGTCTTAGGCCAAGATATGGCACTGGAAGCCCAGCTAAGAACAAGCCAAACTCCAACAATTGACACTGCTACCACTGCAAAGCAACCATCCCACCCATTCACCAACTACACTTAACTGAGGGCTAAATAAAGTACTATACTACAAAAAGGACCCACCTATGACATCCAACAGGGCTGCCACCAAGTCAGTTTTGAGGACACCCAGCCCTTACAACTTACATCACTGTACATAGCACATTTCACTGTATTCGACCAATAAACAACATTTCTCACCTGTAGCACTGTCCCCTGTCTTCAATGTTGAACGAAGTGGAGTATGGATGCAACTGTCAGGGAACAACGTTATTGTCAATTTGTGCTTGGTGGTGGTAATGTCTGTTTCAAATTATGCAAGGGGGTACTGCATATATTGTCTGTCAGTACCATGCTGAAGAGGTCCATGTCTCGCCTATCATGACCAATCCCCCCTATATGACATGGCACACTACAGTATCAGTCACTAACCACAATTACAGGCTTAAGTCCCACACAGTTATTGGAAGTAGAGTTGTATCAGTTGGTTCCTGGAATTTACATCTTCCCCTTCCTCATCCTCACCATCACTCTCCTCACCTCTCTGAGGTAACTGATCAGGACCTATAGCACCCTCCACCTCCAAAAGGGGGATTTAATGTCTCACAGCCACGTTGTGCAGCATGCAGCAGGCCGCCACTATTCTACACACCTTATCAGGCCCATAGGCCAGGGAACCCCCAAAGATATGTAGGCACCGGAATCTAGCCTTCAGGAGACCTATAGTACGCTCTATTACCCTGATAGTACGTCCATGGGCCTCATTGTATTTCCTCTCTGCATCCGTCCTGGGATTCCTCACTGGTGTCAGTAGCCAACGCAGGTTTGGATAGCCAGAATCACCTAGAGAAATGGTCAATACAGAGTCGTCATTGTAATGTCCTTAGTCAGACAGGCTGGTTTTCTGCAATGTGTCTGTTAATGACAGGCAAACTTACCTATGATCCACCCTCTGTCCTCTTGTAGTTGTTCCATCTTTTGTGGCACACTACTGTTCCTCAAAACAAATGAATCATGGACAGAACCCGGAAACATGGCTTTCACATGGGAAATGTACTGGTCTGCAGTATATACCAATGGGATGTTCATGGAATGAAAGTTCTTCCTGTTTCTGTACACCTGTTCACTCACTCTTGGGGGTATGATAGCTATGTGGGTGCCATCGATGGCACCTATGACATGGGGAATATTTGCAAAGGCATAGAAGTCAGACTTGATGGCAGGGAGGCCAGCACTTTGGGAGAATCACACATAGGATTGCAGATGTTGTGCAAATGCATTCAGAAATCTTGTCAGTACCTGGCTGAAAATTGGCTGTGAGAACCCAGCACCCATGCCCACTGTCACTTGAAATGAGCCTGTGGCCAGGAAATGGAGTGCGGAGAGCACCTGCACCTCAGTTGGAATGGCATGCTGATTACGATTTCCGGGAGTCAGTGCAGGATCCAGTAATGCACATAGGTCCTGAATAGTTGCACCTGTGAGTCTGTAGGTGATTATGATCTGATGCTCCTCCATGGTCCCCATATCCACAAGTGGTCTGTACACCGATGGTTCCCTTCCTCGCCACAAGGGTCGGTACCTATGAGGGATAAGAAAAGGGAGTGATGTGCATGCATACACTGGCAGATTTGCTACATACATGCACTGCATTCTTCATAGTAGTGTCTGTACAATAACTGCAACCTGACAGATGTACATGTACATCACTAGGAGGGAACAGACATAAATCATGCGTGATTATAAACTCAATGGATAGAGGCCTAGGTGCTTCATATGGCTAGTAGGCCCAGCATTGTGAGTATTATGAATTTCAAGATGCGTAGGTGATGGCAAAATGTCTGCCCACTGTAGTTCTGCCCCTTCGTTGTGTAAGTGACCTAATACCGCTGGCGGTTGACGTCACAGCGTATGGCAGTGTTGACCGCTGTTTGCACCCTCATTGTCTAACATGGATGCCAATGGGGAATCCTGGCATATCATGATCGCCGCCGGCGGTGACGGTGCATACCGCCGCGGAACGTACGCGCGTTCGTCACGTTTGATCACTTGACTCCCTGATCTTGTGCGTACAGGTACTCCACTCTGTGTACTGCTGTGGACTGCCTCTGGCTATGGATGTTCCACGTGGTACAGGGGAAAGGGCCCCAGCCTTCACCCAGGAAGAACTGGAGAAAGTTGTGGAAGGGGCCCTGCCCCTGTACAGCAGACTCTACGGCCGGCCAGAGGTACACGTGAGTCCGGGTTTGGGGGGCACTGTGTGAGTAATGGATGGAGTGGATTGCACAGATGTGTGCTCCTGTGAGCCAGGATGGGCATTGGTGCATGGAATGCTGCGTGCCACTGTCTGAGAGTACTGTCTGTCCTATGTCTGACAATCTGCCAGCTGTTGCCATCGTGCAGTTGCCTGACCTCTGTGTTTCATTTCTGTGTCACCCTACTAGATCAGCGCCCACCAGAACAGGGCACATTGGCATGCCATCGCCAAGGAGGTATGGACCCTGGGGGTCTACAACCGGCGGAGCACCTACTATCGAAAGAGGTAGGAGGACCTGCGGCGCTGGGCACTGAAGATCACTGAGGCCCAGCTGGGGAAGTCCTCCCAACGTGGAAGGGGTGCCCGTTGGTCACTGACCCCCCTCATGCGAAGGATCCTGGCGGTGGCGTACCCAGACCTGGATGGGCGCTTGAAGGCTGCACAGCAGTCACAAGGGGGTGAGTACTCACAGCCCATACTTCAGCCTGGAAGGATGAGTGTGTGTGTGATAGGCTCATGGTGCTTAGAGCAGGGAATTTGATGGGTGTCCATTTCCTGCCTGCTCCCCAAAGGGTGTAGGGGTGTTCCTGTCAGGTTTCACCTACCTCAGCTCCAATACAATTTCAGGAGATGGGTGTAGGTCAGTAACTGCTCAGTTGTCAGGGCCATGGCCATGGGCATAGTGCACGGTGCTGTCTGTTGGGTGTGTCTGCTGGGTAGGTGTATGTCTGGCCATTGTGTATCAGCATTCAGCTACTTACAAGTGTCTCTCCTGTTTTGTCTCCCCATCCCTGTTCTCTTGTGTTTGTCTGGTACAGCATCAACATCAGGCGAGGGAGCTGAGGCACCGGCAAGTGGGGAGGCAGCGGGCCACGGATCCTCCGAGGCAGCGACAACGGACGCCCAGGGGACCAGTGGGTGGGAGGGCGAGGGGACTTCCACGGGGAGGCTACTACCACAGGAGGTAGTGACTCTGAGACCTCCTCCGATGGGGGTCCTCCAGCGGTGGCGGACCCTAGTGGACACACCACTACCATGAGATCTTCCACCACCACCCATTCCATCAGCGCCCTCCCTTCTGCTCGCCACCGAGTTGCCTGTGCCCGCCCACCCAGAAAGGTGGGCGTCTCCTTCGCCCCAGGCACCTCCTCCCCTGCCCCAGTCAGCCCTGCTGCCCTCACAGAGGAGGCTATTGACCTCCTGAGAACCATCTCTGTAGGGCAGACAACCATCGTCAATGCCATCCAGGGTCTGGCTTCTGAGGTGCAGCAGACCAATGCCTATCTGGATGGCATTCATGGTGCTGTGTCTGCCCTACAGAGATCTTTTCAGGCTCTGGCCTCCTCTTGGACAGCAGCCAGTTTCCCTGGCCATTCCATCCCCCCTCCAACCTCCTCTACCCCTTCCAGCACCCCACTCCCTTCACCCGTCCAAAGCACACAATCAGACCCACTTACTGGCACATCAACACACAAGAAGCACACTTCTAAACACAAGCACCAAACCTCCCACCACAAGCATTCACACAGCCAACAGACACCTGCACACACAACAATGTCCACTTCCCCCAGTGTTCCCGCCTCTTCCGCCTCCCTGTCTTCCCCTCAACATCCACACCCTCATGCACTACACCTTCACTCACTGTTACTGCTCCTCTTCCTGCACTCACCACAATAGCAGACAGCCATACATGCACCCCATACACCACACCTGCACTCACCACCTCCACTGTAGTTGACACATGCAGAACGCTCACCAGACTTGCAGACACCCACCCAACATACATCAACACCAGCTGTCTGTCTTCTCCCACTGTGTCCACCCCCCACCTCCCAAAACACTCAAACGCAAGAAGATACCCACCCATCAGACATCCACCAGACGACAGCATACTGAGCAGTCACCTGCACCCACTACACGCACATCTACACCCCATACATCAACTCCTTCTGCCTCCACTCCCACACCCTTATCCACGCCCACCCCAAATGCTCCCAAAAAACGTTTCCTCTCCCGTGCAGACCTGTTCCAACCCACTGGCCCACCCCGTCTTGTCCCGAAACGTGGCCACCTCCTTGCCCTTTCTGCTCCTTCCACATCACAGCCCGCCCCGGTCCAGCCTTCCCATTCCCGTGCCCCTTCTCCGGTGAAGAAGAAGGCCCACTCAGAGCCTAAGGCATCCAGCTCTACCCGAGCCAACCAGCCCCCACCCCCTTCAAAGGAGAAGCCCACCCCCTCTCCAACTTCCTCACGCAAGTCCAAGTCCCACCCGTCGGAAATCCCCACCCCCCTTCCGTGAGGTGCCTGGATCCCCATATGGTGCCCCGTTCAGTGGAGTACCCAGCACTTGTGGGAGTCAGGTGTGGCCAGTTGTAGCCAAGGACAAATTACTTTTTATGGACTGGCCATTGGCCCTGTTGGCACTGTTTTGCTCAGTGAGCTACATATTAAAGTTTCTGTGTGGCCTGTGTTTGGGCTGCACGCAGTTCCACCCTGGTGTTTGTTTTAATTATTTATGGGTGTGGAGCTATTTTATGTAGTATGATCAAGTTGCAGTGGCCTTGTGTCGGGTACGTCCCTCTTGGTGTGGGGTGTCTGACCTGTACTGCTGGGAAGGGTTGGGGGGGGTGTTGCAGAGTGGGTGGAGTGGGTGTGTATGTAAGTTTGCCCTTTCCTCTCTTGTGTCGTAGGTTGCAGTAATTACCGTCGTCGTCTTCGTCGGCGGTCTCGGTCGTGTAGATATATGGCAAGGAGCAAGGCTGGCATGATCTGCAGCTCTCTGTTCATGGGTGCCGCTGCACGTTTTGTGGAACTCCGGTGAGTGTTTCCTTCTATTTGTTTCATTTCCTCTTGGCTTTGTGTGGCGGTGGTTCCCGCCCCGGAACTGGCGGCGGAATGGTGGTTCATAATTTGATGGGCAGGTTGGGCCTTTCCGATGGCCTGTGGGCAGACTCTGCTGTCGTCAGTGGGACTCCTTTCCTGACGTCAGTGGGTGGTGCGTGTGATGCGTGTATTTCGTTTGCTTCATTATTTGGCAGTCCGGCCCGCTCCTATGTTGGCGGTCTCTACCGCCACCGCCGACGGAGGGAACGGACCGCCATGTTCATAATGAGGGCCTTTATGTCCAAACAGAAATGTAGGGTGAACTGGAGTATTGCGTTTCCTGCTATACATAGTTAATTAGGAAGAAACTGCTGAGTGCTTGTAAAGTCTCAATCAATGTAGAAAGCTGGGTTCTGTTTGCAAAAGCGCCCTCCACTTTCTGCCTGGTAGGTGATGCACTTTGACTGAAGTACACTGGGTTCCTGCTAACCAGGTCCCCAGTGCCAGTGTTACTTCCCCAAAACAACACACCTGGTCACTTGATCCCCAAGTGGCCAGACCCTTTAGCACCTCTGTAAGTCCCTAAAAAACTGTACCTCTGGTACCTAGGGCTTAGGTACTAAAGATGCTCCC
Organism: Pleurodeles waltl; assembly: GCF_031143425.1. Classification (NCBI taxonomy): domain Eukaryota; kingdom Metazoa; phylum Chordata; class Amphibia; order Caudata; family Salamandridae; genus Pleurodeles; species Pleurodeles waltl. The sequence goes on from NC_090447.1 coordinate 653,226,772, forward strand.
TAAGAGCCGCAGCATAACTTGTGCCACTCTAAGGGATTCAACACCAAACTCATGCAGACTGCCACTGCAGTGTGCATGACAAGGTGCTCCAAAAAGTGAAAACACAACATGGCACACATATTTGTGCCTTGTCCCCTAACACTACCTGAATTATCTGTATGCCACCCTTACAGCAGGCCTTACAGCCCTAAGGCAAGGTGCATTATATTACAGGTGAGGGCATATATGCACAAGTAAATATGCCCCTACTATGTCGTTGTCAATTCTTAGACATAGTATGTAAACAGGGAAGCCATTTTAGGTACATGTGCTGGACTCAATACGAGTTCCCCAGCTACATAATGGCTTCACTGAAAATATGGATGTTCAGTATCAAACATCCCGTATTAGTAAACCCTCACTTATGGCAGTGATGGATTCATTAATACATGCACCCAGAGGGGAAAACCTGCCAACTACCACTGTGAGGACTGACTAGTTTTAACCAGCCTACCACCACCAGGCATGCTTCTGACTCCTAAGGGTAAGGGCGTTTGCTCTTGGGTCGCTCAAAGGAGGGATGCTGACCCCCCCGCTCCAGTGCCTATTTGGCACCCAGACAGGTGGAACATTTAGTACTCAGAGAGGTGTGTCCACTTCTCAGGTCAGACCCACCCCTAAGGTGAGCTGCCTGATGTGGACACAACATTTAGAAATCTGCCACCTTGGTGTTGGCAGATTTAGGAACTCTGGCACAACTGCACCCATGCCACCTAGCCTGATTCGAAGTGGACCAACGGTACCAGCATGATCTCCCGGCCATCCCGAGACAAAGCCCACCTTGGACTTACCCACTGTGGCCTCTCTGACGCTGCCTGCAGCCTCTGCCTGCAGGCCCCGTCAACCGTGAGTGCTCCGGTGGAGAAAACCAGACTCCTTAAGACACATCACCCCTGGAGAAGAGGACCCTAAGGTGTCCCAGAGCATCTCAAGATTCAAACCCACCTGTAGATTCACCCCAAATGGACTCCTAGTCCAAACCTGCAGCCTATTTTCAACCGGACTGATCCCCATTGACTAACATTGAGCACCTGATGCTGTACTGCACCTCTGCACCTGGCCACCCCAGTGCAACCCGATGTGACCTGTTGGTGTGGCCTTGACCTTTGCCCAATAAAATAGGTCCCGTAAGTCGTTGTACTATACCTGTTTTCTGTATTTGTTTTTCCTCCATAGGATAACATTGCAGCTTTCAATAATTGAAATAATTCCAAACTGTAAAGATTTTTCCTGGAAAACATACTTACCTGATCATATTGATTCTGGTGCCAAAACATATATAAAGATACTTTCTATTTTTGGAAATTGGTGTGGATCTCCTTATTGAGTTGTGTGTCTTATTTATTGATTGTGTGTGTATTTGCAGATATCAAACACTCCTCTCTGATGAGCCTAAGGCTGCTCAACCACACTGCCCCCTAAAAAAGCACCTTGGGATTGCTAAAGCAGCCCCCTGTCCACTAATAGGGGGAACTTCTGGACTCTTTGCATGATAAATCTCAATTTCATATATCATATAAAGAGCCAGCTTCCTACAATCAACCCATACTGACTGTGGTTTTAAAGGCGAAGCTGGTTGGTGGGATGTTGTGGAGCAAGTGTGTAATTAGGAAGACACACACTATCTAGCACTGCTGACAGAAGGTGGTGATGTATCAGACATTGGTGGAAGCGCGGAGGTAGTGGCTTTAATTTGAGAGTCAGTAGTTGTTGAGGTTGGTTAGAACTCACTTTAAAAGATGTCAGAGGAGATTCCTCACCTAAACGGGCACAAGATTTGGTGGCCCTGTTGATGTTTGACATTGATATGGTGTCATGACTGCATGAGAGCAAGGGAAAGAAAGGGGTTTCTTGCATAGAAGAGATACAAGAATATCAATTAAAATACTGAGATAAGATACCTGAAGTTTTTGGAGGACATGGCATTTTAACTGAGGCTGAGGCATAGGGGCAAGGTCTTCCAGGTTAGACCAAAGGTATGGACCATTCCATTCAGACAACTGGAAGGGACAATTTAAGAAATAGAGAAAGTGTTAATATGTTACCTTGCAACTCTCTGGTTGTTTGGTTCCTTCACTTGATTACTTTGTTTACTGTTTACTTGTATTTTCCTTTCTTCCAAAGAGATCATTTTTGATGATGGCTCCTGTGTCAATTTCGTACCATTTAATCTGATTTCTTTATATGGCTGCTGCAATCCAGTCAACAGCGCCATCTGGTTCTCCTGAGCTTGGGAAGGTCTCAGAGTATTTCCTGTGTTTGTCACGACCTTCTCATTTGGAAATTGGATAGAGCCATATTTGTTGATGCTTAACAAATATACCTTACTGATTGAACTACACAGATATCTATTCCTACCTTGTGTGTTTTTGTGTCATTAGACTAGTATTCGACCATGTGTGAGTGTTACCTCAGCAGTTGCCTCTTCCAATTTCAGTGGTGTGAACCATCATGAATACCTGAGAAATGAAGCCAAGACATAGAGGCCCTCATTACAACATTGGCGGTAGAAGCCGCTTACCGCCGTGCAGAAGACCGCCACCATACCGCCGCGGCCGCGGAATTCCGCCACAGCAATTATGACCCACATCTCGGAATCCGACAAAACTCAGACACCCACACAAGTCCGCCACACCAAAGGTCAGTGATAAACTGGCGATAACAAAACCGACACCGTCACGCCAACAGAAATACGCCCACACTATCACGACACACGAATCCATGCGGCGGTCTTTCAACCGCGGTATTCCATTGGCGGTACACACCTCCGCGCTCAAAATACACTTACAAATACAAAACACTGCCACATTGGACAATTCGAAATACACACACCTGATACACATACACACACCACTCCCACACACCCAATACAATATAAAACACACACTCACATCACCCACAAACCCCTACGACCCAAAAAACGAAAGAAGGCCAGAGAGAGACACCACCATCAACAAACGAGCATCCACAGGCACACAACACCATCACCCACACAACTTCCACGCACAAAACACCACACCATACTACATATCACCACACATATCACCACACACACCACCCCACACATCACCTACACCACTCCATGGCACGGCAAAGACAGCCCAGGTTCTCGGAGGAGGAGCTCAGGGTCATGGTGGAGGAAATCGTCCGGGTAGAGCCATAGCTATTTGGATCACAGGTGCAGCACACCTCCATTGCAAGGAAGATGGAGCTATGGCGAAGACTAGTCGACAGGGTCAACGCAGTGGGACAACACCCAAGAAATCGGGAGGACATTAGGAAGAGGTGGAACGACCTACGGGGGAAGGTGCTGGTTCAGCGGACTGGCGGCCGACCCCCACCTCCTCCCACACAACTAACAACATGGGAGGAGCAGGTCTTGGCGATTCTGCATCCTGAGGGCCTCGCAGGAGTAGCAGGAGGAATGGACTCTGGTAAGTCAAATCTCTCACTATTTCATCCCCCACCCAACCCGCATGCCAGCACATACCCCCACCCTCGCCCCCACCCCTATCACTCCAACTCCTCACAAATGTACCAATATCACAAACCACACATCCCAACACCAAGCCCTGCATGCAACAACAACGCATGGACACCCATCACTAAAGCATGCCCACTGCACATACCCATACACCCCCCTAAACCATCATCACACAAGCTCACACACAGGAATGCCAGCACTGGGGTACACGGTCACCCACCCATTGCACACCATCACACACACAGATGCAATAATGATGCCTTTACACCCCTGCAGGACCACTACCCAACGTCACCAGACAGGAGGGTCCAGACATGTCCACTCCACCCACAGAAGAGGCCCACAGTGATGACAGCATCTCTGTCCAACTGGATCTAGATGACCAGCCCGGCCCATCGGGGACTTCTGGACAGTCGGTTCCCCTGACACAGTCACAGGCCACTACAGAGCTTCCCCCTCTGGAAACACCAGCACAGCACCCATCCAGCGGGCCATATCTCCGTCCCCAGGACACGTCAATCAGCTGTGTGTCCACCACTACAGGGAACCCAGGATAACCCACCACCCCAACAACAACAGGGACCTGGGGCCAGTGGCAGTGGGCACACGGTCCAGGGGACGGAGGCACAGGAACACAGGGGAACTGGGAGGGCTGCTGTGCGACAGGGGAAGGACAGGCCAAGGGAACCCACTCTCCACGAGGCCCTCTCCTCCATCATGGGAGCATACCACCACTCCCAGGAGACGATGGCAACGGTACTGGCCAAGTTTCAGGAGACCCAGCGCCTGCAGGAGGAACAGTATTTGGGCTTCAGGGAGGAACTCAGAACCATCAGCTCCGCTCTGGGCACCATCGTAGGGGTGCTGAAGGAACTACTCAACACCAGGAGGGACACTGTGGCACTACAAGGGGCCCCTGACACTAGCATGGACGATGAACTGCCCACCATCTCCGCCGGCGCTAGTGGACAGGACGCCCCACCACAGGACCACCACACCAGCACCCCACCCCCTGCAGAGGGAGAACCACCCCGCAAGCGGTCCCTGAGATCCAGGAACAAGACAGAGCACAATGCCAAGACCCCCGCCAAGAAATGAGACCACCCTGATTGTCATCCCACTGTCCCACTTTGTCACCCTGTCCATATTGAAACTGCCCCAGCTCCACTTCCTATGCCCATATGGCCAATGCACCTGTGAGACTAATCGACTGGACTCTGCCATGGACACTCCTCCGCCATCACCCCTCACCATTTAACTTCCCTCTCCAATATTTTGCATTTAAATAAACACACCTAAAGCACCAAAATATCTGCAGTCTGTCTGTGATTTCGAAATAGTGTATTTGCAATTACAGTGACAAAATGTTCTTGAAATAGTAATGTCAACATACCTATGTCACACAGCTCTAGTCCAGTAGGAATCTAAGCAGATGACACACGTTGGGACCCACACCTGTGAAACCGTAAGGGAAAGTGACAACTCAGTCACCATACACTGGGTCAAATCGACAGACAGGATAGAGGTAGAAGTGTAAAAGTACATGTAGTAGGCAGGAATGTATTCTCACCTGTGTTTCACTGGAAATATTGCTGGATCACTGAGTCCCTGTTCTGCATGTCTTCTTCCTCTGCTTCATCCTCATCACTGTCCACAGGCTCCACAACTGCCACAACACCACCATCTGGACCATCCTCTTGCAGAAAAGGCACCTGTCGTCGCAAAGCCAAGTTGTGAAGCATACAGCAGGCCACGATGATCTGGCACACCTTCTTTGGTGAGTAGAATAGGGATCCACCTGTCATGTGGAGGCCCCTGAACCTGGCCTTCAGGAGGCCGAAGGTCCGCTCGATCACCCTCCTAGTTCGCCCATGGGCCTCATTGTAGCGTTCCTCTGCCCTGGGATTCCTCACTGGTGTCAGTAGCCATGACAGGTTGGGGTAACCAGAGTCACCTAATAGCCACACATGGTGTCTCTGGAGTTGCGCCATCACATAAGGGATGCTGCTATTCCGCAGGATGTAGGCGTCATGCACTGAGCCAGGGAACATGGCATTCACATGGGAGATATATTGGTCTGCCAAACATACCATCTGTACATTCATGGAATGATAACTCTTCCGGTTTCTGTACACCTGTTCACTCCTGTGGGGGGGGGGGACCAAAGCCACATGGGTCCCATCAATGGCACCTATGATGTTGGGGATATGACCAAGGGCATAGAAGTCACCTTTCACTGTCGACAAATCCTCCACCTGAGGGAAAACGATGTAGCTCCGCATGTGTTTCAGCAGGGCAGACAACACTCTGGACAATACGTTGGAAAACATAGGCTGGGACATCCCTGATGCCATGGCCACAGTTGTTTGAAAAGACCCACTTGCAAGGAAATGGAGCATTGATAGCACCTGCACTTGAGGGGGGATTCCTGTGGGATGGCAGATTGCTGACATCAGGTCTGGCTCCAACTGGGTACACAGTTCCTGGATTGTGGCACGGTCAAACCTGTAGGTGATAATCAAATTTCTTTCCTCCATTGTCGACAGGTCCACCAGTGGTCGGTACACCGGAGGATTCCGCCATCTCCTCACATGTCCCAGCGGACGGTGCCTATGAAGGACAACAGTGAGCACAGAGTCAAACAAACTAATAGGTACGTACCCACAGCTTACACAGAACATGAATCATAATCCAAAAAGTGGCCTGTATGTGTGTTGAGTCTAGGCCTAGGTATGTGTGACGCACTTAAAAATGAAGCCATGTGGGCCCCTGAAATGGCGGCTGCCTGACCTGTAAAGTGGGACAATGGGATGTGAGGTAACTGCTCTGGCGTTGTACACCGTCGCGGTTGGCGGTCGAAGACCGCGGCGCAATGCTGCATTGGTTAACATTGGATCCTATGGGTCCCAGGAGCCAATGACGATGTACGCCGGCGGTGATGGTACGCACCGCCGCAGACGTGACCGCCATTTTCTAACTGTTGAATCACTCGATACCTGACCTTCGACAGTAGAGGACCTACACTGCAAGTGCTGCTGTGACCTCGGTCTGGAAGAGACAATGGCTCGTGCGTCTGGGGAAAGGGCCCCTGCCTTCACATCGGAGGAGTTGGAGAAGCTCGTCGATGGGTCCTTCCACCGTACACGCTACTCTACGGTCCTCCAGACCAACAGGTAAATACACAGGGAGCATGTTGTATGGGCTATGCCTGTGTGGAGAGGGCTGGTTGAAAGAAGGAAGGGGGCAGAGTTCTGCGTGCATGTGCCACATGGCAAGGGTAGGGATGGGGCCCACTCACTTTGATGGCGCAGTTGGTAATGACTTCTCTTTTTCCCCTGTACATTTCATACAGTATAGCTCAGTGCCCACCAGAAGAAGGATATTTGGCGTGCCATCGCCAAGGACGTCCGGACCCTGGGGGTCCATCGCAGACAGAGCACCCACTGCCGTAAAAGATGGGAGGACATTCGCCGCTGGAGCAAGAAGACGGCGGAGGCTCAGCTGGGGATGGCCTCCCAACGTGGGAGGGGTGCCAGTCGAACCATGACCCCCCTGATGTTCAGGATCTGGTGGTGGCCTACCCTGAGTTGGATGGGTGCTTGAGGTCATCACAGCAGACACAAGGGGGTGAGTACACTCTCATTCAGCTGACTTTGCGCGCAGCCGAGGTGTCTGGGTGGGGGAGGAGGGCTGTGGGTTTCCCTAGGCCAGGGTGAGTGCCGTAGGCTAGGCCCCTCCGTAAGGCATGGCCCTGTGGCCTCCCACCCCACCTCTGTAGAGTGCCAAGTACACCTAGTCATGTCCCTGTGTCATCTAGGTGTGCAGATGTCGTCCATAGCCTTGTAGGCCATTTCCCAGGAATTGCACTGTAGAGCCCAAGAGCGCAACGTAGTGCAGGGGGCTTCTGTGTCTGTCTTGTCCGCCAACGGTAGCGGTAATCCATGCACTCAACATGTCTTTCTTCTGTTTCCCTCCCCTTTTTCGTGTTCTCCCTGTTCTTGTGTGCATTAGCATCATCAGGCAGAGGAGCAGTGGCACCGGAGCATGAGGGAGCTGCATCTCACATGGCCATGGAGGGCCACACTACGGCCTCAGAATACACCAGTGGGACGGAGGGCGAGGGGAGCACCACGGCGGGGACAGGAGCTGAAACCAGCAACACGGACTCGTCCTCCGATGTGAGCTCCCTTTTGGTGGCGGCAACATCAGTGCCCCCCGCACCTACAGGTACAACCGCCACCCCCCTACCAGCACCGCCCTCCCAGCAGCCCCTCAGCCTTTGCCCGTGCCCGCTCACCCAGGAGGGTGGGCATCACTTTCGCCCCAGGCACCTCAGGCCCAGCCCCAGGCACCCCTGCTGCACTCAGTGAGGAGGCCATTGACCTCCTCAGGTCACTCACTGTTGGGCAGTCTACCATTTTGAATGCTATCCAGGGTGTAGAAAGGCAGTTGCAACAAACCAATGCATTCCTTGAGGGCATTCATTCTGGTCAGGCGGCCCTTCACCGAGCCTTCCAAACTCTGGCCTCAGCACTGATGGCAGCCATTGTCCCTGTGTCTAGACTCCCCCCTCCAACTTCCTCCCCCAGACCCAATCCCCTGTACCTCTACCCATCCCAAGCACACCATCAGACCAGCCTGCACACACCTCACCACACAAGGGAAGCTCAGGCAAACATAAGCACCACACATCCCACAGGCACTCACGGAAGCAGCACACACATACAGACACACCAACATCCACTGCCTTCACTGTGTCCCCCTCCTCCTCGTCTCCCTCCTCCGTCCCAGTCTCGTCTACACTCACAACTGCATGCACTACCTCTACAGCCCCTACGTCCCACACCAGCACACCCACCACCACACCCCGCTCACGTACAGTCACCACCCCCACTACCATACACACGTCCCCTGTGTCCTCTCCCAGTGTGTCCAGCGCATGCACCTGCACCCAAAGCCTCAAAACGTACACCTCCTACAACCACCACCTCTTCCTCTACTCCCAAACCCCCTCCAGCTACCCGTCCCAGTGTGTCCAAACAATTTTTCCTGGCCAGCCTTAGCCTATTTCCCACCCCGACCAACTCATTGGTCCCGAACTTGCACCTCAGCCACAACATCTCCAGGACCAGTGGTGCCTGTGGTCACAGGTATGTGGAGTGCACCGGCTAGCAGGACAGCCAGTGTGGCACGAAGCCACAGCACAGCCAGTCCCCCCCCTGTGAAGCACTAGAAGTTGGCCAGTGCCCGGCGGGAGAGGGGGAAGACTCCAGCCACCCAAGCCGCTCCCAGGGGTCCTGGTGGGAGTGTGGACTCAGCTGTGACTCCTCCCAAGGTGGGGAATGGCCACAGGAAAGCCGGTAAGTCTGGGAGGAGCAGCACAGTGGAAAAGACCGCCATCATCCCCGCTGCCCAGGAGGCCAGCGCCAGCCCCATCCTCGCTGCACAGGAGGACCCAGCCAGCCACAGCCCAACTGTCCAGGAGGCCAGCGCCAGCCCCCTCCTCGCTGCACAGGAGGACCCCGCCAGCCACAGCCCAGCTGCCCAATGAAGGACCGCCAGCCACAGCCCAGCTGGGCAACGAAGGACCGCCAAGCTCAAGCACCGCTGAACAGGGCACCGCCTAATGAAGCACTGCTGAACAGGGCACCGCCAAGCTCAAGCACCGCTGAACAGGGCACCGCCTAATGAAGCACCGCTGAACAGGGCACCGCCAACCTCAAGCACCGCTGAACAGGGCACCGCCAAGCTCAAGCACTGCTGAACAGGGCACCGCCTAATGAAGCACCGCTGAACAGGGCACCGCCAAGCTCAAGCACCGCTGAACAGGGCACCGCCTAATGAAGCACCGCTGAACAGGGCACCGCCAAGCTCAAGCACCGCTGAACAGGGCACCGCCATGCTCAAGCACTGCTGAACAGGGCACCGCCAAGCTCAAGCACTGCTGAACAGGGCACCGCCAAGCTCAAGCACCGCTAGCCCATGAGCGGCAGGGGCACCGACGCTACTGGGACCGTCACGGGGTGAGTGATGCACTCTGGGCACCAGTCCCCCTCCAGAACCAGTGGAGACATGCATCCACTGCCTCAATCCTTCACAGGATGAAGCACTCTGGGCACCAGTACCCCTCCAGAACCAGTGGAGACATGCATCCACTGCCTCAATCCTTCACAGGATTAAGCACTCTGGGCACCAGTCCCCCTCCAGAACCAGTGGAGACAGGCATCTACCTGAGAGACTGTGGGTTTGCACTCCCCAGGATTGAACAGTGGGCAAACCACCCATTGTAGAGACTTGAGAGACTGTGGGTTTGAACTCCCCAGGATAGAACAGTGGGCAAACCACCCACTGTATGGACTTGTGAGACTGTGGCTTTGCACTCCCCAGGATAGAACAGTGGGCAAACCACCCACTGTATGGACTTGTGAGACTGTGGCTTTGCACTCCCCAGGATAGAACTGTGGGCAAACCACCCACTGTATGGACTTGAGAGACTGTGGCTTTGGTACTCCCCAGGATAGAACAGTGGGCAAACCACCCACTGTATGGACTTGTGAGACTGTGGCTTTGCACTCCCCAGGATAGAACAGTGGGCAAACCACCCACTGTATGGACTTGTGAGACTGTGGCTTTGCACTCCCCAGGATAGAACTGTGGGCAAACCACCCACTGTATGGACTTGAGAGACTGTGGCTTTGCACTCCCCAGGATACATCATTGGGCATTGAGCCCCCTCGTGGATCTGGCGTCGTGCACTCATCCGGCTGAGGTGCCCGCCCTTCCCTTCCCCCTGAGGTGCCTGTTGTATTTCTATCTGATGCCCCTGCAGTGTTCTCTCTGTTTTGATCTGGTATCGTGTGTGGGCCTCGCCCATGCATTTTGGACCCAGTGGTCCACGGACTATATATGGTGTAATACCTGGACTACTATTCTTGGTGTATATTTTGTAAATAGTGTTTATATGTATATTTTTGTGTACTGCCTTTTAATATATTCCAATGGTTACACTCATTTCCTTTTGTCTTTGCATTCTTCCGGGGGGGGGCTTGGGGGGGTGTTACTATAATGTATAGATATGTATTAGTGTGTGTGTTGTAGTGGGTGAGGGTGGGGGTGTTGCGTGTCCCTGTTTTTTGCCTCCCCCTCCCCTGTGTCGTAGGTACAGTACTCACTGTGGTCTTCGCCGCCGGCGTTGGTGCTCCTGGTACTGGAGCAGGAAGAGTATCACGGGTAGGAGTTCCGGGTCCATGGTGTTGTCGTTCCTCGTGGGGTGTGTAGAGGTGAGCGTTTTCCCTTCGAATATCCTGTTTCCGCCGTGTTTTTATCTGCGGTGAATCTGCCCCGGAAAAGGTGGCGGATTGGTAGGTTGTGATACTGTGGACAGTACTTTGTCTTCCGCCTGCCTGTTGGCGGTGACCGCCAAGCTGTTTGTCTGTACCGCCGTGGCGGTCGGAGTGTTAAAGTGGCTGTCTTTGTTGGCGGTTTCCGCCACGGTCGAAATTGCATTTTGTTTACCGCCGGCCTATTGGCGGTCTTACCGCCGCTTTAACACCATCCGCCAGGGTTGTAATGACCACCAGAGTGTTTTTTCATTTAATTACTTAAAACATATTTTCCCCTGAGGAGCAGGAGTTGGTTCAGTTTTGTGTTTTGTTCCTGGCTGATAAAACTTTATTGGTGGATTTTAAACAGAGCCCATACTGAAACCATGTTCTGTAAGGCAGTTTGAAAGGCCAAAAGATGTGGATTGATCTAATAAATTAAATACAAGAAATCTTGAGGTTGCCCAACAGAAGCTAACTTATTAGTTAACTATGATAATCGACAAACTTAAAGAAGATTTAGGAACCACAGTCTTTAGTGCCACTAAAGTATCAGAAACTTCAAAGAAACCTTAGTATATGTTGGCCCAGGACTGGCTTCTCAAGAAAAATATGCTAGAGACCACATAACAGCTTCAAGCATTTATGGCTCAATGCCTCATTCATTTCCTAAACAGCCCTCAAGCCTTTCTTACTGATCCTGCAAGATGGCATTTATTCTCTCATATTGAGTCAAAGATGTGCTTACTTGGGCCACATCTTTGATTAACGTGAATAGATCCCTGCCATCTAATCTACAAACATTTTTGAGCAATAACACTAAACTATCTGTTCAGTGGAAGACAGTTCAATCAGCTTATTTGGGCCTGCTATTAATAAACAAGGAAACAGAAATAGTTAATTATTTTCCAAAATCTCTGAGTGGAACCCAAGTGGACTAATGAGTCAGCAGCTGCAGCCTTTTACAATATGTTGCAAGAGGAGTTGAAAGATGCTAGTAGTGAATGGCCCTTTGACTGTTATGCATTAATTGACCTATCACTTCAGACTAAAGCACAAGAAAGATTCAGGAGGATGGAAAAGAAAAGTGTTGTAAGGAAGTTTCCCTTAACAACTAACTTTCTAACAACAAAGGGGGGCAAAGATGGAGACGAGCCTATGCAGATTGGGTAATTTGTAGAATCTTAATACAAGAAGAAGTAGTAGAACGGAAAAAGGGTGTTTTAGTTGTTATATGGTTCCTACTAAAATAATAGAACTGAGTATTAAGATGACAGAACTTCAGAATGCTGAAACTGGGTCCGTCCACACCATCTGAACCTGTGACCCAATTCCTGGCTAGCTCACAGTGCATCACCCAAACCCCTAACCTCACTGGGGTGGAAGGTGATTATGGCAATCTGCTCCGATCCCCAAGGGAACTGTGGAAACAGATCTTACCCTTTCCTTGTAGTACTCAGGCATGCCCAGACGAAACACAAGAGAGATACAAGATACGTTTTCAATACATTTATTGAAACAATAGTAGTCTGGCATAATGAGAATATGCTGTGGTAATTAGGCAGATGAAATTAAACAATGTTATCAGCATTACTAACATGGTGAAGAGAATAAACAGTCCAACTATGGCAAATGATTTCTAGATATTCCTACCTATCACTGACCCTAAACTGAGAGCATAGTGAGTGTACCTTCTGCCTTTGCCCATTCTAAGAGGATAACCCTAGCTGTCATACCTAGAGAACTGAATCAGTAATTGGCCTGTACTTGTCGGGCCTGCAAACCTGGATGTGCTCCAGTAACAAACTCTTAAGCCAAGCCCTTGCAAGGACCACTGTTTGTTGTAATACCATAAGAATATTTTACAGATACCATTGCTTGTTTACAAACACTAATGCTTGTTGGAACCAATGCTTGTTTAGAACACATGTTGTTTAAGCCTCCAGCATTCCAATGACTCAGACTAGGTGTGGCTCCCTATGACTCAGACTGGGTGTGGTTGGATGCAGCAGGTATTTAAACCTCACCCAGACTGAGTGAATTGCTTGCTCTAAAGGGCACCGGCTGCAGAGAAGGAGTCTCTGCTTTTCTCGTTTGATCTTCGTGTTCAGTCCTGTATCCTAGATGCCGCTTCTGAGGAGTTGAAGAGATCAAGAGAATTGACAACTAAAACGTCAGTAACACACTGCGCACGCTTGATGAGCATTTATTTGTGAAAACTTGACACTTGCTGACTTGATATTTGAAAGTCAAGTGTTTTGGAGCGCGAGGCACCTAAGAAGGCACATCATTGGTGTTTAAGGTCACTAGGATGCTCGCCCCTAGTCATGTAATAACGCTTATCGTTGTTGCTTGCTATATATATATATATATATATATATATATATATATATATATATATATATATATATATATATCAGAAAGGAAATTCTTTTGAGCAATTATCATAAAAATGATGTATCATGAATATGTTTGTTATCAGTAAGATTAATATGACATTTGCATAATTGGTGCTGGTGATATGGAACATTCTGTGAACTGCCTGAAAGTTTAATTGCTATCCTCAACTTATGCTGTGATGTAACAGTGCTAAAATCGATCGCTTGTGTTATTGATATTAACCCTATATTCCCAGAGTATTACAAACATTGCACTGAGATCTTTTGATACTAACCCTATGTTCCCAGAGTGTTACAAACATTGCACTATGATCTTTTGGTATTAATCCTATGTTTCCAGAGTGATGCAAACTTTGCCCCGTAATCTTTTGATATTAACCCTATGTTTTCAGTGTGATCAAAAGACATTGAATGTGTGTTCCTTGGAATTCTAAGTACAATTACCCATGAATGTCTGCAAACCTAATTACCTGAGAAATTGTTGTCATTATTTGTTACCTATTTAAATGACTATGGAGTCAAGTGAGTCAGCATCTTAGGAAATCACAGCAAGATCATCAAACAAGATATCCACGGAACTTCAAGTAAATTTAGGTAGGCATTAATTAAGGTGACGTGGGATCAATCTGGGGTCACAGTGGGAGTAGTCATAGATATTATAGGAAGTTCAAGGTTCTTATTTAATTACAGGCAATCCACATCATTTCCCCCAAAATTTCTAGAGAGAGCGAGAGCCATCTAAAATAGTAAAGGGGAACCTAACAGGTACACCTAGCTTGCACATAATAGTCAGAGACTAGTATATACATGGTTACGAGATATGAGCTGTTCAACTGATATGCAATTCATTATAGGAAATCACAGTTCCTCAAGGACCATCACCAGTCGTTCGGATCCGGACCTGTGGCTTCAGTCTCTCTCTCCTTCTTTCACCCATTCCCTTTCCCCAGGACATTCCGATGCCGATCATGTACATTTAAGTGGAAGGCACCTAACGTCTAGGAGGAATTGGGAATAAGCAACATGGTCAACATTGTGTCTCTGTGGGACAAACAGGTTAGTGCTTGATAGTACAGGAAGCCCACGTTTAATTTCCCACCCGGACACAAAGGAGACACAAGACCTTTCCCTAGTGGATTTAGTGCACGTTAGTGAGTCTGCAACGAGAAACCCAGGTATTGTTGCAGCATTTGGATGCTCTTCAGCCCACACTTGCAGTCCAACTGCCTCCTTCGGGTAAATATGCATTCTATGGAGTAAGGCCGCAACTGTTTCCAGTGGGTGATGCTCAAGTACAATCACCGAATAATGCCTCTGTAATTATGGTCACTACACCATTTCTGGTACCTTTGGCTCCCCCAGAGTGCTATACAGGGGAGCCTGCTAAGTTTGCTATATCTTTAAGTCAATGTCACCTTCATTTTTTATGCTGACCAACCTCTTTCACCGATGAGCAGTCTAAGGTGGCATTTGCTCTCTCGTATTTCACCAGCACTGCTGCCTCATAGTCTGTTCCTTTAGTAGAATGGGATGATCCGTTATTATACGATCATCAGGCCTTTAAAACAGAGATGAAAAAAAAGTTTAACAAGCATACATTTATGCAGGCAGTAGACTCAAACCTGCTTAATCTAAAGCAAGAAAATGGGATTTGCTGACATATATAACTGCTTTTAATAGACTGGTGGAAGAGTTTGATTGTCCTCTAGAAAATAGGGGGGGCCTTCTTTTATAGAGGGTTAAAATATTAACTTAAGGATCTTTTAACCCCTTCTCTGCCAGGCCTTTTCCCCCTCAGGTGCCAGGCCTTTTTTTGGCTATTTGGGGCAGTTTGAGCCTAGGCCCTCATAACTTTTTGTCCACACAAGCTACCCATGCCAAATTTGTGTTCTTTTTTTCCAACATCCTAGGGATTCCAGAGCTACCCAGAGTTTGTGGGTTCCCCTGAAGGAGACCAAGAACTTAGCCAAAATACAGCAAAAAGTTCATTTTTTTAAAAACAAATGGGGAAAAAGGGCTGCAGAAGAAGGCTGATGTTTTTCCCCTGAAAATGGCATCAACAAAGGGGTTGCGGTGCTAAAATCACCAGCTTCCCAGCTTTCAGGAACAGGCAGACTTGAATCAGGATCCCCATTTTTCAACCCAATTTTGGCATTTTACTGGGACATACTCCATTTTTACTATTTTTTGTGCTTTCAGCCTCCTTCCACTTAGTGACAGACATTGGTGTGAAACCAATGCTGGATCCCAGACAGCTAAACATTTCTGACAATTAGACAAAATTCTGCATTCAGCAAGGGGTCATTTGTGTAGATCCTACAAGGTTTTCCTGCTGAAATAAAAAAATATTGTAATTGGGGTGAAAAAACAGCCATTTTTCTCAATGTTTTACTCTGTAACTTTTTCCTGCAATGTCAGATTTTTTAAAACTATTTACCGTTACATCTGCTGGACTCTTCTGGTTGCGGGGATATATAGGGCTTGTAGGTTCATCAAGAACCCTAGGTACCCAGAGCCAATAAATGAGCTGCACCTTGCAATGGGTTTTCATTCTATACCGGGTATACAGCAATTCATTTGGTGAAATATAAAGACTGAAAAATAGGTATCAAGGAAACCTTTGTATTTCCAAAATGGCCACAAAATAAGGTGTTGAGAAGCAGTGGTTATTTGCACATCTCTGAATTCCGGGGTGCGGAATGAATTCCTAGCGTGTGAATTACAGGGCATTTCTCAAATTGACATATTTTTTACACACTTTCTTACATTTGGAAAGAAAAAATTTAGAGAAAGACAAGAGGCAATAACACTTGTTTTGCTATTCTGTGTTCCCCCAAGTCTCCCGATACAAATGGTACCTCACTTGCGTGGGTAGGCCTAATGCTCGCGACAGGGCACATCAAATTTTTACATTGAAATCTGACGTGTTTTTGCAAAGTGCCTAGCTAGAGATTTTGCCCTCTAGCTCAGCCGGCACCTAGGGAAACCTACCAAACCTGAGCATTTTTTAAAACTAGACAGGTAGGGGAATCCAATATGGGGTGACTTGTGGGGCTCTCGCCAGGTTCTGTCACCCAGAATCCTTTGCAAACCTCAAAATTTTGCCAAAAATACACTTTTTCCTCGCATTGCGGTGACAGAAAGTTCTGGAATCTGAGAGGAGCCACAAATTTCCTTCCACCCAGCGTTCCCCCAAGTCTCCCGATAAAAATGGTACCTCACTTGTGTGGGTAGGCCTAGCGTCCGTGACAGGAAACACCCCAAAACACAACCTGGACACATCACATTTTCCCAAAGAATACAGATCTGTTTTTTGCAAAGTGCCTAGCTGTGGATTTTGGCCTCTAGCTGAACCGCCATCTAGGGAAACCTACCAAACCTGTGCATTTTTTTAAAACTAGACACCTAGGGGAATCCAAGATGGGGTGACTTGTGGGGCTCTCACCAGGTTCTGTTACCCAGAATCCTTTGCAAACCTCAACATTTAGCACAAAAAACACTTTTTCCTCTCATTTCGGTGACAGAAAGCTCGGGAGTCTGAGAGGAGCCACTGTAGGAAAGTACCATCTTGCCTGGCATGTTACCCCCATATTTCACTGTATATATGTTGTTTTAGTCTATGTGTCACTGGGACCCTACCAGGCAGGGCCCCAGTGCTCATAAGTATGTGCCCTGTATGTGTTCCCTGTGTGATGCCTAACTGTCTCACTGAGGCTATGCTAACCAGAACCTCAGTGGTTATGCTCGCTCTGCTTTCCAAATTTGTCACTAACAGGCTAGTGACTAAATTTACCAATTCACGTTGGCATACTGGTACACCCATATAATTCCCTAGTATATGGTACTGAGGTACCCAGAGTATTGGGGTTCCAGGAGATCCCTATGGGCTGCAGCATTTATTTTGCCACCCATAGGGAGCTCTGACAATTCTTACACAGGCCTGCCAGTGCAGCCTGAGTGAAATAACGTCCACGTTATTTCACAGCCATTTACCACTGCACTTAAGTAACTTATAAGTCACCTATATGTCTAACCTTCACCTGGTGAAGGTTGGGTGCAAAGTTACTTAGGGGGTCATTCTGACCCTGGCGGTCATGGACCGCCAGGGCCAACGACCGCGGGAGCACCGCCAACAGGCTGGCGGTGCTCCCATGGGCATTCTGACCGCGGCGGTACAGCCGCGGTCAGAAATGGTAAACCGGCGGTGTCCCACCGGTTTCCCGCTGTCCAAGGGAATCCTCCATGGCGGCGCTGCAAGCAGCGCCGCCATGGGGATTCCGACCCCCTTACCGCCAGCCTGGTTCTGGCGGTTTTGACCGCCAGAACCTGGCTGGCGGTAACGGGTGTCGTCGGGCCCCTGGGGGTACCCCTGCAGTGCCCATGCCAATAGCATGGGCACTGCAGGGGCCTCCTAACAGGGCCCCACTAAGATTTTCAGTGTCTGCCAAGCAGACACTGAAAATCGCGACGGGTGCAACTGCACCCGTCGCACCCCTTCCACTCCGCCGGCTCCATTCGGAGCCGGCATCCTCATGGAAGGGGGTTTACCGCTGGGCTGGCGGGCGGCCTTCTGGCGGTCGCACGCCAGCCCAGAGGGAAACTCAGAATTACCGCGGCGGTCTTTTGACCGCGCAGCGGTATTCTGCCGGCGGGACTTTGGCGGGCGGCCTCCGCCGCCCGTCAGAGTCAGAATGCCCCCCTTAGTGTGTGGGCACCCTGGCACTAGCCAAGGTGCCCCCACATCGTTCAGGGCAAACTCCCCGGACTTTGTGAGTGCGGGGACACCATTACACGCGTGCACTGTACATAGGTCACTACCTATGTACAGCGTCACAATGGTAATTCCGAAAATGGCCATGTAACATGTCTAAGATCATGGAATTGTCACCCCAATGCCATTCTGGCATTGGGGGGACAATTCCATGATCCCCCGGGTCTCTAGCACAGAACCCGGGTACTGCCAAACTGCTCTTTCCGGGGTCTCCACTGCAGCTGCTGCTGCTGCCAACCCCTCAGACAGGTTTCTCCCCTCCTGGGGTCCAGGCAGCCCTGGCCCAGGAAGGCAGAACAAAGGATTTCCTCTGAGAGAGGGTGTAACACCCTCTCCCTTTGGAAATAGGTGTGAAGGCTGGGGAGGAGTAGCCTCTCCCAGCCTCTGGAAATGCTTTGATGGGCACAGATGGTGCCCATCTCTGCATAAGCCAGTCTACACCGGTTTAGGGATCCCCCAGCCCTGCTCTGGCGTGAAACTGGACAAAGGAAAGGGAAGTGACCACTACCCTGACCTGTACCTCCCAGGGGAGGTGCCCAGAACTCCTCCAGTGTGTCCCAGACCTCTGCCATCTTGGAAACAGAGGTGTCTGTGGCACACTGGACTGCTCTGAGTGGCCAGTGCCAGCAGGTGACATCAGAGGCTCCTTCTGATAGGCTCTTACCTCTCTTGGTAGCCAATCCTCCTTCCTAGGTAGCCAAACCTCTTTTTCTGGCTATTTAGGGTCTCTGCTTTGGGAATCTCACCAGATAACGAATGCAAGAGCTCATCAGAGTTCCTCTGCATCTCCCTCTTCACCTTCTACCAAAGGATCGACCGCTGACTGCTCAGGACGCCTGCAAAACCGCAACAAAGTAGCAAGATGACTACTAGCAACCTTGTATCGCTTCATCCTGCCGGCTTTCTCTACTGTTTCCAGGTGGTGCATGCTCTGGGGGTAGCCTGCCTCCTCTCTGCACCAGGAGCTCTGAAGAAATCTCCTGTGGGTCGACGGAATCTTCCCCCTGCAACCGCAGGCACCAAAAGACTGCATCACTGGTCCTCTGGGTCCCTGGAACTCAGCAACTCTGTCCAAGTGACTCCCACAGTCCAGTGACTCTTCAGTCCAAGTTTGGTGGAGGTAAGTCCTTGCCTCCCCACGCTAGACTGCATTGCTGGGTACCATGTGATTTGCAGCTGCTCCGGCTCCTGTGCACTCTTCCAGGATTTCCTTTGTGCACAGCCAAGCCTGGGTCCCCGACACTCTAACCTGCAGTGCACAACCTTCTGAGTTGTCCTCCGGCGTCATGGGACCCCTTTTTGTGACTTTGCATGGACTCCGGTTCACTCTTCTTCCAAGTGCCTGTTCAGGTACTTCTGCGGGTGCTGCCTGCTTCTGTGAGGGCTCCCTGAGTTGCTCAGCACTCCCTCTGTCTCTTCCTCCAAGTGGCGACATCCTGGTCCCTCCTGGGCCACAGCAGCACCCAAAAACCTCTACCGTGACCCTTGCAGCTAGCAATGCTTGTTTATGGTCTTTCTGCATGGGAATACCTCTGCAAGCTTCATCGCGACGTGCAACATCTGTCTTCCAAAGGAGAAGTCCCTAGCTCTCTTCTTTCTTGCAGAACTCCAAGCTTCTTCCAACCAGTGGCAGCTTCCTTGCACCCTCAGCTGGCATTTCCTGGGCTCCTGCCCACTCTCGACACTTTCGCGACTATTGGACTTGGTCCCCTTGTCTTACAGGTACTCAGGTCCGGAAATCCACTGTTGTTGCATTGCTGGTGTTTGTTCTTCCTGCAGAATCCACCTATCACGACTTCTGTGCTCTCCGGGGGTAGTAGGTGCACTTTACACCTACCTTTCAGGGTCTTGGGGTGGGCTATTTTTCTAACCCTCACTGTTTCCTTACAGTCCCAGCGACCCTCTACAAGCTCACATAGGTTTGGGGTCCATTTGTGGTTCGCATTCCACTTTTGGAGTATATGGTTTGTGTTGCCCCTATACCTATGTGCTCCTATTGCAATCCATAGTAATCCTACACTGTTTGCATCACTTTTCTTGCTATTACCTGCATAATTTTGGTTTGTGTACATATATCTTGTGTATATAACTTATCCTAATACTGAGGGTACTCACTGAGATACTTTTGGCATATTGTCATAAAAATAAAGTACCTTTAGTTTTAGTACTTCTGTGTATTGTGTTTTCTTATGATCTTGTGCACATGACACCAGTGGTATAGTAGGATCTTTACATGTCTCCTAGTTCAGCCTAAGCTGCTTTGCCATAGCTACCTTCTATCAGCCTAAGCTGCTAGAAACACCTCTTCTACACTAATAAGGGATAACTGGACCTGGCACAAGGTGTAAGTGCCTCTGGTACCCACTACATGCCAGGCCAGCCTCCTACATTGGTTGTGCAGCGGTGGGATAAGTACTTGTAACTACTTACCACTTTTGTCATTGTGTACTTTTCATAAGAGAATAATATACAAAACAATTTCAGTGTATGTACACCTAACCAAAACGTTTTGCTTTTCTCCTCTTAAACTTTTAACAAAGGGCTGAAAAGTATTCTAAAACTTCTAAAAGTTTCCAAAAAGTTAGAAAAAGTTTTTTTCTCTGTTCTTTAAAAAGTTCTGAAACTTTTCTTCCTTCTCACTATTTCTAAACCTTTTACTATCATGTCTGTAGAAGACTCTACTCTTAAAATGGTCAATACTACTTATGACAATTTAAATTACAAGAGCCTAAGGAGTCTCTGCTTACATAGAGGTTTAGTGATAGGAAAGAACCCTACAAAAGAGTTTCTATTTAACATGCTTATTGTGAATGATGAGTCCCAAGCAGGCACATCAAATGAGAGGTTAATAGAAGGTTCCCATTCCGACTCAGGGGATCTCCTTGAAGGAGGTGGGGAGGGTTCTGTACCAGATCTGCCCCCTAGCAGGACACCCAGTAATGTTGGTAGTAATGGAAGTTCCCATTATAGTAGGGGAGTCTTTATTCCTGGAGGCCAAGTTGCTAGGGTTCAGTCAGTTAGGGACAGACCCCCCTCTGTTGTTTCCAATTTATCTTCTGTGTCCAAGCATTCCCAAACCACCCACCCTGAAGACAACATGTTAGAAAGGGAACTCAAAAAGTTGAAAGTTGAAGAGACCAGACTGAAGCTTAAACAACAACAGCTGGCTTTAGATAGGGAATCCTTAGACCTGGAGAAGGAGAGACAGAGATTGGGGTTAGGACCCCATGGTGGCAGCAGCAGTATTCCTGATAGTAATCCTGTTAGATAGCATGATTCCAGGAATCTGCACAAGATAGTCCCCCCTTACAAGGAGGAGGATGACATCAACAAGTGGTTTGCTGCACTTGAGAGGGCCTGTATGGTACAGGGGGTCCGTCAAAGGCAGTTGGCTGCTATATTGTGGCTGTCTTTCAATGGAAAGGGTAGGGATAGGCTCCTTACTGTTAGAGGAAGTGATGCTAACAATTTTGCAGTTTTGAATGATGCACTCTTGGATGGATTTGGCTTAACCACTGAACAATACAGGATTAAGTTCAGAGACACCAGAAAAGAGTCCTCACAAGACTGGATAGACTTTGTTGACTGTTCAGTGAAGGCCTTGGAGGGGTGGTTACATGGCAGTAGAGTTTCTGACTATGAAAGCCTGTATAATCTTATTCTGAGAGAGCATATTCTGAATAACTGTGTGTCTGACTTGTTACACCAATATCTAGTGGACTCAGATCTGACCTCTCCCCAAGAATTGGTAAAGAAGGCAGACAAATGGGTCAGAACAAGAGTGAACAGAAAAGTTCATACAGGGGGTGACAAGAATGGCAAGAAGAAGGATGGTAAGTCTTCTGACAAGGGTGGGGACAAAAGTAAAACTGAGTCTTCATCAGGTCCACAAAATCCTCTGGTGGGGGTGGTGGGTACAAATCCTCTTCCAATAATCAACCTAAAAAGCCTTGGTGTTATTTGTGTAAAGTCAAAGGCCATTGGACAACAGATGCCAGTTGTCCAAAGAAAAACACCAAACCTCCCACTACCACAACCCCTACTGCAAATTCTAGTGCCCCTAGTAATAGCAGTGGTGGTGGGAGCAAACCTACTAATATCCAATCCAAGGGTGTAGCTGGGTTCACTTTTGGTAATTTAGTTGGGGTTGGTCTTGTTAGGGAGACCGCAGAGGCCGTGTTAGTCTCTGAAGGTGCCATTGATTTGACCACCTTGGTTGCTTGTCCCCTTAATATGGATAAGTACAAGCAACTTCTCCTAATAAATGGTGTTGAGGTTCAGGCCTACAGAGACACAGGTGCCAGTGTTACCATGGTGATAGAGAAACTGGTGCACCCTGAACAACACCTACTTGGTCAGCAGTACCAAGTGACAGACGCTCATAACAACACTCTTAGCCACCCCATGGCTGTTGTGAAACTCAACTGGGGGGGGGGGTGTACTGGTCCAAAGAAAGTTGTGGTTGCCTCAGATTTACCTGTAGACTGTCTACTAGGGAACGATTTAGAGACATCATCTAGGGCAGAAGTGGAGTTGGAGGCTCATGCAGCAATGCTGGGCATTCCCAGGCATATTTTTGCTTTGACAAGGGCTCAGGCCAAAAAGCAAAAAGGACGGGGTAACTTGGATCCTGGAACAATGGACCAAGTGCTCCCTAATGCTAGGGGTAGCAAGGGTAAATCCCTACCCACTATCCCTCCCTCTACAGATGATTCTCCTTCTGAGGAAGAAGAATTTCCTCCCTGTGCAGAACCTTCACCAGATGAGCTGACAGCAGACACTGCTGAGCTTTTGGGTGGAGAGGGGCCTGCCAAGGAAGAGCTGAGTGTGGCACAGCAAACCTGTCCCACATTAGAGGGTCTCAGACAGCAAGCTGTCAAGCAGCAAAATGGGGATGTCAGTGACTCACATAGAGTTTACTGGGAGGACAACCTCTTGTACACTGAGGCAAGGGACCCAAAACCTGGAGCAGCCAGGAGATTGGTCATTCCCCTGCAGTGCAGAGAGTTCCTCCTAACTCTTGCACATGACATTCCTTTGGCTGGGCATTTGGGCCAGATCAAAACATGGGAAAGGCTTGTCCCCCTGTTTCACTGGCCTAGGATGTCAGAGGACACAAAAGATTTTTGCAAGTCTTGTGTGACCTGCCAAGCCAGTGGCAAGACTGGTGGCACACCAAAGGCTCCCCTTATTCCACTACCTGTGGTCCCCTTTGAAAGGGTAGGGGTTGACATAGTTGGCCCCCTTGACCCTCCTACTGCTTCAGGCAATAGGTTTATCTTGGTGGTTGTGGACCATGCCACAAGATATCCTGAAGCAATTCCTCTAAGGACCACTACAGCTCCTACAGTGGCAAAGGCCCTCCTGTGAATCTTTTCCAGGGTGGGTTTCCCTAAAGAGGTTGTATCAGACAGGGATAGCAACTTTATGTCTGCATACTTTAAAGCAATGTGGAAGGAATGTGGTGTAACCTACAAATTCACCCCCACCCTCCCCCCCTTTATCATCCACAGACTAATGGACTGGTAGAGAGGTTTAATAAAACTCTCAAAGGTATGATAATGGGACGCCCTGAAAAACTCAGGAGGAGATGGGATGTCCTGTTACCTTGCCTCCTTTTTGCTTACAGGGAGGTACCCCAGAAAGGATTGGGCTTCAGCCCCTTTGAACTCCTCTTTGGACACCCTGTAAGAGGTCCACTAACACTTATGAAGGAGGGTTGGGAACAACCTTTAAAAGCTCCCAAACAGGACATAGTGGCCTATGTACTTGCCCTAAGATCCAGAATGGCCGAGTACATGAAAAAGGCCAGTAAAAACCTTCAGGCCAGCCAAGAGCTCCAAAAGCAATGGCATGACCAGAAGGCTGTTCTGATCCAGTACCAACCAGAACAGAAGGTGTGGGTATTGGAGCCTGTGACCACAAGAGCACTCCAGGACAAATGGAGTGGACCCCATCTCATTGTTGAAAAGAAGGGTGAGGTTACCTATCTGGTAGACCTGGGCACTGCCAGGAGTCCCCTTAGGGTGATTCATGTCAACCGCCAAAAACCCTACTATGCCAGGGCTGATCTCACCCTGTTCATGGCAACAGATGAGGGACAGGAAGCAGAGAGTGACCCTCTCCTTGATCTCTTTTCCACCACTGAAAATGATGCTTTAGTGGAGGGAGTAGTTTTGGCAGATAGTCTGACTGCAGAACAGAAAGACAACTGCATAAATCTCCTTGGACAATTTTCTGAACTCTTTTCAACTGTGTCAGGCACCACATCTTGGTGTGAACACACAATTGATACTGGAGACAGCTTGCATGGCAAAAGTAAAATCTATAGGCAGCCTGACCATGTCAGGGACTGCATAAAACAAGAGGTTCAGAAAATGCTTGATCTAGGAGTGGTTGAACCTTCTGAAAGCCCATGGGCGAGTCCTGTGGTGCTTGTACCAAAGCCTCACTCAAAAGATGGAAAAAGGGAGATGAGGTTTTGTGTAGACTACAGAGGTCTCAATCAGGTAACAAAAACTGATGCTCACCCTATACCCAGGGCAGATGAGCTCATAGATACACTGGCATCTACCAAGTATCTAAGCACCTTAGATTTGACTGCAGGGTATTGGCAGATCGAATTGGCTGAGGATGCTAAACCTAAAACTGCATTTTCAACTATAGGAGGGCACTCCCAATTTACAGTGATGCCCTTTGGGTTGAAGAATGCAGCTGCCACTTTTCAGAGGTTGGTGAACACAGTCCTGCAAGGGTTGGAGGCTTTTAGTGCAGCATATCTAGATGATATAGCTGTCTTTAGCTCCACCTGGGATGAGCACCTGGTCCACCTTTGGAAAGTTTTGGTGGCCCTTCAAAAGGCAAGCCTCACTATCAAGGCCTCAAAGTGCCAGATAGGGCAGGGAAAGGTGGTTTATCTGGGACACCTGGTAGGTGGAGAACAGAATGCAACACTGCAGGGGAAAATCCAGACAATCATGGATTGGGTTCCCCCTGCAACACAGACCCAGGTGAGAGCCTTCTTAGGCCTCACTGGGTATTACAGGAGATTCATTAAAAACTATGGCTCCATAGCAGCCCCTCTTAATGATCTCACTAGTAAGAAGATGCCTAAAAAGGTATTGTGGACAGCTAGCTGTCAGAAAGCTTTTGAGGAGCTCAAACAGGCCATGTGCTCTGCACCTGTTCTAAAAAGCCCACGTTACTCCAAGAAATTCATTGTTCAAACTGATGCATCTGAATTAGGGGTAGGGGCAGTTTTATCACAACTGAATTCTGAGGGCCAGGATCAACCAGTTGCTTTTATCAGCAGAAGGTTGACCCCTAGAGAAAAGCGTTGGTCTGCCATAGAGAGGGAGGCCTTTGCTGTGGTCTGGGCACTGAAGAAGTTGAGGCCGTACTTGTTTGGCACTCACTTTATTGTTCAGACAGACCACAAACCTCTACTTTTGCTAAAACAAATGAAAGGTGAAAACCCTAAATTGTTTAGGTGGTCCATATCTCTACAGGGAATTGGCTATACAGTGGAGCATAGACCTGGGAGTACCCACTCCAATGCAGATGGACTCTCCAGATATTTCCACTTAGACAATGAAGACTCATCAGGTCATGGCTAGTTTTATTGTCCTTCGTTTTGGGGGGGTTGTGTAGGAAAGTACCATCTTGCCTGGCATGTTATCCCCATATTTCACTGTATATATGTTGTTTTAGTCTATTTGTCACTGGGAACCTGCCAGGCAGGGCCCCAGTGCTCATAAGTATGTGCCCTGTATGTGTTCCCTGTGAGATGCCTAACTGTCTCACTGAGGCTCTGCTAACCAGAACCTCAGTGGTTATGCTCTCTCTGCTTTCCAAATGTGTCACTAACAGGCTAGTGACTAAATTTACCAATTCACATTGGCATACTGGTAACCCATATAATTCCCTAGTATATGGTACTGAGGTACCCAGGGTATTGGGGTTCCAGGAGATCCCTATGGGCTGCAGCATTTCTTTTGCCACCCATAGGGAGCTCTGACAATTCTTACACAGGCCTGGCAGTGCAGCCTGAGTGAAATAACGTCCACGTTATTTCACAGCCATTTACCACTGTACTTAAGTAACTTATAAGTCACCTATATGTCTAACCTTCACCTGGTGAAGGTTGGGTGCAAAGTTACTCAGTGTGTGGGCACCCTGGCACTAGCCAAGGTGCCCCCACATCGTTTAGGGCAAATTCCCCGGACTTTGTGAGTGCGGGGACACCATTACACGCGTGCACTGTACATAGGTCACTACCTATGTACAGCGTCACAATGGTAACTCCGAACATGGCCATGTAACATGTCTAAGATCATGGAATTGTCACCCCAATGCCATTCTGGCATTGGGGGGACAATTCAATGATCCCCCGGGTCTCTAGCACAGAACCCGGGTACTGCCAAACTGCCTTTCCGGGGTCTCCACTGCAGCTGCTGCCAACCCCTCAGACAGGTTACTGCCCTCCTGGGGTCCAGGCAGCCCTGGCCCAGGAAGGCAGAACAAAGGATTTCCTTTGAGAGAGGGTGAAACAAACTCTCCCTTTGGAAATAGGTGTGAAGGCTGGGGAGGAATAGCCTCTCCCAGCCTCTGGAAATGCTTTGATGGGCACAGATGGTGCCCATCTCTGCATAAGCCAGTCTACACCGGTTTAGGGATCCCCCAGCCCTGCTCTGGCATGAAACTGGACAAAGGAAAGGGGAGTGACCACTCCCCTGACCTGTACCTCCCAGGGGAGGTGCCCAGAGCTCCTCCAGTGTGTCCCGACCTCTGCCATCTTGGAAACAGAGGTGTCTGTGGCACACTGGACTGCTCTGAGTGGCCAGTGCCAGCAGGTGACATCAGAGGCTCCTTCTGATAGGCTCTTACCTCTCTTGGTAGCCAATCCTCCTTCCTAGGTAGCCAAACCTCTTTTTCTGGCTATTTAGGGTCTCTGCTTTGGGGATCTCACCAGATAACGAATGCAAGAGCTCATCAGAGTTCCTCTGCATCTCCCTCTTCACCTTCTACCAAAGGATCGACCGCTGACTGCTCAGGACGCCTGCAAAACCGCAACAAAGTAGCAAGATGACTACTAGCAACCTTGTATCGCTTCATCCTGCCGGCTTTCTCTACTGTTTCCAGGTGGTGCATGCTCTGGGGGTAGCCTGCCTCCTCTCTGCACCAGGAGCTCTGAAGAAATCTCCCGTGGGTCGACAGAATCTTCCCCCTGCAACCGCAGGCACCAAAAGACTGCATCACTGGTCCTCTTGGTCTATGGAACTCAGCAACTCTGTCCAAGTGACTCCCACAGTCCAGTGACTCTTCAGTCCAAGTTTGGTGGAGGTAAGTCCTTGCCTCCCCACGCTAGACTGCATTGCTGGGAACCATGTGATTTGCAGCTGCTCCGGCTCCTGTGCACTCTTCCAGGATTTCCTTCGTGCACAGCCAAGCCTGGGTCCCCGACACTCTAACCTGCAGTGCACAACCTTCTGAGTTGTCCTCCGGCGCCATGGGACCCCCTTTTGTGACTTTGCATGGACTCCGGTTCACTCTTCTTCCAAGTGCCTGTTCAGGTACTTCTGCGGGTGCTGCCTGCTTCTGTGAGGGCTCCCTGAGTTGCTCGGCACCCCCTCTGTCTCTTCCTCCAAGTGGCGACATCCTGGTCCCTCCTGGGCCACAGCAGCACCCAAAAACCTCTAATGTGACCCTTGCAGCTAGCAAGGCTTGTTTACGGTCTTTCTGCATGGGAATACCTCTGCAAGCTTCATCGCGACGTGCAACATCTGTCTTCCAAAGGAGAAGTCCCTAGCTCTCTTCTTTCTTGCAGAACTCCAAGCTTCTTCCAACCAGTGGCAGCTTCCTTGCACCCTCAGCTGGCATTTCCTGGGCTCCTGCCCACTCTCGACACTGTCGCGACTATTGGACTTGGTCCCCTTGTCTTACAGGTACTCAGGTCCGGAAATCCACTGTTGTTGCATTGCTGGTGTTTGTTCTTCCTGCAGAATCCACCTATCACGACTTCTGTGCTCTCCGGGGGTAGTAGGTGCACTTTACACCTACCTTTCAGGGTCTTGGGGTGGGCTATTTTTCTAACCCTCACTGTTTCCTTACAGTCCCAGCGACCCTCTACAAGCTCACATAGGTTTGGGGTCCATTTGTGGTTCGCATTCCACTTTTGGAGTATATGGTTTGTGTTGCCCCTATACCTATGTGCTCCTATTGCAATCCATAGTAATCCTACACTGTTTGCATCACTTTTCTTGCTATTACCTGCATAATTTTGGTTTGTGTACATATATCTTGTGTATATAACTTATCCTAATACTGAGGGTACTCACTGAGATACTTTTGGCATATTGTCATAAAAATAAAGTACCTTTAGTTTTAGTACTTCTGTGTATTGTGTTTTCTTATGATCTTGTGCACATGACACCAGTGGTATAGTAGGATCTTTACATGTCTCCTAGTTCAGCCTAAGCTGCTTTGCCATAGCTACCTTCTATCAGCCTAAGCTGCTAGAAACACCTCTTCTACACTAATAAGTGATAACTGGACCTGGCACAAGGTGTAAGTGCCTCTGGTACCCACTACATGCCAGGCCAGCCTCCTACATTGGTTGTGCAGCGGTGGGATAAGTACTTGTAACTACTTACCACTTTTGTCATTGTGTACTTTTCATAAGAGAATAATATACAAAACAATTTCAGTGTATGTACACCTAACCAAAACGTTTTGCTTTTCTCCTCTTAAACTTTTAACAAAGGGCTGAAAAGTATTCTAAAACTTCTAAAAGTTTCCAAAAAGTTAGAAAAAGTTTTTTTCTCTGTTCTTTAAAAAGTTCTGAAACTTTTCTTCCTTCTCACTATTTCTAAACCTTTTACTATCATGTCTGTAGAAGACTCTACTCTTAAAATGGTCAATACTACTTATGACAATTTAAATTACAAGAGCCTAAGGAGCCTCTGCTTACATAGAGGTTTAGTGATAGGAAAGAACCCTACAAAAGAGTTTCTATTTAACATGCTTATTGTGAATGATGAGTCCCAAGCAGACACATCAAATGAGAGGTTAATAGAAGGTTCCCATTCCGACTCAGGGGATCTCCTTGAAGGAGGTGGGGAGGGTTCTGTTCCAGATCTGCCCCCTAGCAGGACACCCAGTAATGTTGGTAGTAATGGAAGTTCCCATTATAGTAGGGGAGTCTTTATTCCTGGAGGCCAAGTTGCTAGGGTTCAGTCAGTTAGGGACAGACCCCCCTCTGTTGTTTCCAATTTATCTTCTGTGTCCAAGCATTCCCAAACCACCCACCCTGAAGACAACATGTTAGAAAGGGAACTCAAAAAGTTGAAAGTTGAAGAGACCAGACTGAAGCTTAAACAACAACAGCTGGCTTTAGATAGGGAATCCTTAGACCTGGAGAAGGAGAGACAGAGATTGGGGTTAGGACCCCATGGTGGCAGCAGCAGTATTCCTGATAGTAATCCTGTTAGATAGCATGATTCCAGGAATCTGCACAAGATAGTCCCCCCTTACAAGGAGGAGGATGACATCAACAAGTGGTTTGCTGCACTTGAGAGGGCCTGTATGGTACAGGGGGTCCGTCAAAGGCAGTTGGCTGCTATATTGTGGCTGTCTTTCAATGGAAAGGGTAGGGATAGGCTCCTTACTGTTAGAGGAAGTGATGCTAACAATTTTGCAGTTTTGAATGATGCACTCTTGGATGGATTTGGCTTAACCACTGAACAATACAGGATTAAGTTCAGAGACACCAGAAAAGAGTCCTCACAAGACTGGATAGACTTTGTTGACTGTTCAGTGAAGGCCTTGGAGGGGTGGTTACATGGCAGTAGAGTTTCTGACTATGAAAGCCTGTATAATCTTATTCTGAGAGAGCATATTCTGAATAACTGTGTGTCTGACTTGTTACTCCAATATCTAGTGGACTCAGATCTGACCTCTCCCCAAGAATTGGTAAAGAAGGCAGACAAATGGGTCAGAACAAGAGTGAACAGAAAAGTTCATACAGGGGGTGACAAGAATGGCAAGAAGAAGGATGGTAAGTCTTCTGACAAGGGTGGGGACAAAAGTAAAACTGAGTCTTCATCAGGTCCACAAAATCCTCTGGTGGGGGTGGTGGGTACAAATCCTCTTCCAATAATCAACCTAAAAAGCCTTGGTGTTATTTGTGTAAAGTCAAAGGCCATTGGACAACAGATGCCAGTTGTCCAAAGAAAAACACCAAACCTCCCACTACCACAACCCCTACTGCAAATTCTAGTGCCCCTAGTAATAGCAGTGGTGGTGGGAGCAAACCTACTAATATCCAATCCAAGGGTGTAGCTGGGTTCACTTTTGGTAATTTAGTTGGGGTTGGTCTTGTTAGGGAGACCGCAGAGGCCGTGTTAGTCTCTGAAGGTGCCATTGATTTGACCACCTTGGTTGCTTGTCCCCTTAATATGGATAAGTACAAGCAACTTCTCCTAATAAATGGTGTTGAGGTTCAGGCCTACAGAGACACAGGTGCCAGTGTTACCATGGTGATAGAGAAACTGGTGCACCCTGAACAACACCTACTTGGTCAGCAGTACCAAGTGACAGACGCTCATAACAACACTCTTAGCCACCCCATGGCTGTTGTGAAACTCAACTGGGGGGGGGGGGTGTACTGGTCCAAAGAAAGTTGTGGTTGCCTCAGATTTACCTGTAGACTGTCTACTAGGGAACGATTTAGAGACATCATCTAGGGCAGAAGTGGAGTTGGAGGCTCATGCAGCAATGCTGGGCATTCCCAGGCATATTTTTGCTTTGACAAGGGCTCAGGCCAAAAAGCAAAAAGGACGGGGTAACTTGGATCCTGGAACAATGGACCAAGTGCTCCCTAATGCTAGGGGTAGCAAGGGTAAATCCCTACCCACTATCCCTCCCTCTACAGATGATTCTCCTTCTGAGGAAGAAGAATTTCCTCCCTGTGCAGAACCTTCACCAGATGAGCTGACAGCAGACACTGCTGAGCTTTTGGGTGGAGAGGGGCCTGCCAAGGAAGAGCTGAGTGTGGCACAGCAAACCTGTCCCACATTAGAGGGTCTCAGACAGCAAGCTGTCAAGCAGCAAAATGGGGATGTCAGTGACTCACATAGAGTTTACTGGGAGGACAACCTCTTGTACACTGAGGCAAGGGACCCAAAACCTGGAGCAGCCAGGAGATTGGTCATTCCCCTGCAGTGCAGAGAGTTCCTCCTAACTCTTGCACATGACATTCCTTTGGCTGGGCATTTGGGCCAGATCAAAACATGGGAAAGGCTTGTCCCCCTGTTTCACTGGCCTAGGATGTCAGAGGACACAAAAGATTTTTGCAAGTCTTGTGTGACCTGCCAAGCCAGTGGCAAGACTGGTGGCACACCAAAGGCTCCCCTTATTCCACTACCTGTGGTCCCCTTTGAAAGGGTAGGGGTTGACATAGTTGGCCCCCTTGACCCTCCTACTGCTTCAGGCAATAGGTTTATCTTGGTGGTTGTGGACCATGCCACAAGATATCCTGAAGCAATTCCTCTAAGGACCACTACAGCTCCTACAGTGGCAAAGGCCCTCCTGTGAATCTTTTCCAGGGTGGGTTTCCCTAAAGAGGTTGTATCAGACAGGGATAGCAACTTTATGTCTGCATACTTTAAAGCAATGTGGAAGGAATGTGGTGTAACCTACAAATTCACCCCCACCCTCCCCCCCTTTATCATCCACAGACTAATGGACTGGTAGAGAGGTTTAATAAAACTCTCAAAGGTATGATAATGGGACGCCCTGAAAAACTCAGGAGGAGATGGGATGTCCTGTTACCTTGCCTCCTTTTTGCTTACAGGGAGGTACCCCAGAAAGGATTGGGCTTCAGCCCCTTTGAACTCCTCTTTGGACACCCTGTAAGAGGTCCACTAACACTTATGAAGGAGGGTTGGGAACAACCTTTAAAAGCTCCCAAACAGGACATAGTGGCCTATGTACTTGCCCTAAGATCCAGAATGGCCGAGTACATGAAAAAGGCCAGTAAAAACCTTCAGGCCAGCCAAGAGCTCCAAAAGCAATGGCATGACCAGAAGGCTGTTCTGATCCAGTACCAACCAGAACAGAAGGTGTGGGTATTGGAGCCTGTGACCACAAGAGCACTCCAGGACAAATGGAGTGGACCCCATCTCATTGTTGAAAAGAAGGGTGAGGTTACCTATCTGGTAGACCTGGGCACTGCCAGGAGTCCCCTTAGGGTGATTCATGTCAACCGCCAAAAACCCTACTATGCCAGGGCTGATCTCACCCTGTTCATGGCAACAGATGAGGGACAGGAAGCAGAGAGTGACCCTCTCCTTGATCTCTTTTCCACCACTGAAAATGATGCTTTAGTGGAGGGAGTAGTTTTGGCAGATAGTCTGACTGCAGAACAGAAAGACAACTGCATAAATCTCCTTGGACAATTTTCTGAACTCTTTTCAACTGTGTCAGGCACCACATCTTGGTGTGAACACACAATTGATACTGGAGACAGCTTGCATGGCAAAAGTAAAATCTATAGGCAGCCTGACCATGTCAGGGACTGCATAAAACAAGAGGTTCAGAAAATGCTTGATCTAGGAGTGGTTGAACCTTCTGAAAGCCCATGGGCGAGTCCTGTGGTGCTTGTACCAAAGCCTCACTCAAAAGATGGAAAAAGGGAGATGAGGTTTTGTGTAGACTACAGAGGTCTCAATCAGGTAACAAAAACTGATGCTCACCCTATACCCAGGGCAGATGAGCTCATAGATACACTGGCATCTACCAAGTATCTAAGCACCTTAGATTTGACTGCAGGGTATTGGCAGATCGAATTGGCTGAGGATGCTAAACCTAAAACTGCATTTTCAACTATAGGAGGGCACTCCCAATTTACAGTGATGCCCTTTGGGTTGAAGAATGCAGCTGCCACTTTTCAGAGGTTGGTGAACACAGTCCTGCAAGGGTTGGAGGCTTTTAGTGCAGCATATCTAGATGATATAGCTGTCTTTAGCTCCACCTGGGATGAGCACCTGGTCCACCTTTGGAAAGTTTTGGTGGCCCTTCAAAAGGCAAGCCTCACTATCAAGGCCTCAAAGTGCCAGATAGGGCAGGGAAAGGTGGTTTATCTGGGACACCTGGTAGGTGGAGAACAGAATGCAACACTGCAGGGGAAAATCCAGACAATCATGGATTGGGTTCCCCCTGCAACACAGACCCAGGTGAGAGCCTTCTTAGGCCTCACTGGGTATTACAGGAGATTCATTAAAAACTATGGCTCCATAGCAGCCCCTCTTAATGATCTCACTAGTAAGAAGATGCCTAAAAAGGTATTGTGGACAGCTAGCTGTCAGAAAGCTTTTGAGGAGCTCAAACAGGCCATGTGCTCTGCACCTGTTCTAAAAAGCCCACGTTACTCCAAGAAATTCATTGTTCAAACTGATGCATCTGAATTAGGGGTAGGGGCAGTTTTATCACAACTGAATTCTGAGGGCCAGGATCAACCAGTTGCTTTTATCAGCAGAAGGTTGACCCCTAGAGAAAAGCGTTGGTCTGCCATAGAGAGGGAGGCCTTTGCTGTGGTCTGGGCACTGAAGAAGTTGAGGCCGTACTTGTTTGGCACTCACTTTATTGTTCAGACAGACCACAAACCTCTACTTTTGCTAAAACAAATGAAAGGTGAAAACCCTAAATTGTTTAGGTGGTCCATATCTCTACAGGGAATTGGCTATACAGTGGAGCATAGACCTGGGAGTACCCACTCCAATGCAGATGGACTCTCCAGATATTTCCACTTAGACAATGAAGGACTCATCAGGTCATGGCTAGTTTTATTGTCCTTCGTTTTGGGGGGGTTGTGTAGGAAAGTACCATCTTGCCTGGCATGTTATCCCCATATTTCACTGTATATATGTTTGTTTTAGTCTATTTGTCACTGGGAACCTGCCAGGGCAGGGCCCCAGTGCTCCATAAGTATGTGCCCTGTATGTGTTCCCCTGTGAGATGCCTAACTGTCTCACTGAGGCTCTGCTAACCAGAACCTCAGTGGTTATGCTCTCTCTGCTTTCCAAATGTGTCCACTAACAGGCTAGTGACTAATTTACCAATTCACATTGGCATACTGGTAACCCATATAATTCCCTAGTATATGGTACTGAGGTACCCAGGGTATTGGGGTTCCAGGAGATCCCTATGGGCTGCAGCATTTCATTTGCCACCCATAGGGAGCTCTGACAATTCTTACACAGGCCTGGCAGTGCAGCCTGAGTGAAATAACGTCCACGTTATTTCACAGCCATTTACCACTGTACTTAAGTAACTTATAAGTCACCTATATGTCTAACCTTCACCTGGTGAAGGTTGGGTGCAAAGTTACTCAGTGTGTGGGCACCCTGGCACTAGCCAAGGTGCCCCCACATCGTTTAGGGCAAATTCCCCGGACTTTGTGAGTGCGGGACACCATTACACGCGTGCACTGTACATAGGTCACTACCTATGTACAGCGTCACAATGGTAACTCCGAACATGGCCATGTAACATGTCTAAGATCATGGAATTGTCACCCCAATGCCATTCTGGCATTGGGGGGGACAATTCAATGATCCCCCGGGTCTCTAGCACAGAACCCGGTACTGCCAAACTGCCTTTCCGGGGTCTCCACTGCAGCTGCTGCCAACCCCTCACTCAGACAGGTTACTGCCCTCCTGGGGTCCAGGCAGCCCTGGCCCAGGAAGGCAGAACAAAGGATTTCCTTTGAGAGAGGGTGAAACAAACTCTCCCTTTGGAAATAGGTGTGAAGGCTGGGGAGGAATAGCCTCTCCCAGCCTCTGGAAATGCTTTGATGGGCACAGATGGTGCCCATCTCTGCATAAGCCAGTCTACACCGGTTTAGGGATCCCCCAGCCCTGCTCTGGCATGAAACTGGACAAAGGAAAGGGGAGTGACCACTCCCCTGACCTGTACCTCCCAGGGGAGGTGCCCAGAGCTCCTCCAGTGTGTCCCCGACCTCTGCCATCTTGGAAACAGAGGTGTCTGTGGCACACTGGACTGCTCTGAGTGGCCCAGTGCCAGCAGGTGACATCAGAGGCTCCTTCTGATAGGCTCTTACCTCTCTTGGTAGCCAATCCTCCTTCCTAGGTAGCCAAACCTCTTTTTCTGGCTATTTAGGGTCTCTGCTTTGGGGATCTCACCAGATAACGATGCAAGAGCTCATCAGAGTTCCTCTGCATCTCCCTCTTCACTTCTACCAAAGGATCGACCGCTGACTGCTCAGGGACGCCTGCAAAACCGCAACAAAGTAGCAAGATGACTACTAGCAACCTTGTATCGCTTCATCCTGCCGGCTTTCTCTACTGTTTCCAGGTGGTGCATGCTCTGGGGGTAGCCTGCCCTCCTCTCTGCACCAGGAGCTCTGAAGAAATCTCCCGTGGGTCGACAGAATCTTCCCCCTGCAACCGCAGGCACCAAAAGACTGCATCACTGTCCTCTTGGTCTATGGAACTCAGCAACTCTGTCCAAGTGACTCCCACAGTCCAGTGACTCTTCAGTCCAAGTTTGGTGGAGGTAAGTCCTTGCCTCCCCACGCTAGACTGCATTGCTGGGAACCATGTGATTTGCAGCTGCTCCGGCCTCCTGTGCACTCTTCCAGGATTTCCCTTCTGTGCACAGCCAAGCCTGGGTCCCCGACACTCTAACCTGCAGTGCACAACCTTCTGAGTTGTCCTCCGGCGCCATGGGACCCCTTTTGTGACTTTGCATGGACTCCGGTTCACTCTTCTTCCAAGTGCCTGTTCAGGTACTTCTGCGGGTGCTGCCTGCTTCTGTGAGGCTCCCTGAGTTGCTCGGCACCCCCTCTGTCTCTTCCTCCAAGTGGCGACATCCTGGTCCCTCCTGGGCCACAGCAGCACCCAAAAACCTCTAATGTGACCCTTGCAGCTAGCAAGGCTTGTTTACGGTCTTTCTGCATGGGAATACCTCTGCAAGCTTCATCGCGACGTGCAACATCTGTCTTCCAAAGGAGAAGTCCCCTAGCTCTCTTCTTTCTTGCAGAACTCCAAGCTTCTTCCAACCAGTGGCAGCTTCCTTGCACCCTCAGCTGGCATTTCCTGGGCTCCTGCCACTCTCGACACTGTCGCGGACTATTGGACTTGGTCCCCTTGTCTTACAGGTACTCAGGTCCGGAAATCC
The DNA here is from genome assembly GCF_031143425.1 of Pleurodeles waltl. Taxonomy (NCBI): domain Eukaryota; kingdom Metazoa; phylum Chordata; class Amphibia; order Caudata; family Salamandridae; genus Pleurodeles; species Pleurodeles waltl. The sequence goes on from NC_090447.1 coordinate 653,262,985, forward strand.
ACTGTTGTTGCATTGCTGGTGTTTGTTCTTCCTGCAGAATCCACCTATCACGACTTCTGTGCTCTCCGGGGTAGTAGGTGCACTTTACACCTACCTTTCAGGGTCTTGGGGTGGGCTATTTTTCTAACCCTCACTGTTTCCTTACAGTCCCAGCGACCCTCTACAAGCTCACATAGGTTTGGGGTCCATTTGTGGTTCGCATTCCACTTTTGGAGTATATGGTTTGTGTTGCCCCTATACCTATGTGCTCCTATTGCAATCCATAGTAATCCTACACTGTTTGCATCACTTTTCTTGCTATTACCTGCATAATTTTGGTTTGTGTACATATATCTTGTGTATATAACATTATCCTAATACTGAGGGTACTCACTGAGATACTTTTGGCATATTGTCATAAAAATAAAGTACCTTTAGTTTTAGTACTTCTGTGTATTGTGTTTTCTTATGATCTTGTGCACATGACACCAGTGGTATAGTAGGATCTTTACATGTCTCCTAGTTCAGCCTAAGCTGCTTTGCCATAGCTACCTTCTATCAGCCTAAGCTGCTAGAAACACCTCTTCTACACTAATAAGTGATAACTGGACCTGGCACAAGGTGTAAGTGCCTCTGGTACCCACTACATGCCAGGGCCAGCCTCCTACATTGGTTGTGCAGCGGTGGGATAAGTACTTGTAACTACTTACCACTTTTGTCATTGTGTACTTTTCATAAGAGAATAATATACAAAACAATTTCAGTGTATTGTACACCTAACCAAAACGTTTTGCTTTTCTCCTCTTAAACTTTTAACAAAGGGCTGAAAAGTATTCTAAAACTTCTAAAAGTTTCCAAAAAAGTTAGAAAAAGTTTTTTTCTCTGTTCTTTAAAAGTTCTGAAACTTTTCTTCCTTCTCACTATTTCTAAACCTTTTACTATCATGTCTGTAGAAGACTCTACTCTTAAATGGTCAATACTACTTATGACAATTTAAATTACAAGAGCCTAAGGAGCCTCTGCTTACATAGAGGTTTAGTGATAGGAAAGAACCCTACAAAAGAGTTTCTATTTAACATGCTTATTGTGAATGAGAGTCCCAAGCAGACACATCAAATGAGAGGTTAATAGAAGGTTCCTCATTCCGACTCAGGGATCTCCTTGAAGGAGGTGGGGAGGTTCTGTTCCAGATCTGCCCCCTAGCAGGACACCCAGTAATGTTGGTAGTAATGGAAGTTCCCATTATAGTAGGGGAGTCTTTATTCCTGGAGGCCAAGTTGCTAGGGTTCAGTCAGTTAGGGACAGACCCCCCTCTGTTGTTTCCAATTTATCTTCTGTGTCCAAGCATTCCAAACACCCACCCTGAAGACAACATGTTAGAAAGGGAACTCCAAAAGTTGAAAGTTGAAGAGACCAGACTGAAGCTTAAACAACAACAGCTGGCTTTAGATAGGAATCCTTAGACCTGGAGAAGGAGAGACAGAGATTGGGGTTAGGACCCCATGGTGGCAGCAGCAGTATTCCTGATAGTAATCCTGTTAGATAGCATGATTCCAGGAATCTGCACAAGATAGTCCCCCCTTACAAGGAGAGGATGACATCAACAAGTGGTTTGCTGCACTTGAGAGGGGCCTGTATGGTACAGGGGGTCCGTCAAAGGCAGTTGGCTGCTATATTGTGGCTGTCTTTCCAATGGAAAGGGTAGGATAGGCTCCTTACTGTTAGAGGAAGTGATGCTAACAATTTTGCAGTTTTGAATGATGCACTCTTGGATGGATTTGGCTTAACCACTGAACAATACAGGATTAAGTTCAGAGACACCAGAACAAGAGTCCTCACAAGACTGGATAGACTTTGTTGACTGTTCAGTGAAGGCCTTGGAGGGGTGGTTACATGGCAGTAGAGTTTCTGACTATGAAAGCCTGTATAATCTTATTCTGAGAGAGCATATTCTGAATAACTGTGTGTCTGACTTGTTACACCATTATCTAGTGGACTCAGATCTGACCTCTCCCCAAGAATTGGTAAAGAAGGCAGACAAATGGGTCAGAACAAGAGTGAACAGAAAAGTTCATACAGGGGGTGACAAGAATGGCAAGAAGAAGGATGGTAAGTCTTCTGACAAGGGTGGGGACAAAAGTAAAACTGAGTCTTCATCAGGTCCACAAAATCCTCTGGTGGGGGTGGTGGGTACATATCCTCTTCCAATAATCAACCTAAAAAGCCTGGTGTTATTTGTGTAAAGTCAAAGGCCATTGGACAACAGATGCCAGTTGTCCAAAGAAAAACACCAAACCTCCCACTACCACAACCCCTACTGCAAATTCTAGTGCCCCTAGTAATAGCAGTGGTGGTGGGAGCAAACCTACCTAATATCCAATCCAAGGGTGTAGCTGGGTTCACTTTTGGTAATTTAGTTGGGGTTGGTCTTGTTAGGGAGACCGCAGAGGCCGTGTTAGTCTCTGAAGGTGCCATTGATTTGACCACCTTGGTTGCTGTCCCCTTAATATGGATAAGTACAAGCAACTTCTCCTAATAAATGGTGTTGAGGTTCAGGCCTACAGAGACACAGGTGCCAGTGTTACCAATGGTGATAGAGAAACTGGTGCACCCTGAACAACACCTACTTGGTCAGCAGTACCAAGTGACAGACGCTCATAACAACACTCTTAGCCACCCCATGGCTGTTGTGAAACTCAACTGGGGGGGGGGGGTGTACTGGTCCAAAGAAAGTTGTGGTTGCCTCAGATTTACCTGTAGACTGTCTACTAGGGAACGATTTAGGAGACATCATCTAGGGCAGAAGTGGAGTTGGAGGCTCATGCAGCAATGCTGGGCATTCCCAGGCATATTTTTGCTTTGACAAGGGCTCAGGCCAAAAAGCAAAAAGGACGGGGTAACTTGGATCCTGGAACAATGGACCAAGTGCTCCCTAATGCTAGGGGTAGCAAGGGTAAATCCCTACCCACTATCCCTCCCTCTACAGATGATTCTCCTTCTGAGGAAGAAGAATTCCTCCCTGTGCAGAACTTCACCAGATGAGCTGACAGCAGACACTGCTGAGCTTTTGGGTGGAGAGGGGCCTGCCAAGGAAGAGCTGAGTGTGGCACAGCAAAACCTGTCCCACATTAGAGGGTCTCAGACAGCAAGCTGTCAAGCAGCAAAATGGGGATGTCCAGTGACCTCACATAGAGTTTACTGGGAGGACAACCTCTTGTACACTGAGGCAAGGGACCCAAAACCTGGAGCAGCCAGGAGATTGGTCATTCCCCTGCAGTGCAGAGAGTTCCTCCTAACTCTTGCACATGACATTCCTTTGGCTGGCATTTGGGCCAGATCAAAACATGGGAAAGGCTTGTCCCCCTGTTTCACTGGCTAGGATGTCAGAGGACACAAAAGATTTTTGCAAGTCTTGTGTGGACCTGCCAAGACAGTGGCAAGACTGGTGGCACACCCAAAGGCTCCCCTTATTCCACTACCTGTGGTCCCCTTTGAAAGGGTAGGGGGTTGACATAGTTGGCCCCCTTGACCCTCCTACTGCTTCAGGCAATAGGTTTATCTTGGTGGTTGTGGACCATGCCACAAGATATCCTGAAGCAATACCTCTAAGGACCACTACAGCTCCTACAGTGGCAAGGCCCTCCTGTGAATCTTTTCCAGGGTGGGTTTCCCTAAAGAGGTTGTATCAGACAGGGATAGCAACTTTATGTCCTGCATAC